>NC_133124.1:69958051-70259718 GCF_048418815.1 Hemitrygon akajei
TGACCCTCACAGTCTACATAAATTATGATCTTGTATCTTATTGTCCACCTGCATTGCACTTTCTCTGTAGTTGGTACATCTTATTCAGTATTCTGTTATTATTTTACCTTGTTTGACAGCTACACACTGTGTAATGAATTGATCTGAATGTATGCAAGACAAGCTTTTCACCATATTTTGGTATTTCGGAGCATGTGACAAGATAAACCAATTCTAATTCTGTCATTTTCTAAATTTACAAAAACAGGTGGGCTTGTGGGCATGTGGACAATACAAAGATGATACAATAATATAAACGCTAAGTGACTGGAATAAGACAAGTGCAATATAACGAGGAAAAACGTGGTGTTCCATGTGGGTGCAGGAATTAGAGAAGCAGGCTATTGTTTTAAATTGGAAGAGATTGGGAAATGTCAATGATCAAAAATACCTAATTGTCCCTGTACACAAGACACTGGATGCCAACATGCAGATGAAGCAAGCAATTAGGAAAACAAAGAGCATGATGTTCTTTCTTAGAAGCGGTCCTCTTGTAGTTATTTGTGAGAGGAGCCTGGGTGCAATGTGTGTAGTCTTGTTATCGGAAAAAGAGATGGTGCATTTCCTTATGAGGAGAGCTCATGTAGACTGGGACTCTATTCACTAATGTTCAGTAGAATGAGAGGAGATTTTATCAAAACTCATTAAAATTCTCACATAACTTTATAAGCTGGGTGTAGTGAGGTTTCTGTTGGCTGAGGAATATTGCACAAGGGTTCAGTGTCAGAATAGGGGGTAGATCATTTAGGACCGGGTCAAGTCAAGTCTAATCAAGTTAATGGTCATTTATCTATATATAATCTATATAATCATATAATGTGTATAGAAAGGAGACAATGTTTCTTCGAACCAGGGTGTAAAGCACGCTAACTTATGAAATTAAGTCTTTACACCAAAAGAGGTAAATCGGAGCACTGTGGTGTTCAGTCACAGGGATTATTCAAAACAGAAGAAAGAGATTTCTGGGAATTAAGGAAATAGATGGAATCAAAAGTAATGCAGCAAAATGGTGCTGTGTTCGAGATCAGCCATGCTCTAGGTACATGTTCTGGGCAAGTATCCTAATCTTGCTTCCCATCAATCGAACCATTTGTTTTTAACAAATCCATTCTAGCTTTCTTTCATTACTGCAGAGTCCAAACAGCAGTTAGTTTGTATAATTATTAACTCCATTAGCTCTCCTGCAGGTTGGGAAAGGTGAAGCGATTGATATATAGTTGCTGGGTCCACACATTCTTTGTCTTCCTAATCACTTGCTTCACCCACATGTTGGCTTCTGATAACTTGTGTACAAGGACAATTAGGCTTCTTTGAATATTTCTCAATCTCTTCCCATTTAAAAGAATACTTACTCTGTTTTAACATACTAAAGTGGGAAAAAAGTGCGTTGAGTAGTTGGGCCAAATGGCCTGATTTCACACTGTGTGACTCATCAATGAAACTGCTGCTCAAGCAAGGATGCAGTATTTCCAGTCCACTAATCCTCCCACGGGGTAAGCACAGGGCAGAGGATGAATCAATAGCTTGCTATCTAACATCCACACATCATCACAGTATGAGATTCACATTTAATGATGGGCTGGCAGATTCCCCGGGGCTGAATACAATGGGATAACAAGAGCATTGAGCCTTCCATAATTACACTGCAACAAGATGATTCAAAGCCAATGGTCTCCTCAAGTTGCTCTGGGGACATAACACTGGAAGCTTCACCCTCTGGACTTCAGCCAGCAGTGACAGCAGTATCACAGTTACAAGACAATCTGAACTACCCAATGGCAAAGATGTGAATCCTCACCAGAAATCAAAAACTTCCTAGCTCAGTCTTCAAACCCAACAGAGTCACTGGGCTTTGCAGAAAGGGACCTTCCATCGCCTATTAACACTGCATACAACTCTCTCACACTATGCTTCCACCAGTTGCCTGGCAAACAAAAATGTTCTGGGGGGGGAGAGAGAGAGGGGGGAGAGGCATGGCAAGAGAGGCAGACAGATTGAGAGGGGGCAGACAGATCAAGAGAGAGAGAGAGAGAGAGAGAGAGAGAGAGAGAGGGAGGCAGAGATCGAGAGAGAGAGAGAGAGGGAGAGAGAGAGAGAGAGAGAGGGAGGCAGACAGATCAAGAGAGAGAGAGAGATGGGGGCAGATGGATCGAGGCGGGGGGCAGACAGATCGAGAGGGGGGGGCAGACAGATCAAGAGAGGGGGGCAGACAGATCGAGAGAGAGGACAGACAGATCGAGAGAGAGAGAGAGAGATAGAAACAGAAATGGAGTGGCGAGAGAGAGAAGTGGAAATGAGAGAATGCATCCAGTAGAGTAGCTGTTCCTTCCTTAATGAATCCCCATCTTTCTGCAGTCCCACTCTCCTGCCACTGGTTTGCATTATTTAAATTTACAGTTTTCTTTGACTTTGTACTGTATTGCTGCTGCAAAGCATCAAACTTCAGAAAATATACAACAGTGATAATAAACATGAGTATGTCCCTGCATTGTTCTCTTATTCAAGAAAGAGAGTAGAGATAGCCCAGGAAATTATAGACCAGTGCGTCTTACTTCAGTGGTTAGTAAGTTGATGGAAAAGATCCTGAGAGGCAGGATTTATGAACATTTGGAGAGGTATAACATGATTAGGAGTAGTCAGCATGGCTTTGTCAAGGGCAGGTTATGCCTTATGAGCCTGACTGAATTTTTTGAGGATGTGACTAAACACATTAAGGTAGAGCAGTAGATGTAGAGCATATGGATTTCAGCAAGACATTTATATAAGGTACCCCATGCAAAGCTTATTGACAAAGTAAGGAGGCAAGGGATCCATGGGGACCTTGCTTTGTGGATCCAGAATTGGCATGCTCACAGAAGGCAAAGAGTGGCTGTAGACGGGTCATATTCTGCATGGAGGTCGGTGACCAGTGGTGTGCCTCAGGGATCTGGTCTGGAACCCCTCCTCTTCCATGACTTTTTTAAATAAACTGGATGAGGAAGTGGAGGGATGGGTTAGTAAATTTGCTGATGACACAAAGGTTGGGGGTGTTGTGTGTGGAGGGCTGTCAGAGGTTACAGCAGGACATCGATAGGATGCAAAACTGGGCTGAGAAATGGCAGATGGAGTTCAACCCAAATAATTGTGATTTGGTTCATTTTTGTTGGTCAAATATGATGGCAGAATATAGTATTAATGGTAAGACCCTTGGCAGTGTGGAGGATCAGAGGAATCTTGGGGTCCAAGTCCAGAGGACACTCAAAGCTACTGAGCAGGTTGACTCTGTGGTTAAGAAGGCATACAGTGAACTGGCTTCATCAACCATGGGATTGAGTTTAAGAGCTGAGAGGTAATGTTACAGACATATAGGACCCTGGTCAAGCCCCACTTGGAGTACTGTGTTCAGTTCTGGTCACCCCACTACAGGAAAGATGTAGAAACTTTAGAAAGGGTGCAGAGGAGATATACAAGGATGTTGCCTGGATTGGGGAGCATGCCTTCTGAGAATAGGTTGAGTGAACTCGGCCTTTTGTCCTTGGAGCGGCAGAGGATGAGAGGTGACCTGATAGAGGTGCGTAAGATGATGAGAGGCGTTGATGGTGTGGATAGTCAGAGGCTTTTTCCAAGGCTGAAATGGCTAATGCAAGAGGGCATAGTTTTAAGGTTTGGAAGTAGCTACAGAGAAAATGTCAGGGTTAAGTTTTTTTTTTAAAAACACGGAGTGGTGAGAGCATGGAATGGGCTGCCAGCGACAGTGGTGGAGGCAGATATGATAGGGTCTTTCAAGAGACTCCTGGATAGGTACATGGAACTTAGAGAAATAGAGGGCTATGGGCAACTTTAGGTAATTTCTAAGTACATCTTCGGCACAGCATTGTGGGCCAAACAGCCTGTATTGTGCTGCAGGTTGTTTTACTATGTTTCTTTCTAAGTTCTATTTCCTTAAATTTGCTCTGGAGACTTTCCCAACCACTATGGCAAGCTATTGTACTCTCCCACATGCTTGCGTTGAATGAAATTCCCCCTTATCTCTTAATGACAATTCTGAACTAGACTTAGCTCATCACTGATCCCAATCACATGAAGGCACCTTTCACTTCTGTTTAATCAAAACCTTTGTAGATTCATTTGGTCTGCTGGACCTCCTGGGACTTGTCTGCTCCTGAAGACACATTTCATCTTCCTCCAAAACCTTGTGGAATGCAGAAAGGAGGTGACTAATCATAAAGGGCTGAATTTTGCAGGCAGCTACCTAAAATTTCACATACCCTCGCTCGGGTAATATTTAGAGTGTGAGAAAACCCAGAAAGATCCATAACACTGAGAAAGCTTCAGGTAAAAATTGTGATCCTAAGTACAACACTCACACTGAACAACTTTATCTTTAAAGACCATCACATCCACTTTTTTGCAGAAAGCAGTGTGGTTTCCAGCAATACAGGACCTGCTGGGGAGTGATTATTCAGAAGTTGTGACTCACACTCAGAGAACACATGAAAATATCTGGTGACTACAGGGTTAGCAAAGAATCACATCTGATCAGAAAGTGTTTCTAAATCTTCACAAATTCTGCTCAAGGATAAATAACATCAAAATGAAAGTTGCTCCACTTCTACTGCAATATCCGTAGTCCTATGACAACTCAAAATGCTTAGTAGCTAGTTTCTTTTTTAAGCTTTATAATTGCAGGAATTTAAGAAATTTGAACACAACAAGTTCTCAAAAAGAGCTTACTAATCAGTGATCACCTCCCTGCTTCTTGCCTCATCCCTATTCCCCACTCCATCATCTAGATCCTCCTATCATTCTTTAGCTCTTTGTTCCACCCTCACTCTTCACCTCTTTCTTTCTAGTCTGGATGACGGGTCTCAACCCAAAACATCAACTGTTCAATTTCCCTCCACAGATGACGCCTGATCCACAGTGTTCTTCCAGCGTTTTTGTGTTTTGTTCCAGATTTTCAGCATTTGCAGTCTCATATTTTCATTAATCAGGTAACACTTTAGTCATACTCAACGCTTCTTTCTATCTGCCATTTGATTTCTATTTTTGCACTATTTAGTTAATTTAGATACATATAATTACTGTAATTCACAGATTCTTCTCTATTATTATATACGGCTGGCATAAAGTCAACAAATTTCACGACATATGCCAGTGATATTAAACCTAATTCTGAGTTAAATAATAGCTTCAGGAAACTGGGAGAAGAGGAATCCATCAGTCGACAGTGCCTGTGTGCCTCTTTGAAAGATTCAGCACATTGGCCCCAATCTCCTGGCATATCCTCATGACCTTGCCAGTGACTTCCTCTCAATATTTATCAGATTATTTTTGGAAAATAAATATTGAACCATCCCTCCACCACCACAGTCCATCTTTCCCCCTCCCCTCTTTATATGGGCTATCTCACCTTGATACACTCAGTCCTGATGCAGGTTCTCAACCCAAAATGTTCACCACCCCTCCGCCCCCACAGCCACTGCCTCACCAGAAGTTTTACTTTTTGCTGAGGACCTTCCAAGGTCCTGAGAAAAAACCCTCTGGAGGAACTTGGATGGTGGTCACAGGGAGAACACGCAAACTCCACACTGTGAGAAAATGTTGCAATCTGTATTTAACTAAGGAGGCCAAGGATGAAGTTGAAAAGTAGGGCATACGAAGTGGCATGGGCTAGTGGTTGAATAGAGCACAAAGTTTTTACAATCCAGTAGTAAAAGACTAAAACATTCCTAAGAAAGTAGAAAATTAATTTTGAGGTTAAACTTGTACAGATTATCAACAAACAGTGTTTTTCTGGATATATATAAATAGGCAGAAGGTGGTTAAGGTAGATGTAGAACCTTAAAGAATGAAGCTGCAGAATGAATGCCATTAAACAAAAAAAAAATAGCAGAACGACTAAAACAATTTTTGCATCAGTCTTCATTATGGAGGCCACCACAAATATCCCTAAAGCAGGGGTTCCCAACCGGGGGTGCGAGATGGAATTTCAGGGGGTGCGACAAAGAGTGGCTTGTGTCCTTGAGTGACAAGTCACGAGTCATCACTCAGCTAGCTGCCAGTGTGCCTTGAGAAGTGGTAGTAATGTTTGTCCCAAGCACACTCCAACTCATCACATTAGTGAGGTATGTCAATGATGGTGCTGTGAAGGAAGATTTCCTGTTTTGTAAAGATCTGAAAACAAACACAACTGCAAAAGATCTGATGCAGCTGGTGAAAGACTTCTTTGCCAAACATGATTTAGATATCAAAGTCATTGGTTCTGTGTGCACTGATGGGGCACCTGCAATGTTTGGAAATAAATCTGGCTTTTCTGCATTGATGAAAAAGGAGATTCCAGACTTGCAAGTTACCCACTGTTTTCTTCATCGGCATGCTTTGGCATCAAAAACATTACCTCCAAATTTGAAAAAAGTCCTTGATACTTGTGTGAAGATCATCAACTGGATCGGGGGCGTGCTTTGAACCATCGCATCTTCAAATCATTTTGAGAGGATCTGGGAAGTGAGCATTCAGTTTTGCTTTTCCACACAGAAGTCCATTGGTTGTCACGAGGACAAGCTTTAACCCGCTTCTTTGAGCTGCGGGAAGAAATGAAAGTTTTTCTGGAGGAGCGTGAATGTGATCTGGTTGGGGCAATGGAATCACAGGAATTCGCCCAAATGCTGGCTTACTTTGCTGATATTTTCACTCATATGAATGACCTGAGTGTTTCTCTTCAAGGAAAAGGGATAAACATATTGAAGGCTTGTGAAAAGTTGAATGCCTTCAAAGAAAGGTTATGTCTTTGGCATCGAAGGATGGAAAGAGGCAGTCTCTCAAATTTTCCTTCACTAGAAGAGATGGTTGATGATGCTGGATCCATAACTCCTACTGTGTGTGAAGAAATTGTGGCTCATTTGGAAATGCTGTCAGAATCCTTTGATGGATATTTTGCTGCTGGAGACCTGAAGATTTCAGAAGAATAGATCATGAATCCATATTCCTACAATTTGGAGAAAATGTCAGATGATGAAGAGCTGAAGGAAGATCTTATTGATTTGCGGACAAATCGAGCTCTTGAAATGCAATTTGAAAGCAAGACTTTGGAGGAGTTTTGGTGTGCAGCACTGGATATGTTCCCAAGACTTGGTGGAAAAGCACTCCGTGTCCTCACTCCATTTGCAACAACATACTTGTGTGAATCTGGATTCAGTTCTCTTTTGTCAATCAAGACAAAATCTAGGAATCGCCTGAATCCACAGACAGACCTGCAGATCGCAGTCAGCAAAAAAGTTCCACGTTTTGACCAAATCATGAATGAGAAGCAGGAGCAAAGTAGTCATTGAATTTTATGTTCACAATTGGGATTGACTTTACTGTTTACAATTTTTTCTGAATAAATTAGAATCTAATTGCTCAATTTATATTTGCATTTTATGCACTGAGTTAAAAGCTTATTTTTTTAAGTTCAACTTGTTCACCCGTAGTATTGTATGTGGTTCAAAAATTAGAAATTAGACTTCTTCATCTTCAAATGTGATATTACTTTTGTAGGGGGTGCAAACATTAATCAAACATTTCCTAGGGGTGTGGGGCATAGAAAAGGTTGGGAACCACTGCCCTAAAGTAACAGATGAATTAATTTCAAATAAAAGAGAAGAACTTGTAAAAACCCAGCATGGCGGAGGTAGGCTGGAGGGCCTGCTTCCATGCCATACAATTCTCTGATACAATGGATATAGTGTTATGAAACTAATGAGACTATTGCAAGGTCCTGATGGCCTGCAGCTTGTGTTCTAAAGGAAGTGACTGCAGACAGTGGATCCTATCGTTGAAAATTTTCAGAACTCACTAAATTCTGGCAGGGCACAAGACTGGAGAGCAGCCACGTGATTCCCTGGATCAAAAAGGGTGGATGGCAGAAGATGGTGAGCTAAAGACCAAGTCATTTAGTTGAAGAGGAATAAACAGCAGCTTCCCTTCAGCAGCTTGAACGAGTTCATGGTTTCCTGTTCAAGAGAATTGTTGCTGTACAGAGATTCCAACGACCTCAGTCTCGTCAGCAGGCATTAAAACAGGCAGGAAATTGAGGGCCAAGGATGCAGCAGAGATGGCTGAGTCATGTCCGAGGCACAGGGATCCAGTAGGGACAGTGGCGTCTGGTCAAGCAGGGCTGGGCAGCTTTCATACAACCCACCTCAACAGGGCCCAGAGCAGAGACAGATGTAAACTTGCCCAGAAAGAGATACAAGGAGATGTCAAGAAAGTACATATATCACCAGGATGGTAGGAATGGGGCAGAAGGGAGCTTGGACAAGGTGGGAGGGTGCACTGAAGTGGAAGATCTCCTGGCTCAACATCTGGCAGGCAGAACCCCAGCACATCAAATTCATGATCCAGATCATGTACAATATCCTGCCTACTCCAGCAAACCTTTTCACCTGGGGCAAAAGTGAGACACCATTATGTCGTCTCTGCCATGGCAGAGGGACCCTGGAACATACCCTCAGCAGCTGCCTAAAGGTCCTGGGAAAAGACTGCTTTCACTGGTGCCACAACAAGGTGCTGAAGGTGGTAGCAGAAAGCATCTCCTCAGACGTTAACAATAATAGGCACCTCTGCCAACCCATAACCTCTCTCAAAACTAGAGACCAACCAGAGCCTCAGCGCAGACCACCATGGATCTGACTGGCAACTGGAAGTCAATCTTGGTAAGCAATTAAAATTTCCTGACCATCGCATCATCATCATCCCTGAGGCCCAATAGAGTTATTGTGTCCGAAACCTTGAAGCAGGTGGTGATGGTAGAAATGGCAGATCCTTAGGAAGACTAGATTGACAAGGCATTTGAATGTAAGAAAGCCCAGTACCAGGAGCTAGTAGAACAGTGCCAGAGACAGGGGTGGAAGGTACATGCAAGAAAGCCCAGTACCAGGAGCTAGTAGAACAGTGCCAGAGACGGGTGGAAGGTACATGCAAGAAAGCCCAGTACCAGGAGCTGGTAGAACAGTGCCAGAGACAGGGGGAGTGCACGATGCAAGCCTGTAGAGGTTTTGCTGGCTGCTCGCTGTGCAGAACCTACACTCTTCTTGGCATTACATAGGCTGCAAAGAGGCATCAGGACTGTCACAGAGACTGCTGAACAAACCTCCAGATGCCTATGGATCAAAAGGTGTGACTAGTGGACCAGTGCTGCTGGCACACAAGCCAGGGCCTGATCAAGTCTGATGTTGAAAGACCTGGAAAAACCCAATGACCCCATGGTAAAATCACTGATGATATGTCGCAGCACATCCTAGGATGCATCTCAACATCAGCTTAATCAAACCTGATCAAATTGGTTTTAAGAAAGGTTTGGGAACCTGTAAAAGCAGTATATTTATATTCTGAAAGACATTTAACAATGTGACACACAGAAGGCTTATGCATAAATTTAAGAACCCAAGTTATTGGAAAAATCTTTTAGTATGGAATCGGAACTGGCTGTCTCACAGAAAGCAGAGGGTTGGAATAAATAGCTTCCTTTCAGGCTGGTGGCTGTAATTAGTGGAATGACCCCAAGGACTGACTCTTGGCTCTCAACTGTTTGCTATTTACATTCATGACCTGGAGAAGAAAATAAAATGTAATGTTTCCAAGTATTCTAATTATGCAAAAATAGGTGGAGGGGCATGTGTGCTGAGCACATTACAATTTTGCAATGGGCTGTAGTCCAATTGAGTGAATGAAAGAAAACCTGACAAATGCAGTGTAATTTTAGCAAATGTGAGCTCATGCATGTACTTCAGTAAGATGAATCAAAAGGCAAGTTATCATCTAAATGGAGAGAGAATCCAAATGAGTGAAGTTCAAAAGAATTGAGGTGTTCAATAAAAAGTTAGCATGCAGATCCAGCAAGTATTTAAAAAGAGAAACAACATTTTGCTCTCAATTGAATAGACAGCAATGCTACAATTCTGATCCTCCACGCTGCCAAGTCAGACCATTAATTCTATATTCTACCATCATATTTGACCTACCAAAATGAACCACATCACACTTACCTGGGCTGAACTCCATCTGCCACCTCTCAGCCCAGTTTTGCATCCTATCAATGTCCCGCTGTAACCTCTGAGAGCCCTCCACACTTTCCACAACACCTCCAACCTTTGTGTTATCAGCAAATTTACTAATCCATCCCTCCATTTCCTCATCCAGGTAATTTATAAAAATCATGAAGATGTTGTTCACACAAACAGGATACTAAAAGGAACACACAAAAATGCTGGAGGAACTCAGCAGGCCAGGCAGCATCAAAGAAAAAGAGCAAACAGTTAATGATTTGCGCCAAGATCCTTCACTGGGACTGGAAAGGAAGGAGAGAAGTCAGAATAAGAAAGAAGGGAGGAAGAAGTACAAGGTGGCAGGTGATATCAGAAGGGGATGAAGTGAAGAGCTGGAAAGTTGATTGGTGAAAGAGATAAAAGGGCTGGAGAAGAGGAAATCTGCTAAGAGGATGGAAGACCACGGAAGAAAAGGAAGGGGAGGAGCACTAGAGGGAGGTGATGGGCAGGTAAGAAGTGAAATGTGTGAGAAGGAAACAAGAATTGTGTATGGTGTGGGGAGGGGGGGGGGGGGAGGAAATTACCAGAAGTTTGAAAAACCGATGTTCATGCCACAGGTTAGAGGCAATCCAGATGGAAAATAAGGAGTTGTTCCTCCAACCCGAGTGTGGCCTCATCCAGGCAATAGAGGACATGGACTGATATGTCGGAATAGGAATGGGAAGTAGTGGCCACTGGGAAATTC
Source organism: Hemitrygon akajei (assembly GCF_048418815.1). Lineage (NCBI taxonomy): Eukaryota > Metazoa > Chordata > Chondrichthyes > Myliobatiformes > Dasyatidae > Hemitrygon > Hemitrygon akajei. The sequence goes on from NC_133124.1 coordinate 69,968,843, forward strand.
AGCTTTTTGTGACAGACAGAGCAAAGGTGATCGACAAAGTGGTCTACCAAGCAAAATTCACCATAGTGCTATACTGTTTCCTCAACCAGTTATCTCAAACCTGTCTGTTTGGGTCACTGATATTCCTGCCACAACTACACATTTAGAGCACATATCACCTGCTCTGCCCCTCAAATACACACTCCCACCTAATGAGATCACAGCCAATCTGTAAACTCAACTTTCCATTCAAACCTGTCAGTGTTAACCTCTCACTCCATTAATTTTCAAAAAGTCTAACCTACCAGTCTTGAAACTATTCAAAGACCGGTTCCACTGGTTTTTAAGGAAGGGAGTTCCAACTATTCACAAACCTCAGAGTTCGTTTCATATGCTTTAAACAATAACCCGCTATTCTTAAACAATAATTTCAAGTTCTATATTGTCCACAAGGGGAAACATCCCCTCCACATCCAATCTCCAGAGACCTCAGCCTCCAGAGAATAAATTCTGACAATCTCATTGCTCCTCCACTCTGTTTCCATGCAACATATCCTGTCACATGCCCATCAACACATCTTTGATTTGTTTTGATGCTCAACTAAACTAAGAGGTTGGCTGCCAATGGACCTACGAGCAAGGCTTTGGGAGGTGAGAGGTGGGAGGATATGCACACAGTCAGAGAGAGAACATGCAAACTCCCACCAAATAGCACCTGATATCATATACTGGGCAACCCCTAAGCACCATAAGTATATATGGTGCCCAAGACTTTTGTATAGTACAGTAGTCATTTTATATATTGCACTACATTGCTACCATGAAAAAAATCATGACATGTTAATGATGATAAACCTAATTCTGCTGAGTCTCTATTATAGACTGAGGGTGGGAAGAGGGCAGGAAGAAGGGAGTCATAGTTGGGAAAAGGGGAAGGGAGAGGAGAGGGAGCAGGAAAAGACATTTTCTACTGATTATTAAGCCAATTGTTTGGAATCAAGTGACCTTGTCTGGCATCTCAGGGCTAAGTGTGCCTGCACCCACACCACTCCCTATCCCTGGCACTCCTTCTCTGCTACATGCTCCATACTCCTCCCACAGCGCTCCACTCTCACCATTCCCAAAACCCTTTCATCCCCAGATTTATAAATTTGTTCTCCACTCCATGTTGACAAATACAGTACTGTATGAAAGTCTTAGCTATATATATCTAAGACTTCTGCACAGTACTGTATATATACAAGACCCCTGTACCTCTGTCCCTACACTCTGTCCGACAGGGTAACATAGCAGCCAGCATAACCATTTACAAAACCAGCAATATGGGCTCAATTCCCACCCCTGTAAGGAGTTCGTACATTCACCCTGTGACTGCCCCAGTTTCCTCCCACATTCCAAAGATGGATGTGTTAGGCTTAGCAAGTAGTGGACATGCTACGTTGGCACTGGAAGCATGGTTACGCTTGTGGGTTGCCCCAGCATATCCTTAGACTACATTGGTTGTTGGTACAAACAACACATTTCACTGTATGTTTTGATGTGACAAATAAAACTAATCTTTTCTAATTACTTCATAATTACCTCATGCCAAAATGAATCACAGGCCTCAACATAAAGTATTTTTACCATTTATTTACCCCACTGTGCACTCTCTACCCATCTGACCACAATAAGTATATCAACTGCAGTGGCCACAAACTTCTCCATTCCCTTATCCCACAATTCCATCTCATTAGTCAAGCTACAGAGTTACAATGTTGCATAAACCTGGACTTTATTCTCTGGAACATCAGAGTTTGAAGGGTAACCCCCTGACAAATGTATACAAGATCATGAAGAGCACAGACAGAATAAAACACATTGTCTTTTTCCCAGGGAAAGGCTGTTAAAAACAAGAGAGTACAGGTAGTCCCCGAGTTACGAACGTCCGACCTACAGACAACTCGTACTTATGAACCGAGGAAGGAGAACACCGTCTGCCATTTTAAGTCAGATTGTGACGCCATCTGCCATTTTAAGTTGTTGCTGTTGACACTGTGTTGAGTGTTTAACTTTGTATTTGGCTTAAATTTTTCTTAGTAAAATTCACCCTGACTCCACCCCACCCCCATTCCGGTTGGCTGGTGGCGCAGTGAGATCAGCTCCCTGCTATAGAACGGAGGTTTCCTAGTTCAATCTAGTGACAGACCGCTCCCGTGCCGGGTTGATGTCCAGCTCACAACTCGACCTCGTAAAAAAAAACACTGCCACCTCCAGTATATTCCCACGCGGAATACTGTGGAGGATCAAATACTCAAACCTAGCACAGCCCCCACTTGTCCCATTTAGCCTGTCTCAGCACGGTGGTCCTTAGGATCCGGCAGAACTCGGCAGCCAGCGGAGCTCGGGACCCGCTGCCCGCAGTGTTTCTATTCCATTGACAGGAATCGATCGCGATTGAAAATAAAGTGGAAATAATAAAGCATTTGGAAAGAGGTGAAACGCCATCGGTCATTGGAAAAGCGTTAGGCTACAGTCGGTCAACGATCGGAACAATCTTAAAGGATAAAGTGAGAATAATGGAGCATGTGAAAGGCCCTGCCCCGATGAAAGCTACAATTATTACTAAGCAGCACAGTGGTTTAATTATTGGAATACCTACGTTTCTTAAATGTTTTATATGCATAGAAAGGTAAAATATATGCCATATACTAAGATTAACTGACGCAAAATAATACCAGATATACTTGTTCCAACTTATGTACAAATCTGACTTAAAGACGGACTCAGGAACGGAACTCGTACATAACCCGGGGACTGCCTGTATAGGTTTAAGATCAAAGGTGAGAGATTTAAAAGGGGCATTAGGGGCAGCTTCTGCCTGCATAGGTGGTGCATATTTGAAACAACCTGCCAGAAATCGTGGTTGTGGTGGGCATATTAATAACATTAAATCACCATCCAGTTAAGTATATGGACAGGAGAGGTTTTACAGGTTAAAGGCCAAACACCAGCAGATGGGACTACCGTGCTCAGCAACACAATTGGCCTGGAGGAATTGGGCTCCATGCTGCTATTTACATTTAACCAACAACTGCTGACTTTCACTTAAAATCATGGGATTGAGGGCAATGGGGATCTGGCACAGAGATGTGGGCTGGATCAGCCAGTTCATATTGAATGATGGAGCAGGCTTGAGGGGTGCAGGTGACCAACTCCAGCTCCATTTTCTTGTCCTTTCTTGTGATCTTATGTACAGAATCTCTATCATTTCAACAAGTTCAAATTCGATCAAACTTCAACACTTTAAAATTAAGGAAGGTTTTGAGAGAGAGAATAGAGTGAGTGCATTTCCAGCAAAAGAATAGGCCGCTTTATTTGTCACCATCAACACTGTAAACCATTCCAAGACAAGTAAAAGAGCACTGATAAATATTTGGCATCGAGTCACACAAGGTGATGCTTGCACACACAATCAAAAGGTTCGTCAGCAGCTAGGTTTTATGAAGCATTCTAAGAAGGTTTTAAGAAGCATCAAGAGCAGTGAAGTAGAAATATCTACATAAACTGAATCGCAGTAAGAACAGAGAACTGGTTACCTCTCACCTGGAAATAATACAATATAGAATCTGCACTGAAAGATTTAAAAATAATATTTGCAGAGAACAATGAAAATTAGTTATAGAATGTGAGGAAGGCTGTCAAATGATACAACAGGATAGCAGATGGAGTTTAATCTGGATAAGTGGTGCATTTTGGGAAGTAAAATGCAAAAGTATACAACAAAAAGACGGCACCCTGAGGAGCAATGATGTACAGAGCTCCCTAAATTAGGTACATACAGTTGAAGTCACAATTTCACAATTCCTGACATTTAATCCTACAAAACATTCCCTGTCTTAGGTCGGTTAGGATCACTACTTTATTTTAAGAAAGTTAAATGTCAGAATAATAGTAGAGAGAATGATTTATTTCAGCTTTTATTTCTTTTATCAATTTCCCAGTGGGTCAGAAGTTTACATACACTTTGTTAGTATTTGGTAGCATTGCCTTTAATTGCTTAACTTGGGTCAAACGTTTTGGATAGCCTTCCACAAGCTTCTCACAGTAAGTTGCTGGAATTTTGTTCCATTCCTCCAAACAGAACTGGTATAACTAAGTCAGGTTTGTAGCCCTCCTTGCTCACACACGCTTTTTCAGTTCCGCCCACAAATTTTCTATCGGATTGAGGTCTGAAAATGATGTCAAGTCTGGTTCATCCTTGGGAGCAATTTCCAAACATCTGAAGGTACCATGTTCATCTGTACGAACAATAGCACGCAAGTATAAACACCATGGGTCCACGCAGCCGTCATACCGCTCAGGAAGGAGACGCATTCTGTCTCCTAGAGATGAACGAACTTTGGCGCAAAGAGTAAAACTCAATCCCAGAACAACAGCAAAGGACCTTGTGAAGATGCTGGAGGAAATAGGTAGACAAGTATCGATATCCACAGTAAAACGAGTCCTATATCAACATAATCTGAACGGCTGCTCAACAAGGAAAAAGCCAATGATCTATGTTACGTTCCCAGTAACCGGGTGACTTATCAGCAAAGATAGAGAGGTCCGCTGAAGCCTGATGATACTATTTTCAAACGTTTTTATTTATAAAGGGGCACAAACGTATGGTTAATACAAAACATTCAGATCATATACATCGTCAAAACTCAATCTAAAGCACAGGTATAGCAATAATCAATCAAAAATAAGCTCTATCGTTGTCTAGGGGATACTGAGTCCAATGGAATATAAGAGTCACTCAAAGTCTGCAGGCTTCCCCGTTTCGGGAACTGCTGGCATTTCACGTGTTGGAGAGAGACAGAAGGAACACTTGCCCGTCGTCTTTGCGAAGCAAATCCCTGTTGTCAGTTAAAACGGCTTTTCCTTTGGTTTCAGCCACAGACTCCCGATCCGGAATCTAACGCACGTGGCTTCCTTCAGAATGGCTTCCCGCTCCAACAGGAAGCGCTATTGTGTCTTCTTCGTGTGTCTCCTTGGTACGTCTGAGGCCCTGCCTTGGCAGCCCCCCTTTTATCTGGACTGGCAGGGTTGTAGATGTCAATCAGGGTGGGGGTGAGGCAATCTTTTCCCCATCACCCAGCCCATGTTGCCCTGAGGGTTTGCACGTAGTCCAGTCCCTTATTCCACAAAGGTGTCTCCCAAGACAACGGCTATGTCCAAGGCTTTTGTCTGGCTGAGCGGCCAGCCCACATTCCAAACCGTAAGGCTTCTCTCTCTCTCTCTTGCGATTCTCACAAAGGAGGGGGCTGGGGTCATGACACCTCCCCTCTTAAAAGTTTTTTTACCAGCAGTTAAAAACAAGTTGGTACAGGATTTTTGGAATCTAACATACTACACAAGCTTTTCTCTTCACAGAGTACTACCGTTATACATTCCAGTCAGTATCTAAACAGGTAACAATTACAGTGCCCCTTTCTTTAATATCTTAACATCACGTACCGTACTAAAGTCTGGTAGCATCAAACTTCAGCTCAATAACCACCTATTTTTATTTATTTTCTTCAGCAACACAACTAAGGAGGTGTGATCTTAGCTTAGGTGCATCTACAAAAGTTTATACAAATACTAATCGTTTCGGTCGTGTTATTTCACCGGCAGGTCTCCAAAGGGGTTGTCTTTATTATTCACAGGCTTTGGCGCAAACCCGTACAACCGGCGTTGCTGTTTAAAAATGACAATTTCTATTAACCATCGCCTTCTTTCCCGGGGAGTCCCCCCCCCCCCGTGGGGAACTTGAGTAATTTGGCGAGGTACTCTCCCGCCTTTCCTTTCCACAAGGGTTATTCTCTTAACTCCTTGTCCCCAACCTAGTCCATCATGGGAATTTCCACCCAATTCTTTAATGCTACATAGGTAGTTAACCCTTTTGTCAAGACCATGCAGGCTGATGTGTTTCAGTTCGAACCTTTTTCTCTGGCCGCATTTAAATTTCGGCTTCCTCACAGCGCTTTCTTGAATAACAATAGCGTGTGAGGCCCCTTTACATTCCAAATCAACCTGTAATCGATGCGCAGGCATCAATCTAGACTTTAACTTTTTTTCATTGATTTGGGAACTACAAGATTTACCGTTCTCCTCCACAACAACAGTTATCTCCCCATTCGTAAACTCCACATTAACTCTGAACACCCCCTTTTACGTTACTATTCCTCGTTTTACCACCCTCGAAACCCTCGTGGCACAGGGTCGGTAAAGATGTCTGGGTCAAATCAAAACGGGCCAATTTTAAACTGCTCGCTTTCTCAGCTGCCGCTCTCGACAGGCTGCGAGTGTCCGCGCATGCGGGATAGCTCGGGGACTCAACTCTCACGGGCTGGGTTGTCAGCTTCACGGCTGCTCCCATCTTCCCACCCGCTAGGTCGTTACCCAGAAGGACGTCCACGCCTTCCCCCGGCAACTCCGGCAGGACTCCCAGTTCCACTGGTCCCAACACCAACTCACAATCTAGAAGGACCCTATGCAAAGGCACTACCTCGGTCCAGTTTCCTATGCCTCTCAGGGCTACCTCGCCCGTCGGAGGTCCGAATGGTAATACGTTACGGCTAATTAATGATAGCTCCGCCCCCGTGTCTCTCCAAATCCGTACGGGGATTGGCGGGTCCCCTTCCTCACAGACACGGTTCCGGGTGACAGATAAATCTCCGACCCCTCGCGCTCTCTGCTCCCCTGGGACCCTCTTGCCGATTTTCTGATTACCACTGCACGCCCGATAGGGATCGCTGCTCTCTCTCTCTCTGGCTCCTTTCTCGGAGCAAAGCATTTAGATGCAATATGACCCACCTTTCCACAATTAAAACAGGTCAAGCCAGGACCTTTCCTGCCGTCTTGCCTCTCCTCAATTTTACCACTAGCTCCCAGTGGGATCTCCGCCTCAGCCGGCGGGCTTTCCCTACCATTCCGACAGTCTCTCGGGTAACTTTTTGGCAAGGAAAACTTTGTCTTGTGGGTTAGGGCATATTCATCTGCGAACCTAGCAATTTCTGAGATGGACTGATTCGTCCTCTCATTTAAATACATCCGGATCTCTTCCGGAACACAACCTTTAAATTCCTCAATCAAATATAACTCCCTGAGACACCCATAGTTCTCGGACACCTTTTCCGCGGTGCACCAACGGTCCAAGAGCACACCCTTCTCATGGGCTAGCTCGGTATACGTTTGATTCCACCCTTTCCTTAAATTTCGGAACCTTTGTCTATACGCCTCAGGTACTAACTCATAACCTCGGAGAATGGCCTCCTTTACTTGGTCATAATTCCCTTCCCCTTCCGGGGGCAATGCTGCATATGCCCGCTGTGCTTTCCCTCGTAACACGCTTTGTAACAACGCCACCCACTGCTCTCTGGGCCACTTCTGATTCACTGCCACCTTTTCAAAAAGCAAGAAATAACTATCAACATCCGTCTCCTCGAACGGGGGGACCAACCTCAACGCCCGACTAACATCAAACCCCTCCTCTCTCTCTATCCCTTGAGCTTTTCGCTCTTGCCTTCGCCTGTCCAGCTCCAATTCATGGCTCCTTTGTTTCTCTTTCTCTTCTGCTTCCAGCTGCTTTACTTTAAGTTCATGTTCCAACCTTGCTTTCTCCAACTGATCTGTCCCACTCGCTAATCTCTTTTCGGGGATATTTTCCAAATCCTCAGCTGCAAACACCTTCTTCCCAATGTTTTGTTAGACAAACTTAGATTGTTTTTTTCTGGAGGCAAAGAGTCAATCCAATATAAGTACACATATGTAACCATTTACAACCCTGAGACTCATATTCTTGCGGGCATACTCAATAAATCCATTAAACATAGTAGAATCAATGAAAGACTGCACACCAACAGAGTGGACAAGTGTGCAAACGACAACACACTGTGCAAATACAAAAAAAAAGCAATAAATAGCGAGAACGTGAAATAAAGAGTCTTTGAAAGCGAGTCCGTAGGTTGTGGAAACAGTTCAGCGAGGGGGCGTGAAGTTGAGTGAAGTTATCCCTCTGGTTCAAGAGCCTGATGGTTGAAGGGTAATAATTGTTCCTGAACCTGGTGGTGCAAGTTCTGAGACTATTTTGTCCTGATGGCAGCAGCGAGAAGACGTGACCTGAGTGGTGGGGGACCCTGATGACAGATGCTGCTTTCCTGCGACAACACTCCATGCAGATATGGTCAGCGGTGGAGGGGACTTTACCCATGATGAACTGGGCCGTATCTAACAATTTTCATAGGACTTTCTGTTCAAGGCATTGATGCTTCAATACCAGGCCAAATGTTCGCAAACCTCTAAGGAAGTAGAGATGCTGACTGCCATACTTTCTTTGTAATTGCACTTATGTGCTGGGCCCAGAACAGGTCCTCTGAAATTATAACACAGGGGAATTTAAAGTTGCTGACCCTCTCCACCTCTGATGCCCTGATGAGGACTGACTCATGGATCTCTGGTTTCCTCCTCCTGAAATTAGTTATCAGCTCCTTGGTCTTGCTGACATTGAGTAAGAGGTTGTTGTTATGACACCACTCAGCCAGATTTTCAATCTCCCTCCAATATGCTGATTCATCAACACTTTTGATTCAGCCTATGACAGTGGTGTTGTCAGCAAACTTAAATACAGCATTGGAGATGTACTTAGTCACACAGGCATAAGTGTAAAGCAAGTAAAGCAAAAGGCTAAGCTTACAGCCTAAGGGGGAGAAGTGAATGTCATCTTGTGATAAGATCCCACTCAGGAGGTTGATCAATCCTTTAACATCTGCCGGATGTTCTATGAGGCTGTGGTGGCCAGTACTATCATGTTTGCTGTTGTGTGCTGGGGCAGCAGGTTGAGGGTAGCAGACACCAACAGAATCAACAAACTCATTCGTAAGGCCAGTGATGTTGTGGGGGTGGAACTGAACTCTCTGACGGTGGTGTCTGAATCATAGGAAGTCATTCCTACCTGTGGCAATCAAACTTTATAACTCCTCCATTGGAGTGTCAGACACCCTGAGCCAATAGGCTGGTCCTGGACTTATTTCCACGGCATGATTAACTTATTATTATTATTATTTAATTATTTATGGTTTTATATTGCTATATTTCTTCACTATTCTTGGTTGGTGCGGCTGTAACTAAAACCAATTTCCCTCGGGATCAATAAAGTATGTCTGTCTGAATAAAGCACATGCAACTGGGTGTAATGTGCTGACGTCGAATGAGAATTGATTACTGGACTGGAAACAAAGATTGGGAAAAAAAACAGATTCTTGTCAGATTAATAGGTGTGATTAAAGATACTGCAAGAATTAGAGCTTGGGTCCCATCTATTCACATGCGATATCAATGATTTGGCTAAGAGGGCCAAATATCATATTTCTAAGTTTCCTGATGATACTAAGCAAAGCATGAATGCGAATATTCAGGATGTAGAGGCTCAAAGGGACATGAATAACCTGAGTAATAAGGCCAGATCATGGCAGATGGAATACAATGTGGAAAAATGCAGAGTCAGTGATATTGCTAACAAGAAAAAAATCACAATGATGTGAACAATTTTACTTACTGTGAATGCTGCCTATTCTATAGTCAGCAAGACCCTGCGCACAACTCCAACACAATTACCATCAGCTCCAGGTCCCAAAGCTCACCTACATAAATGTTCCTTCTCTTTTTGTTTGCTTATTTTGCATGTGGGTGGGTCTGGCATGGCCAGCATTTACTGCTCATCCCTATGCCCTGAGAAGGTGGGAACAAGCTTTCACCGTTTTTCTAGTGAAAATGGGGGAGGGGTCATTTCTAGAATTTAGACCCAGGTCCCAACGCTCACCTACATAAATGTTCCTTCTCTTTTTGTTTGCTTATTTTGCATGTGGGTGGGTCTGGCATGGCCAGCATTTACTGCTCATCCCTATGCCCTGAGAAGGTGGGAACAAGCTTTCACCGTTTTTCTAGTGAAAATGGGGGAGGGGTCATTTCTAGAATTTAGACCCAGGTCCCAACGCTCACCTACATAAATGTTCCTTCTCTTTTTGTTTGCTTATTTTGCATGTGGGTGGGTCTGGCATGGCCAGCATTTACTGCTCATCCCTATGCCCTGAGAAGGTGGGAACAAGCTTTCACTGTTTTTCTGGTGAAAATGGGGGAGGGATCATTTCTAGAATTTAGACCCAGCAAATGGTTAAGGCAGGATGGTGTGCAAGTTGGAAGAGGGTCAACAGGAGCCATTAAAGATGGTTGTTAAGAACTAAATATGTAGGTGTGGGAAAGTACTCAGGCCGGGACTGGACAACAAGTTTCCATCCCAGAAGGCACTGATGAATCCTCAATTATTTACACCAATCAGATAGATTAAACTCAAACTGATACCAGACTGAAGCATACTGTTTTGATAATAGTCCTGAAACATAATCACTGGCATTCCTGAATAAATGCATTCATTGGTGGGGGAGGGGGAATAGATATATAGATATGGGTAAGCACACTGAATAGGAAAGAGGAAATAAAAAAACAGAACTAAAATTGCATAATGATAGAGGATAAAGCTGTTTGAAGCATCTTCCTGTCCACTGAACAGAAAAGGCAAGAGGGTGAAATCGCATTTGGGCTTGGAATAGGAACCAGAAATGGAAGGCAGAGGCAAAGAATGAAGGAAAGAAAACAGAGGTAGTAGGTAAAGGCCCTTCTTACCTTAGATAAAATACAGCTGAGATTCACTGCATTGATTCCTGGACCACAGGGTGTCCTTTCTCTCCCACCTTCTACCTCCACAAATCTGTGTGCCTCCAATCCTTACCAAGTAAGTAAGTTTCCAAAATACATACAGAAGATGGAATGTCATGCTGCAGTTGTACAAGATGCTGGTGAGGCTGCACTTCAAAAGGAAGTGCCTCAAGAAGGTAGCATCCATTACTAAGCACATATCACCATCTGGGACATGCTCTCTTCTTGTTACTACCATTGAAGAGGAGATACAGGAACCTGAAGACTCTCACTCAAATTTTTAACAACTTCTTGCCCTCCACCATCAGATTTCTAACAGTCCAAGAACCCTTGTTATTCATTTTTTGCACTATTTATTTTGTAACTTTTAGTAATTTTTATGTCTTGCACTGCACTATTGCTACAAACCAATAAATTTCACACCAATCCTGATGTAAGATCTCGGCCCAAAGCATCAACTGTTTGTTTCCCTCCATAGATACTGCCTGACATGCTGAATTCCTTTAGCATTTTGTGCACATCGTTTAAGATTTCCAGAATCTTCAGAATCTCGTGTTTCATGACATATGTCAGTGATCATAAACGTGATTCTGCTCAGTTTTGGTCACCATGCCATAAGAAAAATGCCACTGAAGCTGAAAAGAATGCAGAAAAGATTTATGAGGATGTTGCCAGGACTCAAGGGATTAGGTTGCAGGGAGAAGTTAGGCAGGTTTGTACTTTATTTCTTGAAGCTTAGGAGACTGGGAGATGATCCTAGAGAGGTATACAAGATCATGAGGAGTATACATGGAGTGAATGCACAATCTATTTCTCAGGGTCAGGGAATCAAGAACTAGAGGACATAGCTTTAAGATGAGAGGGGAATGATGATTTAATAGGAATATAAGGTACAACATTTTCACCCTTTTTCAACATGCCATGATTCTTTCATAGATTTATGTTTTTGGTGTCACAACAACTTTGCACTCAATGTCAGCAAGACCAAAGAATTAATTGCAGACCTCAGGAAGGGGAAGTCAGGAGAACAACACCAGCCCTCATGGAGGGGTCAGTGGTGGAAAGGGTGAGCAGCTTCAAATTGGCATCAACATTTTGAAGAATCTATCTTGGACCCAACAATTTGATGCAATCATGAAGGTACACCAGCAGCTCTACTTCATTGAGCTGAAAGAGATTTGATATGTCACCAAAGATTTCTTGCAAACTTCTACAGACGTATGGAGGAGTGTATTCTGACTTGTTACATCATGGCTGGAATGGAGGCTTCAATGCACAGGATCAAAAGAGGCTTCAGAGGGCTTCAGACACAGCTAGCTCCATCATGGGCACAACCCTCCTCACCAAAGACATCTTCAAGAAACAGTGTCTCAAGAATGCAGTAGCCTTTATTAAGGATCCTCACCATTCAGTACATGCCTACATCTAATTACTATCATCAGGGAGGAGGTAAAACAGCCTCAAGACCCACACTCACTATCTCACTCTTTTGCTCCCTTTTGGCATTATTTATTTTTTATATGTTCTTATTGTAACTCAGTAATTATTTAATGTATTACATTGTACTGCTGCTGCTAAACAACAAATTTCAGAACATACGTCAGTAATAACAACACACACAAAATTCTGGATTTTGCTTTGATTTCCAGCATCTGCAAATTTTCGCTTGTCAGTAATAATAAACCTGACTGATTCTGGTGTCCCTGTTATTACAAAACAATCATACCTGTCACTTACTCTATTTTACCATTCTTATTCTTTGTCCAAACTGCATAATCTTACACTACCACAGATTAAAAGTTATCTGTTATCTATCATAAACAGCCCGTGCCCCATTGCAATCTGTTACCATTTTCCTTCGCGATAACCACACTGTCAACACACATGTACTGTATATAACTTTATTAATGTCGAGTTATATAGCAATTCAGCACAAGATACAGGCCCTTTGGTCCAACCAGTCCATGCCAACCCGTGCCCACCCAGTTTGTCCAATTTCCTGAGTTCAGCCCATATTCCTTTATGTCTCACCCATCCATGTATTTATTAAAATGCTTCTTAAACGACACTATTGTACCTGCCTCAACCACTTCCCCCTGGCAACTCACTACATACAGTATACTCACCACTGTGAGGAAAAAGTTACCTTTCAGGACGCTTTTAAATTTGTCACCTCAGCCTAAACTTAAACCCCCTAGTTTTGGACCATCCTAACTCGAAGAAACTGTTATTAACTATGTCTTCCATAATTTTAAACATGTCTATAAGGTTACTCCTCATTCTCCCAAGTTCAAAGGAATAAAGACCTAGCCTAGACAACACCTCTCAGTCAGGTTTTCTAGTCCTGGCAATATCCTCCAAGTCATTTCTGCACTCTCTTCAGTTTAACCACATCTGTCCTATAACAAGTGACCAAACTATACACAGTACTCCAAATGCAGCTTCACCAACAACTGCAACATTTATTTATTTAGATATATCAGGGTACAGACAGCACTGGAAATTGAACCTAGGTTATTGGTACTGCAACAGTGTTATGCTAACTGCTAAGCCACCGTGCCACCCTCAAACAATGCCCCAACTTCTTTACTCAGTGTCCTGCTGGATGAAGGCCAGTGTACTAAAAATCTTTTTCACCACTTTGTCTACCTGTGATGTTACTTTCAACAAACTGTGCACTTGCAACCCTAGGTCCCTCTTTTCTATTACACTCCCTGATGCCCTACCATTCAATGCTGTTTTGACTTTTCAAAAGGCACCACCTCACACTTAACTGTACTGAAACCCATTTGACACTCCTCAGCCCACTACCTTAACTGATCAACATCCCTGTAATCTACAACTTTCTTTACCATCAAAACACTTAATTTTGCGTATGCCACTAATTTACTAATCAAGCGGTGCTATTCACATCCAAATTATTTATATAAATAACAAATAACAAAGGTCCCAACAGGCCCCTGCAGCACTAACCTTCATTCTGAGAAACAACCTTCAACCGCCACCCTCTGCTTCCTACCTCTTGGCTAATTTTGAATCCACCAAACTATCTCTTTCTGAATTCTGTGGGACTTAACTTTCTAGATAGTATCTCAGACAAAAGCAGTGTCTTCAGGACTGACAGTTGAGGAAGAATGTCTCTGAAAATCAACTATCCACCACTATTCTCCATGTTTAGCCTTGAACCCAATATACTCTTTATGCTGTTCTTGGCTTTCAACTAACATTTTGTGCAGGAGGTCATGAAGAGCAGTATGATCAACAAGAATTGCATTCCCTTCTCTAATCTCTGGCACTCAGAAAAATTTAATCCTGTTAGCTGAGAAAGATTTACCTTTAAGAAATGTACGCTGCTTCATCTTTATCACTTTCGCCAAGTGGCTATTTGTTTCTTTCCTAATTGTTTCTGTAGGCTTTGCCACAACAGGGCTTCAATTGATTGGTTCTATAGTTTGCCCAGCAAGAATGAATAAGGATGATTCACTAACTTCTGGCACGTCCTCACTGAACAGTACCTCGGGGCCATGTGCTGAGCCCTCTGCTCTGTTCTCCCTACACCTACTCTGTGACTAAGCACAGCTCCAATGCCATCTGCAAATTTGCCAGTGTTGGCAGTATCACTGATGGTGAAAAGGTGGCATACAGGAGTGAGATAGGTCAGTTCCTTCAGTGGTGTCATAAAAACAACCTTGCACTTTAACATCGGCAAAAACAAGGGAATGATTGTGGGCTTTAGGAAGGGGGAGTCAGGTGAACAGGCACCAACCAGTACTCATTGAAGGAAACTATAAACAGCTGGATACCAACATCTTGAGCCCAGCAGGTAGATGAAACTATGAAGATGTGCCAGCGTTTCTGCTTTCTTAGAAGTTTAAGACACAACAAACTTCCACAGAGGTACAGTGGAAAGTATTCTGATTGGTTACATGTATGATATGGAATAGAATCTGATTTAGAATCTGCAATGCACAGGAAAGCAAGAGGCTACATACAGTGGTGGATTCAGCCAGTTCCATTAGGAGTCCAGTTCTCTCCACCATCAAGGGCATCTACAAGAAGCAAAGTCTACAAGAAGGAAGATAACACCCATCATCAGGAAGCCCCACCACAATGCCCACGATTTCATCTCCATGCTGCTAACAGGCAGGAGTTACAGGAGCCTGAAGACCCACACTTCAAGGTTCAACAACAATTTCCTGTGCACTGCCAATGTGAAAAACCCTAATTTGAACATAGCCTACATTTCCCTAAACTTGCACCAATGTCGATATGTTTACATTTGTTTGTTTTGATGAGTAAATTACATATAATTTATGTTCATTTTAGTTTGTAATTCATCATATGTGTAATGTAGTATGCTGCTGCAAAAAAACTAAATTTCATGGCAGTTACACCATGGTTATGCATGCCCATTATGATGAACAGAACTCCTTGTATCTGGGGACAATCGGAAGACTGAGGCATCTCTGTCTAACCCTTCTTTGAGTCAGCCAGGATGTACTCCACCACCTGACCTGCCAGCCTTTCTAGTATCTCATCAGCATCAATTTTCAATAAACCATTATTCCTATCATCTTCAAATAGGATTTTACCAGCATTCTATTCCTTTGAGAAGACTAATGCTCATTTAGAATTACTTTATCTGAATGAACCACAAATGACAGGCTTCTTTTACCCCCCTTGGTTGAATCTAAATAATCTCTTGAGACTATTTTCAAAAGTGGGAGTTATCCATGGAATCTTTGCCAATATTTCTTTTTGAATCAACATGACCAAAACAAATTGTCTGGTCATTATTACATTCTAATGGAAGAAGCTTGTTACTATCAATTGGCTGTTACAACTCCCATGGCGATACTTGTGGCAATAAAATATTTCAGGATATCCTGAAAGAAGCAAGAGAAGGGGGAACAGAAATGAATGCCTTTTTTACACTGAGAATAAAACTCCTGAGGAAAAGTCCCATCCTGGATTAGAGGGCATGGACAAATTTGGGTCATTTTCTCTGAAGCAGAGATTGAAGGGAGATATGATGGAAGTTTATAAAACTATAAATGTTAGCTTAATTTGTTACAGGTATATCAAAATAGATAGTTAAATGAGTTATTTGCATCAATGATTGACAGTCTGAGGATATACTGGGGACAGCCCACAAGGGTCACCTTGCTTCCAGTGCCAACAGAGCATGCCCACAACTTACTAACCCTAACCCATAAGTCTTCAGAATGTGGGAAGAAACTAGATAGATAGATAGATAGATACTTTATTCATCCCCATGGGGAAATTCAACTTTTTTTTTCCAATGTCCCATACACTTGTTGTAGCAAAACTAATTACATACAATACTTAACTCAGTAAAAAATATGATATGCATCTAAATCACTATCTCAAAAAGCATTAATAATAGCTTTTAAAAAGTTCTTAAGTCCTGGCGGTTGAATTGTAAAGCCTAATGGCATTGGGGAGTATTGACCTCTTCATCCTGTCTGAGGAGCATTGCATCGATAGTAACCTGTCACTGAAACTGCTTCTCTGTCTCTGGATGGTGCTATGTAGAGGATGTTCAGAGTTTTCCATAATTGACCGTAGCCTACTCAGCGCCCTTCGCTCAGCTACCGATGTTAAACTCTCCAGCACTTTGCCCACAACAGAGCCCGCCTTCCTTACCAGCTTATTAAGACGTGAGGCGTCCCTCTTCTTAATGCTTCCTCCCCAACACGCCACCACAAAGAAGAGGGCGCTCTCCACAACTGACCTATAGAACATCTTCAGCATCTCACTACAGACATTAGAACACCTGGAGAAAAGCAACAATCATGAGGAGAAAGTACAAACTCCTTACAGAGAGAGATGGGAGTTGAATCCCAATCTTCTGATTGCTGGTGCTGTTAAGCATTACAATAAGTACTATGTACCCTGCTATGAAAGACATAGATAGGGTACAGAGTGGGAATCTTTTTTCCCCTCATCTTAGAAATGTCAAATACAAGAGGGCATACATATAAGGTAGGAGGGGAAGTTTAAGGGAGACATACAGGCCAAGTTTTTTTTAAAACAATGTGATAGAGTGCATAGAATAGGCTGCCAGAAGTAGTGGTGGAATCAGATAATGATAGAAGTGCTTAAGAGGTAGTTAGATAGACAAATAAATATGCAGGGAATGGAGGGATATGGATTATGTGCAGGCAGAAGACATTTAGTTTAATTTGGCATTGTGTTCAGGACAGACATTGTGGGCTGAAGGGTCTGTTCCTGGGCTGTACTGTTTCGTGTTCTAAAAACACAGAGAAATAACAGGGGCAGCTTCATGGAATTAAGAGCTTTACTCATTTTCAGGATAAGATCCCTGAAAGTGGGCTGCTGGCAAGAACCTGGTTCAACTGATTATTACATTAAGCCACTGGAGGGCAGCTCAGTCATCCAGAACAATGCAGTTCTGGACATACAGAAGGGACAGAGAAAGGAGTGTACAATTGCTCTGTGATAATGTAGCACCTTTATCAATACTGATTTTGGAATCAGATGCTGTCCATTTTGCCCAGTCTATTTTCCCTCTTCTAACTTCTTGGAGAAGATGCAAGAGCAAGATACCACATTTTAAATTGCATTCAAATTTTCTACGGAAAACTTCCTGGTGGGATTTGAACCAACAATATCAGCCTACTATACCACTTAGCTACTGAGTCCATTCTGAGGCATGTTCCAGGTTATTCATAGCATATTGATAGCTAGGTTAGAATTGGTCATAGCATTTCATTCATCCTGATCCTACACACTGGTGCTCCCCAGGGTTGTGTGCCCAGTCCCCTGCTCTACTCCCTCTAAACACATGCCCAAATACAGCACCAATTTGATCTTCAAGTTTCCCATCGACAGAACTGTTATAAGCCAAATCAGTGATGAAACAAAGTAGAGGAATGAGATAGTGAAACTTGTGTCATGGGGTTAGAAGAACAATCTGGTCCCTCATGCCAGTAAAACAAGAGCTGGTTGTTGACCCGAGTGTGAACACAACCCCATCCTCATCAACAGAGTTGCTGGAGAAATTATCAACAGTTCAATCTCCTTGGCATCCATATCACCAGCTTTCTAACAATATATCTTTGGGTTTACTTGATCCCTTCACACCAATGCAGTGATCAAGAAAGCACATCAGCATGTGTAATTTCTTAGGCATCTGAGAAGATTCAGCATGCCCACAATGACTCTCTCAAACTTCTGCAGATGTGTTATAGAAAGCATCCTGACGGTTGCACAGTATGGCAATTGCTCTGCTCTGAACTGATGGGAGTGTGGTAATTACTGACCAGTCCATCGAAGGCTCTTCACTTCATTCCATCCAGTATGGTCCATCTACACAGTGCATTGCGTCAGACATGTTAGTGGATGCCTCCAACCTGCCCAATCCCTTTTCTCTCATCTGTCTTCTGGAAGAAAGTACAAGAGTCTGAAAACCTGGACGACCAGACTCAAGAACAGTTTCTTCCCCACTGCTATCAGACTTCTGAACCAATCAGCTCTCTCACATTCCCTTCCCGGTGTGCTGCCACATTCTCATTCTCTTAACTCTCCCTCCAATCTGATACATTTATGTGAGCGTGAACTTATAGTGCCCTCCTGCCTTTGCACAATTCTGTTGCTGTTATGCAAGCTGTTGCTATATTTATTGTTACTATGTGTATTGTTTACCCTGTGAACTTCATTTGTTCAAGGAATTTCATTGCATCCTGGTATACACAACAATAAGCTAATTTGAATCACTCAGAATATTCAAAAGAAAAACAGTTTTTTTCCTGAAGTGGAGTTACTGCTGAGTGGCGCGCACAGGGAAGGCAGGGGGACGCGGGGATCAGCCGTGATTTTACTGAGAGGCACAGCAGGCTCAGGGGTCATACAGTCAAGTCCTGTTCCTAGATAAGACAGTGCACCAATTGACATCAACAATAATCTTGGCTGAAGCAGTAAGTGTGTTTACAAAATACCATTTCAGTTTGAGCAGAGATTGCATAAAGTTCGTTCTATATAAAGGCCGACCCGAATGCACTTCATGCCGGCAGAACTAATCTCATGACAAAAAAAAACACAATCAGACAGCAAAACAAGGACCTGCTCACTCAGAACTTCTACTCTGAACCAATTTCCTAAGGAGTCTTGGCACCAAGGATGGCTTGTTCTCACCCCAGGTCCAAGGAGGGGGAAGATGTACGTGTGGGAATTCCTTAAACAGAAGACGATGATGGAATAGAAGCTACCTCAGAGACTCGACAGAGCAAGGTCTTTGCTCCAACAACTGGAGATCAGGTTTGACTGCACAACAAAAGCACCAACATACACACATATGCCTTTGCCCTCGCCATCTTCCCATCACTCCAGCTGCCAGTCCCTCACTCTCCATCAGAGTAAATCTGCCAACTTTTGCTGTTCACTACACCACCACCAGCCAGCTGTCCTAGAACTAGCATTCCATCCTATCTTTCCTGGTTCCATCACCCCACTCTACATCCTCAGCTCCAACAATCCACACCCACAACATCCCATCTCACACTCCAGAGAACCCCATCCTATTACCTTGGCAGACTATTCCACTGACCCAGCTCTATCACCCCATGGCACCTCATCCCATCCAACACTTCCATTACTGCACACTGACATAGAACCAGTTTGAATCTGGTTCTATGACCCTTTCTGAAAGCAGATTTCAAGTCACTGATTCCCTGAAGCAAAAAAGATGATCTCAACTATTTAGATGACTTGTCTCAGATTTTTGACCTTTTGATCAGTGGACATTCACTCCACCTTTAGACATTTAACAATTGCAGCCTTCTCAGTCAAGAGATCAGCCCTCGCAATTCCTAATCTATGAACAAAATTGAGATCCCCTATTCTCTGTGCCATTCAAGTTCATCTTTCCACACGTCCTTATGGTCTTAAAAGCTTAAGATGGCGCTGGTGATGCCCAGCGACTTCTCATCAGCAACAAAAAACAAAACAAAGAAAACTTCTAAATACCTTATTAATAACACTTTATTAATAATGATCAAAGCTAATAATGGAGAGTCAAGCAGGGGCAGAGGCATAGGCGAGAAACAGTCAAGGAAAGCAGAGGTAAGTGGTGGCAGGGGCGCACTGAAGGCATGGGAGAGGTGCGGAAAGAGAGAGGAGGGGTTGAAGCAGAGTCATGGCATCCCAAGAGTGAGGAAAGCCCTGATGTCAAACTACATTTATCATGGAAGTATGTATATCTTATACAACCATGAGATTTGTCTTCTTACAGGCAGATACAGAACAAAGAAACCTAATAGAACCCATTAAAACAAAAGACGACCATCAAACACCCAATGTGCAGAGAGAAAAAAAGAAAAACCCTTGCAAACAATAAAAGTAATCAAATAGCACTCAGAACTGAGGTTCATAACAGTTGTTCACACTGTGATAGTTGTAGGCCACAGCCACAGTTCAGTGGAGAGATGAATTAAATCTTGTGCAGTAACGAGTTAATGAGTAGATCTTGCGGAGCAACAACTTGAACTGGCCCATGCCTCGCCTCCAACCCCGACACCCTGTCCTTTTCAATATGGCCCAGTACTTAAATCATCCAGACATTGCTCTTGAACACAGACCCTGCCGCTTCAATACACTCTCAAACCAGTGCCCCACCACCTCAATTCAGCATGTATCCAAATTTTCAAATTTGCTCGGTGCTTAAATTGATCAAATTTTGGGTCTTTCCTCACTCTCAGGCTCAGGTCCAGGCCCCGCCACCTCTACTCTGCATTCCCTCCGCTTGTCTTGCCTTGGTTCTGCAGAACCAAACTGCCTCCACGTTTTGTCCACGAATGGCCAAGCATTGGCTAATTCCCCACACTCTGGTCCAGAACCCACCACCCTGATTCAGCCTGTACACACCATGCTGCATCTTTGAGACTTCAGTTCCTACTGCAAAAATGTCAGGTCATACAGGCTGTTCAATAGCTCAGCTCCGACAGGAAAGTTAGTCTATTGTCTGCAGTGATTATTTAGCAGAAAAAGTGTAATTGATGAAGTATTTAGTTATTTTCTTTGCTTTATTTGCCACCAGCGAGCAGCCTCTTTCAGTCCTGAGCAATGGAGCCATCATTCATACATCTGTAGAAATTTGCAAGAGTTTTTGCTGACATATCAAATCTCCTTAAGCTGATAAATGAAGTAGAGCTGAAGTACCTTCATGAATTGGAAAGGTTGAATATAAGCCAAATTGTGGCAGAGGTGTTCAGGCCCCAGAGAGATCCGAGAGTGAGTGAGAATGACTGGATGTTTGGAGCGCCAGGCCAAATTGAAAAGGTTAGGGCATAAGGACCAGTAGCAAGGCAAGGGCCAGTTCTGGTCACTGCTCTGCAATGTTTATTCAGCTCTGTGCTGAACTGAACCTGTGGCCTGCTCTGGTCTAGCTTCATGTCTTTTGTAAAACTTCAGTTCTGAAGCTGTTTGCTTAACTTTTATTGTTCGCCCAATTTTTTTCCCCTCTCTGCACATTTGGTATTAGATAGTTTTTTTTAAATGAGTTCTTTTGCTGTTTTTCATATTGTGTCTGCCTGTAAGGAGACAAATCTTAATGTTGTATAATATACACATAGATATTAAATGTACTTTGAACATGATAAATACTGTGGGGCAGCAAGGTAGCACAATGGTTGGCACAATGTCTTGCAGTATCAGTGACCCGGGTTCAATACCCGCCACTATCTGTAAGGAGTTAGTACACTTTCCCTGTGTTGGTGTGGGTTTCCTCCAGCAAGATAGCGGCACGACTGGTCATAGTGACTTCTACGGGGTAAACAAAAGATGCTACCATTGTACTTAAACGTACATCTAGTGATTGCAAGATCCTGCTATTCATTAGGAACTCAAAGGACTGTAGGTCTACACCATCAGCGAGTTGCTCGCTGGCGGAGATAATGAAAGAGCTGCTCAACATGCTGCTGCCTGAGTCGATGGGGGCTTACGTCAAATAGCAAGTGACCATCATGGTTGCTTTTCTTGTGATTGCAAGACCCCTTTGGACATTGTTAATTTGGTACGCCACAAGTTTGAGTCACTGAGTTATTAGATGCGCGCAGGGGCGGATGGAGGGAGCTGAGTCCTCGGTCATAGCAAGGACAAGGACAATGTCATCCGTTTGCAGCTGCCCAAAGTGAGGGGATAAAGCCATTGCGCTTCAACAGGAGCTGTGTGATGTGGTGTGCAGAACTGAGTCAGAGGTGCCCTTCCAGGGTTTTGCTCAGCAGAAGACAAGCTCTTTTGTGGCCGACTGCAGATTTTTTAGCGGCCCTCAAAGGGCTCGGGCCTCAAGCTGCGGAGTCACTTGCTTTTCAGCCACTGAAGGTGAAGTACCTGAGCAGCAGGGCAGCATAGCACAGTTGTGACAACTGAAGATTTAAAATGGACTGAGGAGGGATCTGGACTATATACATATGTATTCGTCTGGTTGTATTTTGTATATGCAAGGACTAGGCCTCAAGGCCACGGATTCTCCTAGCGCTGTCAGTGGCTAGTCGCAGATGATATCAGTGGACTAGGGAGGATCTGGACTATATATACATATACACATGCATATTCTGTGTTGTATTTTTACTACAGTCGGCCCTCCTTATCCGTGAATTCCACATGTGCGAATTCAACCAACCGCGGATCGCAAAAACCCGGAAGTGCTCTTCCAGCACTTGTTGTTCAAGCATATACAGACTTATTTTTTCTTGTCATTATTCCCTAAACAATGCAGTATAACAACTATTTTACAGAGCATTTGCATTGTATTAGGTATAAGTAATCTAGAGATGATTTAAAGTATACGGGAAGATGTGCGTGGGTTATTGTGGATCGGGATTTTAAAAAAAATCCATAGTTCCCTTACTAAGTAAGTCGGAACGGGTACATCCGGTATTATTAAGTGTCAGTTAGTCAAATGTTTGTCTTAGTATATAGCATATATTTTACCTTTCTATGCATATAAAACACTTAAGAACGTATGTTTCAGCACTGGGCTCGGGAACAGAAGTTCCCGAGTTCAATCCAGTGACAGACCACTCCCGAGTGCATTCTCCAACATGCCGGGTTAATGCGGAGGATCAAAAACCCAAACCCCCAAAACCCAATAATTAAACCACTGCGTTGCTTAGTAATAATTGTAGCTTTCATCGGGGCAGAGACTTTCTTACTTCATCCTTTAAAATTGTTCTGATCGTTGACCGACGTAGCTTAACGCTTTTCCAATGACCGGATAGCGTTTCACCTCTTTCCGATCACTTTATTATTTCCACTTTATTTTCAATCGTGATCGTGATTATTTTTCTGAACAGAAACTGCGGATTCAGATCTCTACCGCCGGGTCCTAAGGTCCACCGCATTGAGATACGTTGAATAAGGGACTTGAGCATCCATGAATTTTGGTATCCGCAAGGGGTCCTGGAACCAATCCCTCGCGGATAAGGAGGGCTGACTGTATATTATATGTGGGT
The DNA here is from genome assembly GCF_048418815.1 of Hemitrygon akajei. Classification (NCBI taxonomy): domain Eukaryota; kingdom Metazoa; phylum Chordata; class Chondrichthyes; order Myliobatiformes; family Dasyatidae; genus Hemitrygon; species Hemitrygon akajei. The sequence goes on from NC_133124.1 coordinate 69,992,035, forward strand.
TTCTTGACTTGCATGCATCAAGCTGCGGCATTGTGTGGGGGGGGGGGGCGGATGGACCTCGGGACTCTTATTACATGATTGTTAACTTGTGGTGCTTACTGTGTGTGACTGTTGGTAATGTGTCCTTTGCACCTTGATCTTGTAGTAACGCTGTCTCACTTGGCTGTATTTATGAGTACAGTTGGCCTACCTTATCCACAGGGGATTGGTTCCGGGACCCCTCACGGATACCAAAATTTGTGGATGCTCAAGTCCCTAATTCAACCAGTCTCAATGCGGTGGACCTTAGGACCCAGCAGCAGAGATCTGAATCCGTAGTGTTTCAGTTCACGAAAATAATCACGATCATGATTGAAAATAAGTGGAAATAATAAAGCGATTGGAAAGAGGTGAAAATGCCATCGGTCAATGGAAAAGCATTAGGCTACGTCGGTCAACGATTGGAACAATTTTAAAGGATAAAGTGAGAAAGGCCTTGCCCCGATGAAAGCTACAATTATTACTAAGCAATGCAGTGGCTTAATTATTGGGTTTTGGGTTTTTGATCCTCCACATCAACCCGGCACGGTGGAGAGCGCACTCAAAAGTGGTCTGTCACTAGATCGAACTCGGGATCTTCCTGAGCCCGGTGCTGAAACATACGCTCTTAAGTGTTTTAAATGCATAGAAAGGTAAAATATATACTATATACTAAGACAAACGTTTGACTAACTGACGCTAAATAATACCGAATGTACCCGTTCTGACTTATTTAGTAAGAGAACTTCGGATTTTTTCGATCCCGATCCATGATAACCCACGCACATCCTCCCGTATACTTTAAATCATCTCTAGATTACTTATAATACCTAGTACAATGTAAATGTAAAATGGTTGTTATGCTGCATTGTTTAGGGAATAACGACAAGAAAAAAAAGTCTGCAAATGCTCGAACAACAAGTGCTGGAAGAGCACTTCCAGGTTTTCGCGATTGGTTGAATTCGCGCATGCGGAATTCGTGGATAAGGAGGGCCGACTGTATTCATCTGTGGTTAAAGGACGATTAAGCTTGAATTGAATTCTCTGGTTTCCACCCACAGTCTTAAAGACATACAACCGGTAGGTTAATTGGTCATTGTAAATTGTCCCTGATTAGGCTAGGGTTAAATAGGTGGGCCACTGGGTGGTAGGGCTCCAAGGACCTGTTCCACATTGTATTTCAATAAATAAATAAATAACACACATTAAAGGTGACCACATTTCATATTTAGCAGAATCTGGTGGGGAAGTGGTCCTTGAGGGTCTCAACACCTCCCTCTGCAACTAGATACTGCACCTCCTAACAGCAAGGCCACAGTCAATCCATGTGGGCAGCAATGTCTCAAGCCCCATTACTCTGAGAACTGTGCTCCCCAAGGCTGTGTGCTCAGCCCACTGCTGGTTACAGTCCTGATGTATGACTGTGTCACAGGATTCAGCTCAAACTGTATCATCAAGTTTGTGGATAACACAACAGTGTTTGGCCTCATCAAGAATGATGATGAGATGGAGTAGAGAGAGGAAGTGGAATGGCTGGTAAATTGGTGTGAAAAGAACAATCCAAGCCTGAACATACTGATTTCCTTTGTCTTCTCTGTGAACTTCAGGATGGTGCAGATGAACCATCCCCTCTGCGAATACATAGCTCCTCCACAGAGAGTTAAGTGCACCCAGTTCCTCAGAGTTCACATCACAGATGATCTTACCTGCATCCTTAATATCACCTTTTTGAACAAGGCAGCACCAGCAGCACCCTATCTAGTCCTTTTAACATTCCGTAGGTTTCAATGAGATCGCCATGCATTTTTCTAAATTCCAGTGAATACAGGCCCAAAGCTGCCAAACGGTCCTTATATGTTAACCCCTTCATTCCCAGAATCATCTTTGTGAACCTCTTCTGGACTCTCTCCAGTAACAACACATCCATTCTGAGACACGGAGCCCCAAACTGTTAACAATACTCCAAGTGCGACCCGAGTAGTGTCTTATAAACGTTCAGCTTTATCTCCTTGCTGTCATATTCTATTCTCCTTGAAATAAATGCCAACATTGCATTTGCCTTCTTTACCATAGACTCAACCTGTAAATTAACCTTTTGAAGTCTTGCACAAGGACTCCCAAGTCCCTCTGCACCTGAGATGTTTGAATTTCCCATTTAGATAACAGTCTGCACTATTGTTCCTTTTACCAAAATGCATTAACATACATTTCCCAACACTGTATTCTATCTGCCACTTTTTTTGCCCATTCTTCCTATTTGTCCTGCTGCAAACACATTGCATCCTCATCACTACCCACCCCACCACCCATCTTTGTATCATCCACAAACTTGGCCACAAAGCCATCAATTCCACTACCTAAAGCACTGACAATGTGAAAAGTAGCGGTCCCAATACTGACCCCTGAGGAACATCACTAGTCACTGGCAGCCAAACAGAAAAAGTCCCCTTTATTCCAACTCGCTGCCTCCTGCCTGTCAGCCCTTCCTCTATCCATGCCTGTATATTTCCTGTAACACCATAGGATTTTATTTTGTTAAGCAGCCTCATGTGTGGCACCTAATCAAATGCCTTTTGAAAATCGAAGTAAATGACATCCACTGCCTCTCCTTTGTCTACCCTGCTTGTTACTTCCTCGAAGAACTCTAACAAATTTGTAAGGCAAGACTTCCCTTTACAGAAATCATGCAGACTTTGACTTACTTTTTCATTAGTCTCCAAGTACCCTGTAACTTCAGCCTTAATAATAGACTCCAACATTTTCTCATCCACTGAGGTTAGATTAATGGGCCTATAATTTCCTTTCTTTTGCCTTCCCCCTTCTTAAAGAGTGGAGTGACATTTGCAATCTTTCAATACTCCGGGACCATGGCAGAATCAAGTGATTCCTGAAAGATCATGACCAATGGATCCGTTATCTCTTCAGCAACCTCTCTCAGGACTCTGGCATGTAGTCCATCTGGTCCAGGTGACTTATCCACCTTAGACCTTTCAGCTTGCCAAGCACTTTTTCCTTTGTAATAGCAATGGCACTCACCCTTGCTCCCTGACACTCGTGGACCGCTGGCACACTGCTAGCATCTTCCACAGTAAAGAGTGATGCAAAGTACCTATTAAATTCATCTGCCATTTCTTTGTCCACCATTACTACCTCCTAATTTGCCAGTGGTCCAATATCAATGCTCACCTCCTTTTTGCTCTTTATATAACTGAAAAACCTTTTAGTATTCCGCTTTATATTTTTGCCAAGTTTACCCTCATTTCATCTTTCTCCTTCTTATAGTTTTTCTTAGTTGCCTTCTGTTGGCTTTTAAAAGCTTCCCAATCATCCAACTTCCCGTTCACTTTTACTACCTTATATGCTCTTTCCTTGGCTTTTATATAGTCCTCAATTTCTCTTGTCAGCTACGGTTTCCTACCCCTGCCATCTGAGAACAACTACTTCTGTGGGCCATAGTTATCCTGCACCCTGTGAACTATTCCTAGAAACTTCAGCCAAATCTTCTCTGCCATCATCCCCACCCGTATCCTCCTCTAATCCACCTGGACAAGCTCCTCTCTCATGCCTCCTTAGTTCCCTTTATTCTATACGCAGTCCCCGGATTACGAACGAGTTCTGTTCCTGAGTCCGTCTTTAAGTCGGATTTGTCCGCAAGTCGGAACAAGTACATCCGGTATTATTTAGCGTCAGTAAGTCAAACGTTTGTCTTAGTATGTAGTATATATTTTACCTTTCTATGCATATAAAACACTTAAGAAACGTATGTATTCCAATAATTAAACCACTGCGTTGCTTAGTAATAATTGTAGCTTTCATCAGGGCAGGGCCTTTCACACGCTCCATTATTCTCACTTTATCCGTTATCCTTTAAAATTGTTCCGGTCGTTGACCGACTGTAGCCTAATGCTTTTCCAATGACGTTTCACCTCTTTTCAAACACTTTATTATTTCCACTTTATTTTCAATCATGATCACTTCCCGTCAACGGAACAGAAACACTGTGAGCAGCGGGTCCCAAGCTCCACCTGCTCCCAAGGTTCGCCGGGTCCTAAGGACCACTGCACTGAATTCCCCAGGTCCTAAAGTCCACCACACTGAGTCAGGTTAAATGGGACAAGTGGGGGTTGTGCTGGGTTTGGGTATTTGATCCTCCACAATATTCCGCGTGGGAATTTAAACTGGAGGTGGCAGTGTTTTTTTTACAAGGTCGAGTTGCAAGCTCGACATTAACCTGGCATGGATGGAGAGCGCGCTCAGAAGCGGTCTGTCACTGAAGCGAACTCAGGAACCTCCATTCTCGAGCCTGGCGCTGATCTCACTGCGCCACCGGTCGACTGGAAAAGGGGGCCTGGGCAGGGTCAGGGTGAACCTTGCTAAGAAAACTTTAAGCCAAATACAAAGTTACACACTCAACACAGTGTTAACGGCAATGACTTAAAACGGCAGACAGCGTCGCGGTCCGACTTAAAATGGCAGATAGCATTCTCCTTCCTCGGTTCGTAAGTACGAGTTGTTTGCAAGTTGGATGTTCGTAACTCGGGGACCACCTGTATTGTGATACTGATACATGTGACTTATGCTTCTCCCTCTCAAATTGCAATCATATTACGATCACTGCCTCCTAAAGGTTCCTTTACATTAAGCTCCCTAATAAGATCTGGGTTATTACACAACACCCAATCAAAGACATCTTTCCCCAAGTAGGCTCAAGCACAAGCTGCTCTAAAAGCCATCTCTTAGGCATTCAACAAATTCCCTCTCTTATGATCCGACACCAACCTGATTTTCCCAATCCCCTCTTGCATATTGAAGTCCCCTATTACAATTGCGACATTACACTTATTACATGCCTCCTCCAGCTCCCTTTGCAATCTCAACCCCACATCTTGGCTATTTGGAGGCCTACATATGATTCCCATAATTGTTTTTTTAACCCTTACAGTTTCTTAACTCCACCCACAAAAGATTCAACATCCTCTGACCCTATGTCACCTCTTTCTAAAGATCACTATTACTGTTTCACTTACATTTCTTACCAACAGAGGCGCACCACCACCTATGCCTTCCTGCATGTCCTTTCCACACAAAGTATATCCACTGAATCAAGCTCCCAACTACGACCTTCTTTCAGTCACGACTCAAGTGATGCCCACGTCATACCGAGCAATCTCTAATTGTGCCACGAGTTTGTCCACCTTATTGTGAATGCTATGTGTATTTAAATACAGAACCTTCAGTCCTGCATGCTTCACCCTTTTGGATTTTGCTTCCATGGTACAATTTAACTCTTTGCCCAGTCCGCATTAGTACCTAGTCATTGCTTGTCCTTCTTTACATTCATGTTACATCCATCATTTACTTGTAAACCTGCTGGCTCATCCTCAGCTCTATCACAAAGATTTCCATTCTCCTGCCATATTAGTTTAAAATCGCTTCCAACAGCTCGAGTAAACCTGCCCACAAGAACATTCTCTTAGGATTCAAGTGCAACCCATCCCTTATGTACAGGTCACACCAGCCCCAGAAATCAGAATCCCTGCCCCCTGCTCCAATTCTTCAGCCACGCATTTATCTGCCCCCTCATTCTATTTCTATCCTCACTGTCACATGGCACAGGCAGCAATGCCAAGATTACGAACCTCGAGGTCCTGCTTCTCAGCTTCTTTCCTAGCTCCTTGTACTCTGCTTCCAGGACCTCCTCCCTTTTCCTACCCATGTCATTAGTACCAATATATACCACATCTTCTGACTGCTCACCTTCCCTTTTCAGGATATTGTGGACGTGTTCAGAAACATCGCAGACCCTGGCAACTGGGAGGCAAACTACTATCCATAATTCTTTTTCACATCCACAGAATCACCTATCTGTCTCCCCCCCACCCCCAACTACAGAGTCCCCTATTACTGCAGCCATTCTCTTCAGTTCCTTACCCTTCTGAGCCACAGGGCCAGACTCAGTGCCAGAGGCACGGTCGCTGTTGCTTCCCCCAGAAAGGCCGTTACTCCATCCCCCAATAGTACTCAAAATGATGTTTTTATTGTTGAGGGGCATGGCCACTGATATTCTCCCTTCCCTCTCCTGTCAGTCATCGAGCTGCAGCTCCAATTCCTTAACACCATCTCTAAGGAGCTGCATCTTGATTCACCTCATGCAGGTATGGCCAACAGAGAGGCTGAGAGTCTCCTGGAAATCCAACATCTGACACCCAAAACAGAACACTGGCCCTGAAGACATACCCCCTATTCTTTCAAGAGTAAAATAAGAAAAATGGAATAAGAAACAAGAAATGAACTTACCTTGCCTCTGTCTGTTCCTGCCGAAGCCTTGTTGAGCTAAAACCTTACCACTCTGACTCAGACCACTCCCACGATGACCAATCCGCTAGACAGTACCCTTTTTTTATGGAGACTAAGTTTGTAAAGCTCTTCGCCAAACTTGCGCGGGAACACTTCTATTGCGTCTCCGCAGTATTCCAACCAACGACCAATATATACATTATATATAAATTATATAGTTAAATATAATATAGTTAAATGTCAATAAACTTGACTTGATGCAACAGAATAAAGTTACTCTCATTTGGCAGAGTGAGAATTTCAATCAAGCTGAGGGAATGGGCCAAGGATGAGTTCAACAGGTGACCAAGGACTTCAAACAACTTCTACATGAGAAGAATTGGAAGGTTGAGAGGAATTCATCAAACCACACACTGTGCAGTGTAAACTAGGGACCACACTCACTTAGTATCCACTTTAAACCTTATATTGGGCAATGTAAACCAATCACTACACCCACTGTGTCCACTCTACAACACACACTAGTCAGTGTTAAACAGTGACCATACCCATTTGTCCACTCCCAGCCTCGCACTAGGCAGTGTAAATCGGAGGCACTCACTCAGTATCCAGTCCAAACCTCACATCAGGCAATGTAAATCAGTGACTATACAAACTATGTCCACTCCACAACACACACTAGGCAGTGTAAACCAGTGACTGCACCTACTGTGTCCACTGCAAACTTGGGGCTCCAATTAGGGCAAAATTAATCTCATTTGACCATTCATTCATGCTTAAATTTTAACCACCTATCACTGGAAATCTCTGATGCATTATGACAGAAAAATGGTTTTAATGAGAAGGAGCAGCCATGGACCAGACTCATGTCATCCCTCCTTTGCTATAACTTTCTACAGATGACAGCATTCTAACCAGCTGTATCACCGTCTGCTACGGTGGGGTGGGAATCAAAAGAAGCTGCAGAAAGTTGTGAACTCAGTCAGCTCCATCATGGGCAGTAGCTTCCCCAGCAACCAGGGCATCTTCAAGAAGCGATGCCACAAAAAGGTGGCATCCATCATTAAGCACCCCTATCACCCGGGACATGCGTTCTTCTCATTACTACCATCAGGAAGGAGATACAGGAGTCTGAAGGAAAACACAATGATTCAGGAACAGCTTCTTCCCATCTGTCATCCAATTTCTGAATGGACATTGAACCCATGAACACTACCTCACTACATTTTTTGCATTTTTTAAAACTATTATATTTACTATAATTCAGTTTTTATTCTGTATTGAGATGTAACTGCCGCCACAAAAAAAAGTTCACAAAATGCCGATGATATTAAACCTGATTCTGACTTCCTCATAATCCCTTAAGTTTGCTCACCACTACAAATCCTGTCACTTTGCAGATCTGCAATGATTTTTTTCACTTACTTAAGCAGCTTCAAATAAATGTACTAATCAGGACAATTCCAGCTCCACTTTTCATTCATTAGGTCTTAAATTACACACAGCCCCAAAGCCATTGTTCAATAAATGCAACAAAAAAAACGCTTCCCAACAGCTACCAACCTGTTTAAGAAATGATTAAAGATTGAAAACTTGCCGGACAGTCACAAACAATCACCGTCAGAAAACTTGGAGCAAGTCAAAGGGACCGTGCAAGGGAAAAACGATCAACTGAGAGCTGTGGGAAGGCAGCCAGAGAAACATTGAAGGAACTAAATTCAATGAAGGAGGAACTGGAGGCTGTGCCAAATATTCAAATTCCTTCATCTCGACACGATGATTAGATCAACTCTATTTCCCCCACATTCTCACATGACTCTCAAGAATTACTCAGACATACCACAGACAAGCACGCCTGTTACAGAACTGCACTGCACATCTGAAAAATTTGGGTTACAGGAACTCAACCAAGAAAGCAAAACTTGTTTTGTGTCACAAACAAAATGCTGGAGAAACTCAGCAGGTCAAGCAGCATCTATGGAAGTGAATAAACAGTTGACATTTTAGGCAGAGACCCTTCTTCAGGACTGAAAAGGAAGCGGGAAGACACAAGAATTAAAAGATGGGAGCAGGGGAAGGAGGACAGCTGGAAGGTGATAGGTGGGTAGGAAAGGAAAAGGGCTGGAGAGGAAAGAATCCGATAGGAATGCAGAGGGGACTATAGGAGAAAGGGAAGGAAAAGGGGACTTGGGGAGGAGCTGATAGGCAAGTGAGAAGGAGGTAAGAGGCCACAATGGTGAATAGAATAGGGAGGGAAAATTTTTACCCGAAAGGAGAAATCCTTCTTACTCAGATGGAAAATAAGGTATTGCTCCTCCACCCTGAGGGTGGCCTCAATGTGGCACAAGAGGAGGGCATGGAATGCCACCGGGAAGTTCTGTTTTTGGCAGATGGAGCAGAGAGGTTAGTTTTGTATATTCTCCTTGTGACTTTGTGTGTTTCTTCTGAGTGCTCTGGTTTCCTCCCACATTCCAAAGAAATAAGGATTTGGTTACTGAGTTGTGTTCATGCTGCATTAGCACCGGATGAATGACCATACTTGCAATATGCCCAATGTAATCCTTGCTGATCTGATAGGATACAAACCGAGCATTTCACTGTATGTTTCGATGTACGTGATAAATAAAACTAATCTTAATCTTTATAGTAGCAAGTGAACTGGAGTACTTCAGAATCAGGTTTATTATCACTGTTTTATATGGTATGAAGTACAAGACACAAGAGATTCTGCAGAATCTTGAGCAAGTCACACAAAATGCTGGAGGACTTCAGCAGAACAGGCAGCACCTACAGAGTGAAATGAACAGTTGATATTTCAAACATTCCAGCATTTTGTGTGTGATGCTTATGACATGAAATTTATTACTTTACAGACAGACATACTTTACTGATCCCAAGGGAAATTGGGTTTTGTTACAGTCGCACCAACCAAGAATAATGTAGAAATATAGCAATATAAAACCATAAATAATTAAATAATCCGTAAATTATGCCAAGTGGAAATAAGTCCAGGACCAGCCTATTGGCTCAGGGTGTCTGACACTCCGAGGGAGGAGTTGTGAAGTTTGATGGCCACAGGCAGGAATGACTTCCTATGACGCTCAGTGTTGCATCTTGGTGGAATGAATCTCTGGCTGAATGTACTCCTGTGCCTAACCAGTACATTATTGAGTGGATGGGAGACATTGTCCAAGATGGCCTGCAACTTGGACAGCAAATTTCAACATGACAGTCCAAATCAAAGCCCTTAACCACACTCTACCTTTCACATCCATCCCCAACAGAATCAAAGTTAACAACATGAAAACAAGCCACTCGGTCCATGCCGACCAGTGGGCATTCATCAGTATTAGTTCCACCACGTGACCCAGAGCCTTCCAAGCTGTGATGATTTAACTACTCATTAAGACTCTTTTCAATGCTGTCAGAATCAGAATCAGGTTTAATATCACAGGTATATGTTGTGAAATTTGTTGCTTTTGCTGCATTATTTTTTAAAAACTGAATCACAGTAAGAAATATATGTAAAAATTAAGTATAGCAAAAAGAGAGAACAAAAACTAGTGAGGTTTTCATTGTCCATTCAAAAATCTGATGGTGGAGTGGAAGAAGCTGTTCCTGAAACGTTGAGTATGTATCTTCGTGCTCCTGTACCTCCTACTTGATTGTAGCAATTAGAAGTGGGCATGTCCTGGGTGATGGGTGTCCTTCATGATGGATACCACCTTCTTGAGGCATTACCTTTTGAAGGTGTCAATGCTGGGGTGGCTAGTGCCCACAAAGGGGCTGGCTGTGTTTATAAGCATCCTCAGAGATTGTTGACACCCAGGGACTTCACACTGTTCACTATTTTCACTGCTGATCCCTTGATGAAGGCTGTAATGTGTTCTCTCGACTTTCCCTTCCAAAGTCAACAAACAATTCCTCGATTCTACTGACATTGAGTGCAAAGTTGTTATTGTGACACCACTCAACCAGCTGATTTATCTGGCTCCAGTATGTCTCCTCGTCATCATCTGAAGCTCTGCCAACAATAGTGGTGTCATCGGCAAATTTATAGAAGGCGCTTAAGCCTAGCCACTCAGTTGTATATGTAGAGGGAATAGAGCAGTGGGCCAAGAATGCATCCTTGACGTGTGACAGTGTTGAATGTCAGCAAGGTGGAGATGTTATTTCCAAACCGCACTGACTGTGGTCTCCCGGTGAGGAAGTCAAGGATCCAGTTGCAGAAGGATGAACAGAGGCCCAGGTCTCAAAACTTGTTGATTAGAACCGAGGGGATGATTATGTTTTATACTGAGCTATAATCAATAAACAGCAGCCTGATGTGGGCGTTGCTATTGTCCGCAGGATCAAAGGCCAACTGGAGAGCCGTTGAAATTGCCTCTGCTGTTGACCTATTGTGCCAATAGGTAAATTACAGCAGATCCAAGTCCTTGCATAGGCAAGAGCTAATTTTAGCCATGACCAACCTCTCAAAACACTTCTTCAGTCAATATGAGTGCAACTGGGCGATAGTCCTTGAGGCAGCTCACCCTGCAGTGAGGGTCACCCTGCAGCTCACCCTGCTCTTGAGTATTGGCATGATCATCACCCTTTTGAAGCAGGTGTGAACTTCCATCTGCTGCAGTGAGAGACTGAAGATGTCCTTGAACATACCCCACGGTTGGTTGGCACAAGTTTCAAAGCCTTTCCAGGTACACCATCAGGGCCTGACGCCTTGCGAGGGTTCACCTTCATGAAAGATGTTCTTATGTTAGCCTCCAAGACAGAGATCACAGGGTCAGTAGATGCTGAAGGGGTTTGTACAGGTGTTATTGCCCCTTTCAAAGCATGCACAAAAGCTGTAGAGCTCATCTAGGAGTGAAGCATCATAGCCATTCATAATGTTAGGTTTTGCCTTGTAGGAAGTAATGACTTGCAAACCCCGTCAGAGCTGACATGCATCTGATTCTGTCTCTAACTTCAATTAGAATTGTTTTTATCACCCTTAAAATAGCTTTCCGGAGGTCATACCTGGAAGCCTTGCATGGTTCTGAATCACTAGTCTTGAACGCCACAGATCTAGCCCTCAGCAGACTACAAGCTCCTGGTTCTTCCACAGCTTTTGGTTTGAGTATGTCTGATATGTTCTCGAAGGCACACACCCATCCAACAGGTCTCAATGAAGTCTGTGATAACTGCAGCATATTCATTCAGATTCAAAGATGAGTCCCTATATATTGTCCAGTCTACCGACTCAAAGCAGTCCTGTAAGTGCTCTTCCACCTTCCTTACCATACCTTCTTGATCCTCACCACTGGTGCTACTGTTTTTAGTCTCTGCCTATATGCCGCAGGTAAAGTACAGTCAGGTAATCAGACTTTCCAAAGTGTGGGCGTAGGATGGCAAAGTGAGTGTACTTGATGATGGTATACAGTAGTTAAGTGTGTTGGCTCATCTAGTTCCACAAATGATATGCTGGAGGTTGTTCTTCAAGCTGGCCTGGTTGAAATCCCCCATAGTGATAGAGAAGGCATCACAGGGTGCATTGGTTTGTGACTGCTAATTACGGTGCTCAGCTTCTTTGGAGTCTGTCTGACATTGACCTGAGGTGGAATGTCCACTGCTATCATGATGATGGTGGAAAACTCCCTCAGCAGACAAAATGGACAACATTTGACTGTTAGATGTCTGTGCTCAGGTAAGACTGACACATAACCACATCTAGCACTACGATGAGTTAATAATACAGCATACTCCACTTCCTCTACCTTTAAAAGACTAAGCTGTCCTGTCTTTATGGTGAAGCCACTGGGCTGCAGTGCCATGTCCAAGATAAGGTGTATGAGACATGCTTCCTTTAAACAAAACACACAGCGATCCCTGATGTCCATCTGGTGTTGCAATCTTCATCTGAGGTCTTCAATTTTATTTCCAGAGACTGTACAAGTGCCAGGAGGATAGTCAGGAGTGGGGAGGGGGGGGGGGGGGTCACACCCTCTGACATTCAATGATACCTGCAGACTGGTTCAGCTTCAGGTTTTTTTTTGTAAATTTATTTTTTTTTTAAATCGAAGTTCATCATCAAACAAATATTTCCATAAGATGTATTTCAGACATTGTACATATATATCATATAATCATATATATCACAAATCTCCACAATATATTTATCTGAGGTATACACTTATAGAAAAGAGTGGAAAGAAAAAACAAGCAAAAGGAAAGAACTATGTACAAGTAGGGAGTGATTTTTTTTTTACAACAGATTCACTGATTTGTGAGAATAAAATCAGGCCTATGAGGCATTATGTAGTTAAACCATTTTTCCCAGTGTGAATCAAATTGTTCCAGCTTATGATTAACAGATGCTGTTATCTTCTCCATTTGTAAATGTCCATTGTAATTTCCATCCATGTATTTAAAGTTGGGCTCTCCTGTGATAACCATTTCCTAGTAAGAGTCTTTTTACCAGCCACCAATAATATATTCATTAAATATTTATCTCTTTTCAACCATTCTTGAGGAATATATCCAAAATATATGGTCTTACTCTCTAAGGGTATTTCACATTTAAAGATGTCTTGTAGGGCATTGTGTATCCCCCTCCAATAGTTCTTGATAACAGGGCAGTCCCAAAAAATATGATAATAACATGATTTAAAAAATGATAATAACTGTCCTGACGAAGGGTCTCGGCCCAAAACGTCAACAGTGCTTCTCCCTATAGATGCTGCCTGGCCTGCTGTGTTCTATCAGCATTCTGTGTGTGTTGTTTGAATTTCCAGCATCTGCAGATTTCCTCATGTTTGCTGCATAATAATTTGCATTTTGATTTCCACAATTTCTCCAGCAAACAGGGAGGTTACTATCATAATGGGATTTCTGAGAGGGTGTAATAAAATATCTTATCAAGTTTTTCCATCCAAACTCCCTCCATTTCTGTGAACTGGTACACTTCTATTGATATCTCCATATTGTTGTCCATTCTTCCTCAGACATAATTATCCCTCCCTCCTTCTCCCATTTTGTTTTAATGTATGAAGTCGAATGTGTTTTAAGATTTGACAACCCCTTATACATGCTTGAAATGATTCTACTACCATTATCTGAATTATATGCTTTTCTAAAGAGCTCTATCAAGCATATATTTGCCTTGGTTACATTTTTAAACATCTTATTAACATATTGTCACATCTGTAAATACCAATAAAAATCTTGTTTTTCTAATAAGTGTTTCTCTTTAAGCATTTCAAAACTGAACAGTGTTCCTTCTTTCATTATGTTGCAAAGAACTGTTATTCCTTTAGCTGTCCAGTCCTTAAATCTAGCATCCAATTTATTTGGCGTAAAATCTGAGTCAAATGCACACCATTTAAGAATTGCAATATCTCCCTCTAGATTATATTATTTTATAGTAGTTTTCCATATTTTAAGAGTCAATTCACCCATGGGTTATCAATAATATTTATGTACCTTTGCAGGTTGTTATCAGCCAAAATTGCTTGTATGGGGATGGAAAGTACCCGCTCCTCAATGTTTTTCCATTGAGCGTTATATGATGGGTTACACCAACATATCACAGCTCTCAACTGTGCTGCAAAATAATAATCTCTAAGAGAAGGTAGGCCCCATCCCCTCCTTTTCCTTTGCCAATTGCAAAGTTTTGAGACGAACTCTAGGCCTTTTACCCTGCCAAATATACCCTGATAGCATCTTGTTCCATTCATTGAATTGATTTTGATTAATCTCTATTGGTAGGATCTGAAAGAGATATAACAGTCTGGGCAGTATATTTATTTTAATAGACTCAATCCTTGAACTGAGACTGAAAAAAGGAATCAGGTTCCATCTTGCCACATCTTCCTTAATTTTTTTTTATAAAGGCTGATTATTACATTCTGATAATTTTGCCAAATCTGTGTGCCATGCCATGCCCAGGGGTATCGACTTTCAATTTCTCTTGGTGGGCAAAAGTAATATGAAAGTAATTGGGTTTTTTCTATGCTGATCTTGTATCCTGATAATTGACCATAGTGTTCAAAGGATTGCATCAATTTAGGTAAAGAGTATGTTGGTTGCCCTAGATAGATCAAAATGTCATCTGCATAACAAGCCAATTTATGCTCTGTCCCTTTAATAGTAATTCCCCTGATATCTTAATTTTGTCTGATGTATTGAGCTAATGGTTCCAGATATAGCGCAGAGTAGTGGTTACCATGCACGACCCTGACTCGTGCCCCTTTCATTGATTTTAATCCTAGCAGTAGATTGTCAAATAGTGTCTGTATAGTTTTAATAATTGTGTCTTGGAAACCAAATCTATGTAAAACTCTGTAAAGAAAATTCCAATTAACCGAATCAAATGCTTTTTCTGCGTCCATGCTTATCACTATTGCTTCGATTTTATTTTTTGTATATGATCCATAATGTGAAGTGTCCTTCGTATATTATCTTGTGTCTGGTGTTGTCATATAAAACCTTTCTGATCGTTACGTATCAGTATGGGTAGAAACTCCTCTAATCATTTGGCCATGATGGAGGTAAATAACCTATAATCTACATTAAGAACGGATATTGGTCTAAATGACCCGCATTCCATTTTATCCTTGCCTTCTTTCGGTATAGCTGAGATTATCGCTTCCTTCAAACTGGGTGGCATTTGTGCCTTTTTTAGAGCCCAGTTCAGTGTGGGGAGTAAAACAGGAATTAACTCATTTTTAAATTCTTTGTACCACTCTGCCGTATACCCATCTGATCCTGGTGACTTGCTTAATTTTAAGCCTACTAATTGCAGCTTTTAATTCAACTTCAGTTATGTCAGCAGTCATCGTTCTATTTTGTTCTTCGCTTAAAGTGGGTAACTCTAGAGAATTCAAGAAGGTGTCAATTTGGGTTATGCTTCCCCTGGAACTTTGGAATATAGAGTTTTGTAAAACACTTCAAAAGCTTCTTGAATTTCACTTAGCTTATTTTTTATTATTTTCGTTCTTGGGTCCCTAATTCTATGAATTGTATTTTCTGCTATCTTTTTATTTCAGTTTCCACACCAGTATTTTCATAGATTTTGATCCACTTTCATAATGTCTCTGTTTCAGAAACATTAAGTTTTTCCTGATTCTTGCGTAGCCAAATTATTTATTTCATTCCTAATTCTTTTAATTTCTCCTAATGTATCCTGTGCCAAATTCAATTTGTGTTTTTCTCTAGATCCTTCAGCCTATTTTGTAATTCCTGTTTTATTCCTTATTTTTTTCTTATATGAAGATAGCGCTATAATTTTCCCTCTTAAGACCGCCTTCAGAGTATCCCATAAAATGAGAGGTGAAACCTCTCCATTATCATTAAATTCTAAGTAGAGACCAATTTCTTTTTTAATTTGTTCCTTAAAGTACGGATCATTGAGTAGACTTGAATTTAGTTTCCAAATAGTATTCTTTGGTTGTAGGTCAAAAATCAACAAAATCAATAGGTACATGGTCACTTACATCTATTGTCCCAATTCCACAGGTGTTTATTTTGTCTTTGTCTTTTCCAAATGTTATGAAATAGTCTATTCTTGTATATACAGAATGGGGAGCAGAATAATGAGTGTAATCCCTTCTGTCAGGGAAAAGGTCCCTCCATATGTCAATTAAACCAATATCCTCAAAAAGTGTATTGACCTTCTTATGTAAAGATTTTGTTTCATAGGTTTTTCTATTGGAAGAGTCTAAGTTTGGTTGTAATTGTAAATTTAAGTCTCCCCCACATATCAGGGGACCTTCTGTTTCCGTTACCATAATATCAGTAATTTTCTGAAAGAAACCAATATCACTTCCCGGGGGTGCGTATATATTCAATAGAATAACTGAATTGCCGTCTATATTCCCCCTTACCAGAATATATCAGCCCTCTTTATCTCCCATTTCGAATACTTTTTCAAAATTTAGCCTACTTGAGATAAGAATAGCAACTCCTCTCCTATGTCCTGATTTATATGAGGAGAAAAACAGATTAGTGAAGCCTATTCTCTTTAGTTTTTTATGCTCATTATCACTTAAATGAGTTTCCTGTAAATATACTACATGGGCTCGTTCTTTTTTCATTTTGGATAAAATTTTCTTACGTTTGATTGGATTTAATAGCCTATTTACATTAAAAGAAATGAATTTTACCTTGTCCTTAGCCATCTGTACTTATCTGTCAATGTATCATTGAAATTAGAATAAAACTTAATCGATCTACTCCCTGAACAAATAAGAACCAAGAAATGCAAATAATAACAAAAATGGCAACGAACGTGTGATTCCAAGGCTGAGGTCTCTAGTAGATGACCCTGTGTTGAGCTAGAGGAAACGTCTAGCTGTGGGAGATAACCCCTCCTACTTGTGAGTTGAGGGCCCCATTGCAGTATTCATAAAAGTCAGTGAACAAATCCATTACACAGAAAAGATTTCCCTGTGTACTCCTATATATACATATATATGCATACACACACACACACACACACACAAACACACATATATTCTCATTTTGGTGGGGAAAATAATAAGTCTTTCTCGAGATAGGTATATCATAGGTGTATGTCCTGACGAAGGGTCTCTGCCCGAAACATCGACAGTGCTTCTTAAAGATGCTGCCTGGCCTGCTGTGTTCCAACAGCATTTTGTGTGTGTTGTAGGTATATCACCGTGTACTTTTGCTTCCCTTTAGCTTCTCAACATTTTTAAAGTTAGCCAAACCTTATGGCTCTTCTGAAGGGGGTGAGGACTGTCTTTGGGAAACACCCGGTCTCTTCCTGATATATTTCTCTCGGCCTCCTCCCGTCTCCTGTCTCACATTATTTCCCAAGCGGAGCGGGATAATTCTTCAGTCAGGCTTTCACTCGTTTTGGTCATGCTGACGGGCAACCCTCTGGCCTTCATGTCTGTAGTTGCCTCTTCCACTGTCTGGTACAACTGTGTCCCGTTGTCATAAAACACTCGAAGTTTAGCAGGGTACAGAGTTTGAAATCTAATCTTATTTTGTTTTAGTACTTGCTTTACTTCGGAGTATTCTTTGCATTTCTGGAGGACTGTGGGGGGGGTAATCTTGGTCAAAATATATTAATTTATACTCTAAAAACACTCTCTTCTTACCCCAGGCCCTTCGTAGAATCTCCGCCTTGGTGCTGTACCGAAGGAATTAATTATTGAGGGTGGCTTTCTATCCTGGGTAGGTTTTGGGACTAACGCGCGGTGGGCTCTTTCGACTTCCAGCTTCATAGCCAGGGGAAGATCTAGCGCGTCCCGTAGTAACTTTCCGACAAACTCCGTCATGGACGAGCCCTCCACTCCTTCGGGACCATTGTAGATTCTGATATTTTTCCGCCGTGATCTTCCCTCCAGGTCAAGCAGTTTACCTTCCTGGTGATGTATTATTTTTATTGTCTTGCTCAGTATCTGTTCCACGGTTTGAATGTGATCTTCCACCTTCTCAATTCGAGTCTCTGCCACTGCTATTTTTTGATTAACGCTGGTGAGCTCTGCCTTAATATCACGGAGCTGCTGCTTTATATCTTTCTGGACCTCTATTTCTTTCAGGATTTCGAAGACATTTGCCGCTTCGACTGAACAAGGCCCAGCAGCCGCCTCGCTTGCACGCGGTCGGGTCGGACAGCCACTCGCTGCACTCCTCTCGGACACAGGCTCAGCACTGTTGCTTTTTTATTTCCATTTCTTCTCCCCATACTTGCCCCTCTTTTCAATTCAAATATTTTTCAAAAAATATTATATTTGATGGGTTAACGGGGCTGAATACGCTTTTTTCCAAAGGAGCTAGTGACTTAAGCTGCCATTCTCAACTATGACATCACCGGAACGTCAGCTTCCGTTTTCTTAAAGGAAAACTGCACTCGTGACTTGAGTCTGCCATCCAAGATCCGCTGAATTCACTAGATTTGAGTATCAATAATTTTTTTTAAAACCATCTTAAACCAGTGTTGCTTATTGAAGTACGTATTGCTGTGTCTGTGCATTTCAGCTGTAGTGGTCCTAAATAGGAATATTTGATGATTCCCATTGGAGCTGCATGCAAAGAGTCACCACTTATGAGCACCATCTTCCCTGATTTGTGAATTACTTTTCTTCCACCACTCTCCCTGGCAGTGTTCCAGGTATTCACCATTCTCCAGTGGGAAAGACCCTTCCTCTATACACCCAGATTCTCCAATATCTCTCACCCCTTACCCTAAAACTTTGTCCTCTTGTTCTGTTGCGCTTTGATAAGGGGAAGTTTCCTACATTCTATCCTCTCTATACCCCTCATAATTTGATATTCCTCCCTTAATACTCTGGTCCTGGGAGAATAGACCCAATCTCTCTTTATACCTTAACTGCTCCACCCCAGGCAACATCCTAGTGAATTTCCCCTGCACCCTTCTGCACACCTCACTGCAATCCACATCATCTCTCCACACCATGTTAGGATCAAATGATCCAACCATGGACTATCTCAACACAAATTATGAATCTGTGAACAGGGTCTACTTGGGCAGTACACAGTCTTTACACAATCCAACATCTCAGGCTGCTTCACAGTAACAGCTAGCATACAAAATCTGACACCAAGCCACAAAGGGAGTTCAGAATAGATGAGCAAAGACAGATTAAAGAGGAAAGCTTCAACACAGATCAAAGAAAGGAAAAGAGATGGAGGATGGAATTACAGACCTGAAGGCAGGGTCATTAACTGGAAGGTGATTAAAATTAGGCACGTTCATGAAGGTTATAAAAAACTACAGAGGGATCTTGATTAGCTGGGTAAGTGGGCCAAGGAATAGCAAATGGAGCTTAATTTGGATACATGTGGCATAACGCATTTTAGGAAGTTAAACCAGGGTAGGACTTTCATACGAATGGCAAGACTCTGCAGAGTGTTGTAGACAGAGGAACCTATTGGTACAAGTGCATTATTCCCTGAACCTTGTGTCACAAGTAGACATATTGGTCAAGATGGCACTTGGTATGCTTTCCTCAGTCAAAGCACTGAGTACAAAAGCTGGGATATTATGCTGCAGTTGGAGAAGACACTGGTGATACCACACCTGGAGTATTGTGTATAGATTTGATTATCCTGTTATCAGAAAGAAATAGTTAAGCTAGACTTACAAGAATATCCTGAGTCCTAGAGAGAAGTTGGACAGGCTAGCACTTCCTTCCCTTACATTCAATAGGTTCAATTGGTACATTTAATGTCAGAGAAATGTATACAATATACATGCTGAAATTCTTTTTCTTCGCAAACATCCACAAAAACAAAGAATGAATAACAGTTAAATGTTAGAACCCAAAGCCCCCCAACACCCCCTCCCACACACAAGCAGCAGCAAGGCAATGACCCCCCTCCCCCACCAGCAACCTCACCAAGCACAAGTGTGCAGCAAAGCATCAATAAAGACACAGACCTACAGGACCCCAAATACTACTCGTTCACCCAGTATTCCACATACCACAGGCTCTCTCTCCCCCCAACAAGGGAAAAATATTGATATTCCTCCCTTAATACTCTGGTCCTGGGAGAACCTGGGAGATTTGATTATCCTGTTATCAGAAAGAAATAGTTAAGCTAGACTTACAATAATATCCTGAGTCCTTGAGAGAAGTTGGACAGGCTAGGACTTTCTTCCCTTACATTCAATAGGTTCAATTGGTACATTTACAGTGCGGGGGAGACATGACAACAACTTGCTGATTTATGGTGTTAAAAGTCTATTGCGTCACTTTTTCAGAGCCCTGTGTCCAAAAAACTATGGTCTCTGGGCACATAACCAGCAGCAAACTCACTGCATCTGATCTTCCATGTTCTCCCGCGACGCATCAGTTGGCAGCGGCAACACTAGCCTTGGATCAGCCAGTCTCCAGAGCCACGAAAATACAGCACACTGAAGGTGCGCTAGTCTTCCAGGCCGTGTCCTTGGTATATCGAAATGTGGCCGGTCATGAGGCCCTGAGAGCAGGTCCCATTTCCTTAAAGAACCGAAGTCAGCATGCAACTCCAGATCATGGTCTTTGAAAGACCCTTGAAAGTGAAAAAAATATCAAAGATAGAAATAGAGCTGTTTCTGAAAATGCAAGCAAAGAAATCGTCAGTAGACGCCATCATTCCTAAGCTCCGCCCTCTTCCGTGTAGAAGGGGGATGACCTTATAGAGGTGTATAAAATCACAAGGGATTGCACAGTCTTTTTCCCATGGAAAGGGAACCTAAAACTAAAGGGCATAGATTTAAGGTGAGAGGGGAAATATTTAAAAACAATCTGAGGGGCAATTTTTATTGGTGACAGGTATATGCAATGAGTTGCTGGAGGAAGTGGTTGAAGTAGAATCAACAACAACACTTAAAAAACACTTAGACAGGTACACTGATTAGAAGCCAAATTCAGGCAAATGGGACTAGCTTGGATAAGCATCTTGCTCAACACAGATAACAACTGAAGAGCCTGGTTCGACATCATACAATTCTATGACTCTATAAAATACCAGAAGCCAGAAGTGAAGAAAGACACGTTTGGCAGTTTGAAGTTAAAGTTGAAGAAGCTGAGGTAGGTACATTAAATAGATTTAAGTAGTATGCGGACAGACATATCAAATACAAGAGTTTAGAGGTAAGTGCTGGGAAATTGGATTAGCATGAATTGACATCTTGGTCAGGACATGTACAGGTGGAAGAGTCTTTTCCCATGTTGTACAACTCTATGGTTTTCGTGGATGGGAATGCTGAGAATGAGAGAGAGTGGTATGGGGAGAGAGGTATGGACGGCATGGGTCCAGTACACATATACGCCAGATGATAGATAGACCGAAAGCCCTGTTTCTGTGTTGTAGTGCTCTATAACTACAATACAGAGGGAGGTCATTGCACCTTTTAGACCAGAGATTTCCAACCTGGAGTCCATGGACCCCTTGCTTAATGGTATTGGTTCATGGCATAAAAAAGTTTGGGAACTCCTGTTCTAGAGCAAAGCATTAACCCACCCCTACTCTTCCTGCGTAGCCCTGTAACATGCTGTTAAATATAAAAGTATGCATGATTGATAGTGAGGAGTGGAGTAACCTCCATTTCCAAGTTCAGATCATCGGGCACACCTCACAAAGCACAAAGCCTCCAACACGATAGAACCACAAATACCACAAAGTAAATAGCACTACCCGGCCACAGACAGGGTGAGGAAACAAATGCTTTGTCAATGGAAAGAACAACCACAGAAATCAGTGTAGAACCAGCAGAATGATGCTGTTGGAAAAAGAATCGGGAAGGATTAGATTATCTGATTTATGCCAGCAGGGTCCCAACAACTGACATTCAGAAAGCGGTCTTATCAAAAGAAGCTCGGGTCCTGGGAAGAATCTGCTGGACTGATCCCAGCCTGTACTTCACCAAAGGGGAGTGGAGATCAGGATAACCAGCTTAGTTATCTGTAGGTGTTCAACGAGTTGTTTACAGAGTCATCGGGGATCTCTCTGAAGTAATTCGCAGCTGAGTCTGTGTAACATGTCAGCAATATGTAAAGGAAATACATAAATATAAAACCTGTCAAAACCAGAACAAGCAGCATATCCTTAAAATTAGAACTGGGCTGAATGAAGTGATGTCAGGCAGCAGTTCTTCACACAAATAAGTGGAAATTTAGAAGTCTCCACTCTTCATCACCATCCAAAAAAAGCTTTTAAGACTAGTGGTCATACAGCATGGAAACAGGCCATTTAGCTCAAGTTATCCATGCCAACTGAACTGCCTACCTAATTTCAAACCTGAGGCTGAGAAGCTCTGGGTAAAGTTATTAGTAAACCAAGATTAATTTGACCTTGCAGTTTTACCTCATTCCCATCCCTCCGAAAGTGCGGCTCCAGTATTGCCCCCTGCCTGACAGAGGAGCACTCGCTTGAAAATCAGTCAAACAAGATTACATACTCTAAGAAAAAGGCATACAGCCTGACCTGTGGTGACCCAGCTGTAATGCATGGCAAGAGGAGACCCAAATGGTGTCCCCTTCACTGACCAGTTACATCAGCATGCAGTAAAACATAGAAACATAAAAAATCTACAGCACAATACAAGCCCTTTCACCCACAATGCTGTGCCAACATGTACTTAGTTTAGAAATTACCTAGGGTTATCCATAGCCCTCTATTTTTCTAAGCTCCATGTTTCTATCCAGGAGTCTCTTAAAAGACTCTACTACCATCGCTGGCAGCTCATTCCACACACTCACCACCCTCTGTGTAAAAAACTTAACCCTGACATCTCCTTTGTACCTACTTCCAAGCACCTTAAAACTGTTCCCTCTCCTGCTAGCCATTTCAGCCCTGGGAAAAAGCCTCTGACTATCCACACAATCAATGCCTCTCATCATCTTATACACCTCTATCAGGTCACCTCTCATCTTTCGTCACTCCAAGGAGAAAAGGACAAGTTCATTCAACCTATTCTCATAAGGCATGCTCCCCAATCCAGGCAACATCCTTGTAAATCTCCTCAGCACCCTTTCTATAGTTTCCAAATCCTTCCTGTAGTGAGGTGACCAGAACTGAGCACAGTACTCCAAGTGGTGTCTGATCAGGGTCCTATAAAGCTGCAACATTACCTCTCTGCTCTTAAACTCAATCCCATGGTTGATGAAGGTTAATGCACTGTATGCCTTCTTAACCACACAGTCAACCTGCACAGCAGCTTGACTGTGTGGTTCACTGATTCAACTATTCATTGTTTCTGCATACACTGTTCTTGAAAGAAAAATGGTATTTGGATACAGAACAGAAAACTGTTCAAGTGGTAATTGTAACAACTTCTGTTTATGAGAAGCCTTCAGCCTAACCAAGCATGCTTAAGTGGGTGGAGTGTTGTTGGAACATGCTGAGCCAAATCATGGGGCTTTGGAACAAATAACTAAGAATCTGGTTGATGGGTAGGGATGAAAGTGTGCCCAGCTGGAGGAAGGGCAGGTAGAGAAGAGGCAAGATTCAGCAAAGGAGGTCCAGAGCTTTGGATGGCAGAATAAAGGCATAGTTAGCATAAGAGATATTAATAAATCAGTGATCACCAAGTGGCCCGAGTTTCAGAAGTCAGAAATCTTAGAAAATTATGAGGTTAGAGGTTACATACTTAGCTAGCAGGGATTTGGTGTTCAGAGTTATGGAGATAGGAGGTGGGTGGGGAGAAAGATCAAGGAGAGGTTTAAGCCAGTACCTTAGATCAGGGATGGCCAACCCATGGCGCATGCGCCAAAAGTGGTGCATTGGAGATTAGAAGTGACGTATTGCACCCCAGTGATAATAATAAAAAAGTAAGCCTACTCATGCAAAAGGTATTAACCAAAAACCAACTTCTAGAGAAAAAAATCTGTAACAGGAATTCAAGTAGTTTAGAGCTAGAAATGGGTTTTACTGAGAATAAATCTAAAACTTGGCAATTATTTTTAGCCATTTTATTATTTCATGCACATCTTTTGGCAAATGTTCTTTCACATTAGTCTGTTTTCAATTTTAAAAATGTTCAATAAGTCAAACTAGGAAAGAGGGACTTTTGTTCTGCAGTCATTCCATGACTGTTCAATACACGTTTGATACTTGTTTGATCCTGAGATGCCAGGCGTCTGCACCAGCGGTGCAACGCAGGTTTTTGCCACTCAGTTTACAATTGACACTCGTGTGCTACGGAGTTGTGCTTTGCTTGTCCTTTGTGAACATTTGTAGTTTAGTACTTTTCTGAAAATTAAGCCTTGTTTTTACATTCAGTTACCCATCACAGTGCAAAAGAAAATGAGCAAAAGAAAAACAGAAAGTAATAGTAAGCGTGAATTCAATGAACAGTGGGAAAATGAGTTCTTATTTATAGCGGTTCCGTCAGGAAAACTATTGTGCATTGTTTGTGAAAATACTTTCTCACATAATAGAAGACATGATCTTAATAGACACTATAAAACACAACATCAGAGTGAAATAGAAGGAAAACTGAAGCTAGTGCTTGGGTCTGAGTTACGGAAAGAATATGTGATTAAGAAAAAGGAAGAAATCAAAAAACGACAAAATATATGTGTTAAAAGTCTCATTAAGGTAAGTAATGTTTATCTTGTTTTTATAGTAAATCAATATATCATGTAAAAATGTTAAATATGTCTATATTAACACATTTTTACAAGAATTGAATGGGGGTACAAGAGTTGTATGGTGCATCTGAACTCGTGCGTGAAAAAATTGACATATGGAATGTAAAATGTTGGCCACCCCTGCCTTAGATAGTCAATGCAGATTAACAAACCCAAGGACAATGAGAAACTGAGCACCAGGACAATTCATCCACCACACAAGCCAGCAACACCTCCAATGTACCATAAGCTGTATAGAGAGGGTACAGCTCTCTGCAGCGCCAAGAGAGGGATGCACTGACAAAAGGGCACTGGGCTGACGGAGGATGGCCTTTTGGATAAGAATGAACCACAATCAGTCTCTCTTGGGCAGCTAGAATCTTGGTATCTGGAAAATGGAAGATCTTCAGAGCATCCCAGTTAATGTTTGTCCCGCGGCCAAATCACTTCTTATATAAAACAGATTAACTGTCCATGTATCCCTGAACTTGCTTCAACTGAACTTTTTTTTTAAAGTGTTCTTCAGTATTTTCGACATCAGACTTTAATCATACCCATTCTGGGCCCAATCCAAATTCAAGCCTTTAGGGACTGCTGTCATAATCTATCAAATTTCTGAAGCACTACTGAAACTGGAACTTCTACTTCAGATCCAAATCACTGGAAAATTCTTTGAAGATTTTTCAGAATGTAAGTTGAAAGACCTTAGAAGGATATTTCTTTTCATCTGTAGCCAAGAACATGAAGTGTTGTCACCATGACTGAGGGTATCTCTTCCCCTTAAGCATATCCTATACCTCCATGCTTATGCAGTTTCTAGGTATGCAGTTTCTATTTTACAGTTCAATTAAATTGCTGCTGTATAAAGATTACATACAAATTATATCCCTTCATGAAGCCATCTTTCCACATTTGGAACAGGTGGGCTATCAACGGTTGTGTGAATAGGTATACAATAAGTTTTTTTAAAAATGGTTAGGTAAAATTAAAGCTCATGCAATCAAAAGTAAGTTGGTCACAGTTCAGAATCCGGCAAGGTTGAAAAAATATAAAGCAGGGACAAAGGAAAAGAGTGTTGTTTATCTAAGTTTGCTACGGAGAGGTGACAGATTTAGTAAACAGTCCTTAGTTCAAGTCTATCCCTGCAACATCAACTCACATTGAGAACATGGGACGCAGGAAATTCCACCACAGTAGGAAATAGGTTTATTATTGTCACATGTAACGATGTACAGAGAAAGGCCTCATTTTGCATCCCATCTATACCAATTATTTCATTACAACCATATATTAAGGTAGTACAAGGGAAAACAATAACAATACTGTTACGTATCCCATAACTGGATCACTTACCAGCAAAGATAGAGAGGTCCGCTGAAGTCTGATGGTACCATTTTTAAACGTTTTTATTTATAAAGGGGCACAAAAATAAGGTTAATACAAACATTCAGATAACATACGTCGTCAATACTCAATCTAAAGCGCAGGTATAGTAATAATCAATAAGAAATAAGCTCTATCGTTGTCTAGGGGTAAGGTATATATTGTCCGCTGTATATCTAAAAGTCTCTTGCGGTCACTGCAGTTCCACCAGCTGCCGTCTTTTGGGGTGTTGCGGTGGTGCACTTTTGTTGGAGAGAGAGAGATAGAGATTGAATGGAAGTTACCCAGCGGGTTTTTCCAACCTTTATGAGTTCGATCCGTCGGAGTCTCGTTGGGGAATGGCCGCTCACTTGTGGCCTCTCCTGTAGCTAAGCCGTTTTTCCGTGGTGAAGTCGCCAATCCCAGGCAAGGAAAAGATGCACACGAACCCCCCCACCGGCTGTCGCTATTAAACGCTGTCACAGGATTTCTAGCGTGTCTTCTGGTGCGTATGGGGGGCCGTCTTTACAACCCCTCTTTTATCTGAACTCACGGGGTCTCAGATGTCAATCAGGTTGGGATGATGCAATCTCTCTCCGTCTCTCCACCCACGTTGCCCTGAGGGTATACACGTAGTACAGTTCCCAATTCACAAAGGTGTCTCCACGAGACAATGACCACAGTCGCCAGCTTTTGCCTCGCCGTGAAACGAGGGACACCGCACGTATCTTTCTCTTCTCTTGGGTCATTGACCCCCCCCCCCTTCACTAGGGCTCTTGCGATTCTCACAAAGGAGGGGGCTGGGATCATAACACCTCCCCTCTTAAAAACATTTTTACCAGCGGTTAAAACGGAGTGGTACAGAGTTTTACAGGGTTTTAGGATCTAACATAGTACAAAAGCTTTTCTTTTAACTACAGAGCTGTACCGTCATACATTTTTCAGCGTCTAAACAGTTAACGATTACAGTGACACTTCCGTTAATATGGTAACATCTTGTCCCTGACTAAAGGCTGGTAGCATCAGATTTCAACAGGCAGGGTTCCAAGGGGGTTGTCTTTGTTATTCACATGCCTTGTCAAAATCCCGTACAGCCGGTTTTTCTATTTAAAAATGGCGCCCCCATTAACCGTCACCTCTTTTCCGGTGATTTCCTACGTGGGGGACCTGGGTAATTTGGCGAGGTACTCTCCCGCCTTTCCGTTCCATAAGGGTTATTCTCTCAACACCGTGTTCCAAACTTAAGTCAGCGTCTGAATTTCCACCCAATTCTTTAATGCTACACAGGTAGCTAACCCTTTTGTCAAGACCATGCAGGCTGATGGGTTTCAGTTCGAACCATTCCCTCAGGCCGCATTTAAAATTCGGCTTTTTCACAGCACTCTCTTGAATAACAACAGCGTGTGGGGCACCTTTACATTCCAAATCAACCTGTAATCGATGCGCAGGCCCCGCGTTACCAAGCCATCATTTCTGTAGCCCGGTTGCTTCTTCTGACACCAATCTAAACTTTAAATTTTCTTCATTCGATTTGGGAACTACAAACTTCCCGTTCCCTTCAATAATAATGTTTATTCCCCCCCCCATGGTCGAGTTCCACTTTAAGGTTCACCACCCCTTCGTGTACAAACACCTGGGAACCCTCCCTTCCCCCAATTACCAGGGTTAACCCTGTCTTCACTGAACCCAGTCCGTCTGACCCACAGGGACTGCATTCCTTTTCTTTCTTTCTTTCTTTTTTTTTAAAATTTTTTTTTATTAGTTTTTCAAAACATTTTACAAAATTAAAAACCCCAAATCCCAATGAGGAGCATTAATACAGTGCAAGATTAAGCATACAATAACAATATGCTACAAAGGAAGAGAATTTAACAAAAAAGCACCTAAATTAAAGACAAGTGAGCTTAGTGTCCTCCCCAAGCCCCACAACACAAGAAAAAAAACAACTCCAGACTGACCACAACACAATATAAAGAGTATAAGTCAGGACAGTCAAACTCCCAGACTGTGAATACACTTAGCAACAGAGGATAATAATGCCTGCTACCAGCTAAAAAAAAGGGAGCTGAAAGCAAGGGACCGAAAAGAAGAAAAAAAGAAAAAAAAACCCTAGTCAAGAGGAAGGTTATGAAAGTACTCGATAAAAGGTCCCCAGACCTTATGGAACTTTAGATCCGAATTAAGAACTGAATAATGAATTTTTTCGAGGTCCAAGCAGGCCATAATGTCGTTAAGCCATTGCGCATGAGTGGGCGGGGCAACATCTCTCCATCTAAGGAGGATCAAGCGTCTCGCCAGGAGAGAGGCAAAGGATAGTATTCGGCATTTGGTCGGACCCAGACATAAATCTGTCTCGCCCCAAAAACCGAACAGAGCAATTAAGGGGTTAGGTTCTAGGTGCTGATTCAGAATACCCGATAATGTAGTGAAGACATCTTTCCAGAATTTCTCCAAGCTAGGACAGAACCAGTACATATGGATGAGAGAGGCCACGCCCCTCTTGCATTTATCACAGAGCGGACTAATGCCAGGGTAGAATCGAGATAGCTTAGATTTAGACATATGGGCTCTATGAACAATCTTAAACTGTAAGAGGCAATGGTGAGCACAAAGGGAGGTTGAGTTAACCGATTTGAGAACTGAGTCCCAGCTCTCCTCGGATAAGGAGATATTTAAATCCTGCTCCCAGGCCATTTTAATTTTATCCACAGGGGCCCGTCGTAAGGCTGCGAGTTTATCTCGGATAATTGAAATTAAACCTTTACCTAGTGGATTAATGGAAAGAAATAGGTCCATAGCATTTTTCGCAGGCATTTCAGGAAAGTTAGGAATTAAAGGAGCAGTAAAGTGTTGGATTTGGAGATATCTGAAAAAGTGAGCGTTAGGCAGGTTGAACTTAACAGAGAGCTGCTGAAAAGAAGCGAAGCGATTATCAATGAAGAGATCTTCAAAATGTCTAATGCCCTTCCTGTACCAAACATGGAATGCTGAATCGTACGTAGTAGGTAAAAAAAGGTGATTATGTGCGACAGGGCTAGAAATGGAAAACCCCTGGAAACCATAGCATTTCCTGAACTGAGCCCATATACGCAAAGTGTGTCTAACAAGAGGATTAGCTATTGAACTGGGCAGACTGCTAGGGAGTGCAGATATAGATAATTCTTTAGTGGAGCTCAACTCCATTGCCACCCAGTTAGGGCACTCGGGTTGGCCGTGGAAGAAAGACCAGAAGGCAGCACAATGTATATTAGCTGCCCAGTAATATAAGCGAAAGTTAGGTAAAGCCATGCCACCCTCTTTTTTAGATTTTTGGAGGTGGATTTTATTAATTCTAGAGCGCTTATTCTGCCACAGATATGACAAAATAATAGAGTCTAAGGAATCAAAAAAAGATTTAGGAATAAAAATTAGGATAGATTGAAGTAAGTATAAAAATTTGGGGAGAACGTACATTTTAACAACATTAATACGACCTACCAAGGACATAGATAGAGGTGACCATTGTACCAGACTCTGTTTTATAGCATATGAAAGATTGACAAAGTTTTCACGAAAGAGATCTTTAAACCTCCTTGTGACTGTAATTCCAAGATAAGTAAATTGATTATGGACTACTTTAAAAGGGAGATCACGAAATATTAGTTCTTGTGCTTCTTTATTAATTGGGAAAAGTTCACTCTTATGTAAGTTGAGTTTATAGCCAGAGATCTGGCTAAACTGGTCAAGAAGTGAAAACATTAGAGGTAAGGATGTAGACGGATTTGAGAGAAAGAGTAATAAGTCATCAGCATAGAGAGAAACTTTATGCTCAACACCCCCTCTCCAAATCCCGGTCAATTCAGGACAATTTCGAAATGCTATCGCCAGAGGTTCTATAGCCAAATCAAAGAGAAAGGGACTTAAGGGGCATCCCTGACGGGTGCCACGTTTGAGATTGAATACTTGGGATTTCTGAAAATTAGTTAGAACAGAAGCAGTAGGACACAGGTACAGCAATTGGATCCAAGAGATGAAACTTTGGCCGAGGTCAAATTTTTCTAAGACTGCAAAAAGGTAGTTCCACTCTATACGATCAAATGCTTTCTCCGCATCAAGGGAGATAACACATTCAGGAGTCCCAGTTGGAACTGAGTATAAAATGTTAAATAGACGCCGAATGTTAAAAAAAGGAGACGGTTTTTAATAAAGCCTGTTTGGTCATCAGAGATAATGGAGGGAATAACGGTTTCTAATCTATGAGCCAACACTTTAGCTAAGATCTTTACATCAACATTGAGCAGAGAGATCGGCCTGTACGAGGAACACTCTGTTGGGTCTTTGCCCTTTTTTAAAAGAAGAATAATAGATGCCTCATTGAAAGAGGGTGGCAATTTGCCGTAATTAAACGAGTCAGATAATACTGAAAGTAACTGAGGAGAAAGAAGTGAGGGGAATGATTTATAAAATTCCACAGGGAACCCATCAGGTCCAGGAGATTTCCCTGAGGACAGTGCAGAAATTGCAAAAGATATTTCTTCTGGTGATATAGGCGCATTGAGTTTGGCTTTGAAATCAGATGAAAGTGAGGGGATATTCAGATTCTGTAAAAATTGATCCACAGAGATATTGTCATTCAGGGATTCAGAGGAATAAAGCCGAGAATAAAAAATTTTAAATGCATCATTAATTTCTAAATGATCTGATGTAAAGTCTCCGTTCTCCTTCCGGATCTTTGTAATATGTTGTTTGGCTTTGGAACGCCTCAGCTGATTGGCTAGGAATTTACCAGACTTATCCCCATGAATGTAAAAGCAGCTCTTGCTTTCGAGAAGTTGGCGTTCGACAGGTTGAGTGGACAGAAGGTTAAATTTAGTTTGGAGTTCAACGCACTTCTTGTATAATTCAGGGTTCTTAGTTTGGGCATATATTTGATCCAAATCTTTAATCTGGTTAATGAGGTCTGCTCGATCTGCACGGGATCTTCTATTGAGATTTGCTGTGTAAGAGATTATTTGACCCCTCAGATATGCTTTCATGGCATCCCAGACAATCTGGGATGGCACTTCAGGTGATGTATTAGTGTTAAAATAAAAGGTTATCTGGTCCTTAATAAATTTTACGAAATCATCGTCCGATAATAAAGTTGAATCGAACCGCCAGTGTTTGTTCCTCTGAGGGAGACCAGGAAAGTTCAGAGAGAGGGTAATTGGGGCATGGTCAGAGATCAGTATACTCTGATAGTCACAAGAGTGGGCAAATGGGATAAGTTGGTTATCGAGTAAGAAATAGTCAATTCTAGTGAAGGTATGGTGAACATGTGAGAAAAAAGAATAATCTCTCTCCGTAGGATGGAGGAAACGCCATATATCAGAGATACCAAAATTAGAGGGAAACGATTGAATAGCTAAGGCAGATTTAGTAGGCGATCTGGTAACAGAGGACGATCGGTCCAGTTTAGGATCCAACCAACAGTTGAAGTCACTACCCAATATAAGAGAGTATGAGTTTAAGTCTGGTAGTGAGGAAAAAAAACCGTTCAAAAAAGTTAACATCATCAAAGTTGGGGGCATACAGGTTTGCTAGTGCAACTTTAGTGTTATATAGTTTACCAGAAACAATAATAAAACGGCCATTTGTATCAGATATTTTATTATGGAGTTCAAAAGGAATATTTGAGTTAATAAGAATAGAAACTCCCCTAGCTTTAGCGGCAAAGGATGAATGAAAATGCTGACCCACCCACTTTGACAGAAGCCAGGAGTTATCAAAACAACGAATATGAGTTTCTTGGAGGAAAGCAATGTCAGCTTTGAGTTGTTTAATATGTGAGAATACTTTCCTCCTTTTAACAGGGTGGTTCAGTCCCTTTACATTCCAGCTCACGAATTTAAGTGCACTAGCCATTATCAATTACTAATACATAAAAGGCAGCAGGCATATAAAAAGTCAAGCAGTACAATAGCAGTCTGGAAGCAGAGATGTAAACATAGATTCGTAAGGTCAAAATATAAACATGTCCTAAGCAATAAAGAGATGTTGGTACTGGAAAATCCACCCCACCTGCACAACCCAAAACTAGACGGCTACCAAAACAAGTAGCTAGCTCTACCAAAAAAATTAACCCAAATACAACTTCCAGATCTGTGTCATTAACAACAGTTCCGTATAAATACTATAGCAAATAATAACTAGTTTATGCACTAGAAAACATAACTACAGATTAGAACACCTTCTGCAGAAATATACAACTTAATACAGAGAAAATCGGAAGAAAACCAAAACTAACCTACCCGCGAAAAATTATAGAATAAAGTAAGAGAAAGGAAAAAAAAAGGTAAGAAGGAAAAAGAAAAAAGAGGAAGGGGAAAATTATAACCAGGTAACTTACCAGCAAAGATAGATGGATCAGCTGAGTCGGATGCTACTATTTTCAAACGTTTTATTCAACAAGGGCAAAAACGTATGGTTAATACAAAACATTCAAATCGTCAAAACTCAATCTAAAACACCGGTGTAACCATAATCAATCAGAAATAAGCTCTACAGTTGTCTAGGGGGGTAATACTGAGTCCAACGGAAGTCTTAAGAGTCACTCAGAAGTTTGCAGGCTTTTTCCTTTATAATTTAGAAAAGATGCACACTTGCCCGTCGTCTTGGCAGAGCAAATCCTTGGAATCAGGGGAGCAGACTTCCCCGTTGTTATTTTAAAAGCAGTCTTTCGTCGGTTTTAGCCACAGATTCAAAGTCGGAATCTAGCGTACGTGGCTTCCTTCAAAATGGCGTCCCGCTCCCACGGGAATCGATCTCGTGTCTGCTGGGTGCATCTGCTGGGTGCATCTGAGGGTCCTCCCCTCAGACCCGCCTTTATACTTCTTCACGGGATCGCAGGTATCAATCAAGTTGCAGGTAATGCGATCTTTCTCTCAACCAGCCCACTTTGCCCGAGGGCTTTTCACGTGGTTTCCATGAGACGATAATCGAAGTCACCGTTATTCTGCTTCTTGAGAGAACGTGGTCTTCCGCACGTCTCTCTTTTGGGTCAGCTGACCCCCCCTTAACTAGAGTTCTTGCGATTTTCACAAAGGAGGGGGCCAACGGCATAACAAAGACAAGTATTTATCAACCATTTACAGAGAAGGGAGAAAAAAATTCAGAGATTAGAAAAAAGGGGTGAAGAAAAGAAAAAGATAAAATAAATAAATATTTAAAACAAAGGAAAAATAAATCAGCAGTTAAACTGTGAACCGACAAACAGTGAGGCCTTCACTAAAGACTTCGAACCTCCAAAACAAGTAAGAATTAGTTGTAGAACTCTGTAGGTAAAGTTATACAAAAATAAAAATAGATTACACACACACCAAATCCCGGGAGAGATTGTCAACAACCCTTAAAGTTTCAATGAATAATGTCTGAGTGATTCAAGTGAATTCCGAGTCCAGAGAAAGTAATTTTACTACGAGGAGTACTTATCCACCATTTTAGGAGGTCCGATCAGATTCCGAAGATGACTGGATAGCCGGAAGACTTGCCACAAACGCTTCAGCTTCCTTTGCTGATTTGAACCACTTGTATTTCCCGGTATTAAGCTTGATTCGCAGATCAGCAGGGTTACAAAGGGAAGGTTTGAAACCACGATCAAAAAGCACTTTCATTGCACCTTTAAACTCAGCGCGCATCTTTAAGGTCTGGGGTGCAAAATCTTCCACAAAGCGAATGGTTGTATCCTTGAAAGGAAGCGACCCACTGCGACGCGCCTCTACGATCAGACTGTGTTTTACCTGGTATTGATGGAAACACAAGACTACTGGTCGCGGACGGAAGCCCAAAGTTCCGGAGGGAACGTAAACTCGGTGTGCCCGTTCCAGCTCGGGCGGCTTCGGAAGCAAATCTTTCTCGGATAACTCACAGAGAAACTCGGCGAAAAACTTCACGGTTGATCCCTTTTCAGTCGCCTCTGGTAATCCCAGAATTCTGATGTTACAGCGTCTGCTGCGATTTTCGAGATCCACCATTTTGGAAAGAAGTTTGTTAGATTTTTCCTCTAAGCTGGAACAGAGAGTCTCCAAGTATCGAACACGACTTTCTAAATCTTCAGAAGTCGAATTGATGCGAGATAAGTGTTCAGCATGTTTGTCCACTTTATCGTTGATCCGATCCAGTTTGTCTTCTAACTGTTTGAAAGCGGTTTTAAATTCCTTTAAGATTTCGTCTCGGAGCTTTCCAAGTGCAACCAGAGTCTTGTCCGACGGGGTCATAACTTCTTTTCTCCCGGATTTAGAACTCTTGCTCGACATTGTAAGTTAGATATATTCACAGGCAAGTAAGAGATACCAAAATAATTCCTAACTAAGGTTTAAAAAATGGAGACATTTAGTGCAAAGGTAGCGACAGTAACGGAACAAAAGTTCGGAGCAGCTAAACAATTGCCATCTTACCGGAAGTCCATCTGCATTCCTTTTCAACTGAATCAAATACCTCAGACTTTTTCTGAGCTCTATTACTAGGTTCAGTACCACGTGCATCCACATCTTGGACACACTCAAACGGGACATCTGCCTCTTCCAGGCTTTCAATACCCGTATCCTTTTCAAATTCTAAATTCCCCTGATCCTCCCAGTTCCTCTCTGGGCAACTCCCTTCTGGAGTAAACTCAACCCCGCGGGCTGAAACAACCCCGTCTGCCAACCCAGCAGACCTCTCCAAGGTAATGGCATCCTTTTCATCTAGGACTGCCTTCATCTCATTATCGGGAACACCTTGACAACTCTCAACTTCTTCAAACGGGGCTGCCACCCCCGACAGATCATCCATGTCCAACTCTGGACCTTTTAACAGCTTTTTCCGTTTCTCATCTTTATTTCCTACCTCTAGGACCTTTCTCTTCGCTAACGGCAGTTCTAACTCCTCTCCCTTAACCCCTTTCACTTTACTACTCTTCGGTTTACCACCCTCAGAACCCTCGTGGTACAGGGTCGGTAGGACCGTCTCGGCCAAATCAATACTGGCCAGATTTAAACTGCTTGCTTTCTCAGCTGCCTTTCTCAACAGGCTGCGAATGCTCGCGCCTGTGGTACAGACTGGAGATGCGAGGGGCGGGGCTGCAATCCTCACAGGCTGTTTGGGCCGTGTCACCCTTGTCCAAACCTGCCCCCCGGCTAAATCATTTCCGAGGAGGACGTCCGCGTCAGTTCTCGGGAATTCTGATGGCACCCCTATTTCGACTGGTCCAGATACCAGCTCACAATCCATAATTACCTGATGTAGGGGCACCATTTCTATTCTTGTACCTATCCCCTTCATGGCGACCATTCCCCTTCTCCGACCGAAATCTAGTATCTCACAGCGGATCAACGACAGCTCCGCCCCGGTGTCTCGCCAGATTCGGATGGGAATGGGTGGGTCTCCCCCCTTCACGGACACTGTTCCGGGTGACAGCCAAGTCTCTGACCCTTCTCGTACTCTGTCTACCCGGGGCTCTCTCATCGATTTACTGATTACCACGGCACACCTGATAGGGACCGCTGCTTTCCCTTTTTCTGGCTCCTTTCTCGGAGCAAAGCACCTAGAGGCAATATATGTCCTCCCTTCCCACAATTAAAACAGGTCAAGCCCGGAAATCTCGGGCCGCCTGGCCTTTCCCCCTCAACCTTACCACTAGCTCCCAGCGGGACCTCTGCCTCAGCCGGCGGACTTTCTCGGTCGTTCCCACGGTCTCTCGGGTAACCTTTTAGCGAGGAAAACTTTGTCCTGTGGGTTAGGGCATATTCATCTGCAAACCTAGCAATTTCTGAGATGGACTTATTCGGCTTCTCATTCAAATACATCCGGATCTCCTCCGGAACACACCCTTTTAATTCCTCAATCAAAAATAACTCCCTGATACGCCCATAATCCCCGTCCACCTGCTCCGCGGTGCACCAACGGTCCAAGAGCACACCCTTTTCATAGGCTAGCTCGGTATACGTTTGATTCCACCCTTTCCGTAAATTTCTGAACCTTTGTCTATAAGCTTCAAGTACTAGCTCTTAACTCCGGAGAATGGCCTCCTTTACTTTGGCATAATTCTCCGCTTCCCCTCCCTCGACGGCCAATGCCGCATATGCTCGTTGTGCCTTCCCCTTTAACACACTTTGTAACAACGCCACCCACTGCTCTTTGGGCCACTTCTGATTTACTGCCACCTTTTCAAAAAGCAAGAAATAACTATCAACATCCAACTCTTCGAATGGAGGTACTACCCTCAACTCCCGACTAACATTAAACCTCTCCTCTCGATCTAACC
The DNA here is from genome assembly GCF_048418815.1 of Hemitrygon akajei. Taxonomy (NCBI): domain Eukaryota; kingdom Metazoa; phylum Chordata; class Chondrichthyes; order Myliobatiformes; family Dasyatidae; genus Hemitrygon; species Hemitrygon akajei. The sequence continues at coordinate 70,028,059 of NC_133124.1, forward strand.
CTATATCTCTTCGCTCTTTCTTTAACTTCTCCATCTCCAAGTCATGTTCCCTCTGTTTCTGTTTCTCCTCATACTCTCTTTGCTTTTCAGCTCTGTCCTGCTCTTTTTTCACCTCTAACTCCTTTAGTTGGAGCTCCTGGTCCTGTTTCACCTCTAACTCCTTTATGTGGAACGCCTGCTCCCTTTGTTTGTCGGCCCTTTCTTTCTCTTTCTCAGCCCGTTCTTTCCCTCTCTCTCAGCCCGTTCTTTCTCCTTCTCAGCTGCTTCCAGCTGCTTTATTTTAAATTCATGTTCCAACCTTAATTTCTCCAACTCTAGCTGATCCATCCCACTAGCTGGTACTTTTTCAGGGATATTTTCCAACTCCTCAGCTGCAAACACCTTCTTCCCAATGTAATACTGAGTTATGACCCTTCGCACTTCCCGCTTTTTCATTGATGACCTCACCTCTGTGAGGCTTAACCCCTTCGCCAGATTTACTAAGTCTAATTTTGTAGCCGCCTCTAGCGCCCCCAGAGTCGGGTTTTTCATAAATTCATCCACGTCCATCTTTGCTGGTTTCCCGTCTGGCTACCCGCGTACCAGATCCAAATTTTTTGACTTACAAACCCAATTCACTGACCTCCCAATTTGGTATCAAATCTCGAGACGAGGCCCCAAGTTGTTACGTATCCCGTAACTGGATCACTTACCAGCAAAGATAGAGAGGTCCGCTGAAGTCTGATGGTACCATTTTTAAACGTTTTTATTTATAAAGGGGCACAAAAGTAAGGTTAATACAAACATTCAGATAACATACGTCGTCAATACTCAATCTAAAGCGCAGGTATAGTAATAATCAATAAGAAATAAGCTCTATCGTTGTCTAGGGGTAAGGTATATATTGTCCGCTGTATATCTAAAAGTCTCTCGCGGTCACTGCAGTTCCACCAGCTGCTGTCTTTTGGGGTGTCGCGGTGGTGCACTTTTGTTGGAGAGAGAGAGATAGAGATTGAATGGAACAGTTACCCGGCGGGTTTTTCCAACCTTTATGAGTTCGATCCGTCGGAGTCTCGTTGGGGAATGGCCGCTCACTTGTGGCCTCTCCTGTAGCTAAGCCGTTTTTCCGTGGTGAGGTCGCCAATCCCAGGCAAGGAAAAGACGCACACGAACCCCCCCCCCCCCCCCCCCCACCGGCTGTCGCTATTAAACGCTGTCACAGGATTTCTAGCTTGTCTTCTGGTGCGTATGGGGGGCCGTCTTTACAACCCCTCTTTTATCTGAACTCACGGGGTCTCAGATGTCAATCAGGTTGGGATGATGCAATCTCTCTCCGTCTCTCCACCCACGTTGCCCTGAGGGTATACACGTAGTACAGTTCCCAATTCACAAAGGTGTCTCCACGAGACAATGACCACAGTCGCCAGCTTTTGCCTCGCCGTGAAACGAGGGACACCGCACGTATCTTTCTCTTCTCTTGGGTCATTGACCCCCCCTTCACTAGGGCTCTTGCGATTCTCACAAAGGAAGGGGCTGGGGTCATAACAATACCAAAGAAACTATTACAGAGAAAGTATAGTGCAGGCAGACAATAAGGTGCAAGGTCATAACAAAGTAGATTCTGATGTCAACAGCAACACACAGACAAAATGCTGGAGGAACTCAGCAGATCAGGCAGTATCTATGGAGAGAAATAAGCAGCTGACATTTCAAGATGACATGCTTCATCAGTTCTCATGTAAATGTCTCAGCCTGAAACACTGACTGTTTATTCCTCTCCATAAGATGCTTCCTGACCTGCTGAGTTGATCCCCCCATCTCTTGGTACTTAAAGGGTCTAATGTAGTTAGTTTATATCTTACAGGAGGGTAGCGATCACTGCTGCCTGAGAGTTGATGAGCTTTGTGAAAGGTGGATAGAACAGACAGATATAGAGTCACACAAAGGAAAATAAGCTCTTCAGCCCAACTCATCACTGCCGAGCTAGTTCTATCATTCCATATTTGGCCTATAGCCCTCTAAACCTTTCCTATCCATGTACTTATCTAGATGGTTTTTAAATAGTGAAGTGCTATTTCTAGCAGCTAATTCCAAATACCAAGAACCTGCCCTGATGTCCTTTAAAATCTTTTACTATTAAACTATTTCCCCTTTTGCTTTTACAACCCCCTCCCTGGGGGAGAAAGACGACATGTTTTCACCCTCCCTATGCCTCTCATGATCTTTTTCACCTCTATCAGGTCACCTATCAATCTCCCTATATTCCAGGGAATAAAGACCTATCAGGTTTCTAAATCCAGGCAACATCCTGAAAAACCTTTCCTGCATTCTTTCTGGTTTAATAATATCTTTCATATAACAGGGTTAACAAAAATGTACATAATACTCCAAGTACAGATTTCCAAAGAGATTAGACAATGTTCCAGCAATCTTCTGTCTCCTCCATTTTCATTCATCATCTACTACAGATCAATTGTGATTAACAAGCATTCATCACCCCCTCAGCAGTACTATCACTCTCATCATTTCAAAGTTTACTTTATTATCAAAGTGCATATATGTCACAAAATATTCATTTTCTTGCAGGCATTCACAGTAAAATAAAGTACAATAGAATCAATGAAAAACCTACACAAAAACTGACAAAATTGTACAAACACAAAAAGCAGTAACAATAAATAAATATACAGACAGATAAACAAATAAATCAATCAAGTAAGCAAGCAAGATGAGTCCAAAGGTTGGTGTTCAATGATTAGTGTTGTGGCGAATGAAGATGTCTATGCTAGTTCAGGAGCCTGATGGATGATAGATGATAGGTGATCCTGAGCCTGATGGTATGGGACCTAATGCTCCAAAACCACCTTCCTGATGGTAGCAGCGTGGTCTGGATGGTAGGGGTTCTTGATGATGGACATTGCGCTCTTTGTAGATATGCTCAATGGTTAGGAGAAGTTTTCCTATTAACTGGGCTGTATCCACCACTTTTTGCAGGCTTTTCCATTCTTGGACACTGGTGCTTCCATACCAGATTGGGATGCAACCAGTCAGGATAACTCTTCACTGTGCATCTTTAGAAGTTTTTTTTTTTTTTTTTTTTTCTCTTTCAATCTTTTTATTAATATTTAAAATATTATGAATGAGATACAATTCAAATAATGGTAAGGGATTACAAATATATAGACTCCCATTATACATAAAGTATTACATAAACAATGAATAGAGCATAAGTAAGTTTCCCAAAACATCAACCGTATAGTATATATATGAACAAGGTAAGTTTAGATATTTCATAATATATAATGTAAAAAAGAGAAAAAAAAATCTATCTAAGGAAGTTAGCTAATCTACTAATCTAGTATCAAGAAAAAGAAAAAAAAACAAAAAAGAAAAAAAAATAAAAAAAAACTTTTAAAAAGAGAAAAAAAAAGGGCTGTTCATAGTATCTCACGAGTATACATAAACATCAATGACGTCAACTCCGATCCTCTCAACATACATACGATTAAGGCTGAAAAAAAACCAATAAGCCCGGCACAGGGCCATTACATCATATGAAAATATTGAATAAATGGTCTCCATATCTTTTCAAATTTAATAGAAGTATCAAATACAGCACTTCTAATTTTTTCTAAATTTAAACATAACATAGTTTGAGAAAGCCAATGAAATACCGTGGGAGGATTAATTTCCTTCCAATTCAACAGAATAGATCTTCTAGCCATCAAAGTGAGAAAAGCAATCATTCGACAGGCGGAAGGAGATAAGTGAAGTAAGTCCATCATCGGTAAACCAAAAATTGCGGTAATAGGATGGGGTTGTAAATCAATGTTCAATATCGCCGAAATAATATCAAAAATATCTTTCCAATATTTTCTCAAAAGTGGACATGACCAAAACATATGAGTTAAAGAAGCGATTTCTAAATGACATCTGTCACAAATAGGGTTTATATGAGAATAAAAATGAGCTAATTTATCCTTGGACATATGGGCCCTATGTACAACCTTAAATTGTAATAATGAATGTTTGGCACATATAGATGATGTATTAACTAATTTAAGAATTCTATCCCAATTCTCAATAGGAATAATAAGATTAAGTTCTCTTTCCCAATCATTTTTGGTCTTATCAAAGGGCACTGAACGTATCTTCATAATTATATTATAAAGTTTTGATATAAGCCCTTTTTGAAAAGGGTTTAGTTCAAACAAACTTTCCAAAGTATCTGAAGACAGAGAATTTGGGAACGAAGGAAGTACCGTACTTAAAAAATGCCTAACCTGTAAGTATCTAAAAAAATGAGATCTAGGCAAATTATATTTATTAGCTAGTTGCTCAAAGGACATAAAACAGTTGTCCAAAAATAAGTCGGAAAATCTTAATAATCCCTTAGTTTTCCAAGCCAAAAAAGCATGATCTATAATTGAGGGATGGAAAAAACAATTAGATACAATAGGACTATTTAACATGAATTGAGTCAATCCGAAAAATTTCCGAAATTGAAACCATATACGTAAGGTATATTTAACTATCGGGTTGTCAATTCGCTTCGGCAATTTAGAAAGAGCAAAAGGGAGAGATGTCCCTAAGATAGAACCCAGAGCATAAGCAGAAACCGATTTGGTTTCCAAACTCACCCAATGAGGGCCAAAAGGACCATCCCATTCTTTCAACCAACATATCAAATATCTAATATTAACTGCCCAATAATAAAATCTGAAATTGGGTAATGCCAACCCACCATCCTTCTTTGTCTTCTGTAAGTATATTTTACCTAACCTGGGATTTTTATTCTGCCATATATATGAAGAAATTTTTGAATCAACATTAGTAAAAAAGGATTTCGGAATAAAAATTGGTACCGCTTGAAAAACATATAAAAATTTAGGTAAAATAACCATCTTAATAGCATTAATCCTACCTATCAGAGATAAAGATAATGGTGACCACTTAGTAAACAAACCTTTAATCTGATCAATTAAGGGTAAAAAATTAAACCGAAATAATTCTTTATGGTTTTTGGTAATTTTAATCCCTAAATAAGTAAAAGAATCGTTAGCTAATTTAAAAGGTAAAATACCATAATTTGGGACCTGTTTATTCAAAGGAAACAATTCACTCTTATTAAGATTTAACTTATACCCAGAAAACTCACTAAATTGAGCCAACAATGATAAGACTGCTGGAATAGATTTCTCAGGATTAGAGATGAATAATAATAAATCGTCTGCATATAAAGATACCTTATGAATATCTGTTCCACGATTAATACCCAAAATATCATGTGGCATCTTTAGAAGTTTGTCAGAATTTCAGATGACATGCCAAATCTGCACAAACTTCTAAGAAAGCAGAGGAGTTGCCGTGCTTTCTTTGAAATGGAATTTACATGCTGGTTCTAGGACACGTCCTCTGATAACACCTGGGAGTTTAAAGTTACTGAACCTCTCTGCCTCTGATCCCCTAAGTAATGACTCATGGATCCTCAGTTTTTTTCTCCAGTGGTCTATAATCAGCACTTCGGTTTTTCTGACGTTGGGTGAGAGGTTGTTGCTGTGGCACACTCAACCAGGTTTTCAATCTCCCTCCTATATTTTGATTTATCACCACCTTTGAATAGGCTAATAATGGTGGTGTCATCAGCAAACTTAAATATGACATTGGAGCTGTAGTTAGCCTTACAGTCATAAGTATAAATAAAGTAGAGCAGAGGCTTAGCACACAACCTTATGGTGCACCTGTGTTGGTGATTGTGGAGGAGATTTTCTCACCAATCTGTAATGACTGGGGTCTACAAGTGAGGAAATTGAGGATCCAGGTATACAAGGAGGTATCAAGGCCTAGATCTTTGAGCTTATTGATTAGAGGGGATGATAGTGTTAAATGCTAAGCTGTAGTCACTGAAAAGAGTATCCTGATGTATGTGTCTTTTCTGTCTAGATGTTCCAGAGCTGAGCAGAGAGCCAATGAAATGGCATCCGCAACAAACAATCTGCTGGTGGAACTCAGCAGGTTGAGCAGTATCCATGGGAGGCAAGGAATTATTGACATTTTGTGAGGGCTGCATACAGGGTTTTGGGCATCAAAGATTATGGAGACGAGGCAGGAGAATGGGGTTGAGGCTGATTATAAGTTAGCCATGATGGAATAGTGGAACAGACTCAATGGACCGAATAGCCAAGTCAGCTCCTATATCTTATGGTCCAACTCTAAATGTTGACATTTCTTGCCACAGATGCTGTTCAACATGCAGAGTATGTAAAGCAAATTGTTACTCCGTAGGAAAACTGCCATCCTGCATACCCTAAACAAACTGCAACCCAGTACACCATTCAGGAGCAAAATGGAGAGGGGCATCTTCACAAAGAGGAGCAAGAATCTGGAACTCTCTCCCCAGAACCCTGAGGACATTGAAAATTTCAAAAGAACAGGAGTTAAGGTAGAAATCAGTAATCACTTAACAGAGCGTAATCTGTTCACAAAGAGGAAAGTTCTGGGCACAAACACAAGAGATTCTGCAGATGCTGGAAATCTAGTCATGGTGAAGGGTCTCAACCTGAAACACTAAACTGTTTATTCCTCTCCACAGATGCTGCCTGACTTGCTGAGTTTCTCCAGTATTTTGTGGGAAGTTTGGGGTAAGTTTTAAACTTAGAGAGAGCTGTTACAGAGGTGAAGGAAGGGAACTTGGAGCATAACCTGGCCAGTTCCTCCAGCATTTGTGTGTTACTCTGGATTTCTAGCATCTGCAAAATCATGTGTTCATGGTGAACTGGATTATTCCTGTGCAGAGGCGGCATGGGCTCCAAGAGCCAAAAGGCCTCCTATTGAAAGAAACTCACATGAAATCTCAGCTAGAGTTTGTCGGAAGGCATATGGGGGACTCTGAAGTCAGCTGCAAGAAGATCCTATGGTCTGATTAAACCAAGATTGAGCTTTGTCGCCATCAGACTAAATGTTGTGTTTGGTGCAATCCAGATTCTGCACATCATCAAAAACACACCATCCCTACCGTGAAGTGAAGCATGGTGGTGGGCTGCATCATGCTGTGGGGATGCCTCACAGCAGCAGGCACTGGAAGGCTTGTGAAGGTATAGAGTAAAATGAATGCAGCAAAATTCAGGGAAATGCTGGAGGAAAACCTGATGCGGTCTGCAAGAGAATTGCAACTTGGGAGAAGATCTGTTTTCTAGCAAGACAATAACCCCAAGCACAAAGCCAAAACTACACAGGAATGCCTTGTGGAGACCTGGTTGACGGAGGAGATACCGGATCACACCATTGAGCCCTCTGGGTTCTCCCTGTTCCAGGCGGACAGGTCAACAAACCTCTCTCTCTCTAGGAAGAGTAAAGGAGGTGGGGTATGCTTCATGGTCAATAATGCTTGGTGCAACCCCCGGAATGTGCATGTCATCAAATTCTTTTGTCCCTCGTATCTGGAGTATCTTGTGCTTCTGTGTAGACCTTTCTGGCTGCCTAGGGAGTTCACGACTGTTATTATCACAGCTGTGTATATTCCATCGCAGGCTGATACGGACTTGCCTCCCAAGGAACTTGCTCACAACACTACATTGATTGGCCTAATCTCAAATAGTAATGAGGCAGCCTACAGAGAAGAAGTCATTACCCTGACACAGTGGTGTCAAGAGAACACCCTCTCCCTCAACGTCATAAAAACAAAAGAGCTGGTTGTGGACTACAGGAGGAATGGAGACAGGCTCACTCCTATTGATATCAATGGATCTGACGTTGAGAGGGTGAACAGCGTTAAGTTCCTCAGCATACACATCACCAAGGATCTCATGGTCTGGACATACCGGCTGTGTGGTGATAAAGGTGCAACAGTGTGTCTTCCACCTCAGACAGTTGAAAAAGTTTGGCATGATCCCCCAAATCCTAAGGACTTTCTACAGGGGCACAATTGAGAGCATCTTGACTGGCTGCATCACTGCCTGGTATGGGAACTTTACTACTCTTAATCACAAGACTCTGTAGTGAGTGGTACAGCCAGCCCAGCACATTTGTAGATGTGAGCTTTCCACTATTCATAACATTTACAGAGACAGGTGCATAAAAAGGGCCCAAACAATCATTGGGGACCTGAGTCACCCCAACCACAAACTATTCCAGCTGCTATCATCTGGGAAATGGTACCGCAGCATTAAAGCCAGGACCAACAGGCTCTGGGACAGCTCTTCCACCAGACCATCAGACTGATTAATTCGCACTGATACAATTGTATTTCTTTGCAATATTGACTGTCCTGTTGTAATACTATTTACTAATATTTCTTACAAATAACTATAAATTGCACATTGCACATTTAGATGGCGATGTAACAAAGATTTTTGCTCTTCATGTATGTGAAGGATGCAAGAAATAAAGTCAATAAACAAAACAACAAAGTTAATGTCCTGTAGTGGCCTAAGTTACCGTCTCAGCCTCAATCCAATAAAGAATTTGTGGCTGGACTTGAAAAGGGCAAGGGCTGTTCACTCACAATCCCCATTCAATCTGACAGAGCTTGAGCAGTTTTGTAAAGAATGGGGAAAAATTGTAGTGTCCAGATTTGCAAAACTGATAGAGACTTGTCAGCATAGATTCAAGGTTGTAATTGCTGCCAAAGGGGCATCTACTAAATACTGACTTGAATGGGGTGAATACTTAAGCAATAAATTATTTTTATATTTATAACTAATTTAGATCACTTTGTAGAGATTTGTTTTCACTTTGATATGCAAGTCTTTTTCTGTTGATCAGTCAAAAAGAAAGCCAAATTCAATCTACTGTGATTCAATGTTGTAAAACAATAAAACCTGAAAACTTCAAGGAGCAGGGGAAATACTTTTATAGGCACTGTATATATCATAGAAACAAGCTGCTGTCCCACTCTGCTCACATTTTTTCCCACAGAAAAAAATCAACGGGTTCATCTTTAAGTGCAGGGTGCTTGGACTCAAGGTACTGAAGCAGTTTTGAGGGCTTCATTGCCGCATTAGACAGCCTCCAGGCCCGAACTCCATCCTCTGCCCGCCCGCCGCCAGACGCCCTGGTCAGGTGCAGCTGGTCATGGGTGGGGTGAGAGGACAAGGTCAGGGCCGGAGGTCCCCGTGCCAGGGCCGCGGCAGTTGCAGTCCGGACAGAGCGATCAACCGAGCGAGGACAGCAAGAGGCCCATGCCCTCCCCCCTTGTAGGATCTATCGACCAACAAAAGTTTGTTTCAGCAGATCGCAGCGCGGTAGCTGCTCTGATACTTATGAAACCTTGAGCCCGAATTAGGTCATCTGCGAATATTTTGACACCGGATTCCCCACGAACATTCGGTTGCTAAACAGGTTCAGAGGTGGCGTCCATCAGTCTGCGCTCCGGCCCTGTAGCATGGGGTCTTCCCGCCGGCCGCGCTCCAGGCCAGTTACATCGGCACTTCCCTCCAGCCACGCTCCGGGCCAGTAGCATCTGCACTTCCCGCCGGCCGCACGTTTAGGCGACTGATGACCTTGCGTGGGTTCAAGTTCAACAGTGGGCTGACAGGGAATGAGGAAAGGTGCAACTGACTCATATTGTTTCCTCGCAGCCCGGTGGTTGGGGACCACTGAAGTACACCGTGTAGTGCAGGGGACCTATGCGCATGCGCACTGGGCAGAAAGAATGGAACGAAAACCCCGCAACCCGGAAACAATCTCTCAACAGTATTTGTGTATTTATTTTTCTTTCTCGGGATCTACTGGGAAAGTCTCAAAGATCAACCAGTCGATCGAGATCGACAGGTTGGCGACCACTAGTTTAAACCAATAATATTACACTTACAGCCAACTTCCTACTGCATGTTTCACATTCCCAAGATCAACAGTTTATTCTAATTGGATTTATTTACCATCTCACATGAACTTTGATAACCCAAAGCAAACCTAGTAGAAATATATCTTCACATCTTCCATAACCAGGATTTTAAACACCTCTATCAGGACACCTCTCTCTGCCTTTCCTCTTCTAATGAGAGACAGGCTGTTCAACCCTAGTTTTAGTATCATCCTTATGAATTTCTTATGCACTTTATGGCTCTGTGCCTTGTTTTTAAAAAAAAAAGTAGTAAGAGCACTTATACCAGAATGAGTACAGGAGTTGATAATAGAAGATAGAGAACATACAAATCAGCAGAGGAAAGAGAGAGTATAGAGAAAGACTGAATGTGTCTCTGACAAGCCAGCAAGCAAGGATTGCATGATGTGCAAACCCTGCAATGAGTAAATGGAATAAGTACACTCTGGCTGAGAAAATAATAGATGAGGACAATGCGGAAGTCTAGGGAGAGCACTTTGTACCAAAGTTACCTACTTCAGTCATTGCATTACGCACTGCCATCAACGTATTCCTGCAAACATTGATTTGCATCTATACCAAACACCCTGAAGTCTGGCACTCCTGCAACTCAATCACATAGGAGCAAGGTCGTGAGAACTATTTGAATGAGAGCTGGTCACACTGGAGTTGATCCCTCACTGAACAACATCCATAAGTCAGTACTCCCAGAATAAGGGCAGGTGGAATCCTGAGGCTAAATGCTTTCTACACTGCTGGATGGCCACTTCAGCCCTCTTCCAACAATCCAGGTTCTGCCCACAGTTTACCTCACCCCTGGACTGCCTAATAACAGGGGGCCGAAGACCAACAGCCGAATGTCTGTCCCAAACAAAGCTCAACCTTTAACATACATCAACCTGTTTGAAGCTTCAGCTTACACATACAATACAAGCACAACCGAAACATTTATGAATGTGTAACTCTAGAGATCCTCAACAAATCCCCACATTGTAAATCATGGAAAGCAGTAATCTATCCTGCTGTTGTAAACCACGACTGGCCCCATCATGGTTAACTGACACTCAGCCTGCCAGTTAATGCATGTACAAAGTGTTCCACGATTGGGAGGCTCTGCCAAATTCAAATCTAAAGACCAAGCCTGAACTCCCACAACATTCAGCTTCAATGTCACTCCCAACTCAGTTTGCATTGGTCCCTCTGCACCAATCTTTCACCTCCATTCAACGTTTCTCATCTCCACCTAACACCCCTCCACACCAGTCCCTCAACCATGGACCATGCTGCTTTTTATTCATTTTTATTTAGAGTTACAGCACTGATCAGGCCCTTCTAGTCCTTTGACCCACATTGCCCAGCAACCTCTGATTTAACTCTAGTCCAATCATAAAAACATAAAAAAAACTTACAGCACAATACAGGCCCTTCGGCCCGCAAAGCTATGCCAAACATGTTCCTACCTTAGAACTACCTAGGCTTTACCCAGAGCCCTCTATTTTTCTAAGCTCCATGTACCTATCTAAAAGCCTCTTAAAAAAACCCTATCGTATCCGCCTCCACCACCTTTGCCAGCAGCCCATTCCACGCACTCAACACTCTCTGCGTAAAAACCTACCCCTGACGTCTCCTCTGTACCTATTTCCAAGCACCTTAAAACTATGCCCTCTCATGCTAGTCAATTCAGCTTTAGGGAAAAGCCTCTGACTATCCACATGATCAATGTCTCTCATTATCTTGTACACCTCTATCAAGTCACCTCTCATCCTCCGTCGCTCCAAGGAGAAAAGGCCGAGTTCACTTAACCTATTCTCATAAGGCATGCTCTCCAATCCAGGCAACATCCTTGTAAATCTCCTCTGTACCCTTTCTATGGTTTCCACATCCTTCCTATAGTGAGGCGACCAGAACTGAGCACAGAACTCCAAGTGGGGTCTGACCAGGGTCTTATATAGCTCTCAGCTCTTAAACTGAATCCCACAATTAATAAAGGCCAATGCACCGTATGCCTTCTTAACCACAGAGCCAACCTGCGTAGCAGCTTTGAGCGTCCTATGGACTCAGACCCCAAGATCCCTCTGATCCTCCACACTGCCAAGACTCTTGCCATTAAAACTATGGTATTAATACTACTAATACTGCCATCATATTTGACCTATCAAAATGAACCACCTCACACTTATCTGGGTTGAACTCCATCTAACACTTCTCAGCCCAGTTTTGCATCCTATCAATTTCCCGCTGTAACCTCTGACAGCCCTCCACAATATCCACGACACCCCCAACCTTCGTGTCATCAGCAAATTTACTAACCCAACTCTCCACTTCCTCATCCAGGTCATTTATAAAAATCACAAAGAGTAGGGGTCCTAGAACATGTCCCTCAACAATCATGGGACAACTTGGACTATGAGAGGAAACCAGAGCACCTGGACAAAATCTACGCATTCCACAGGGAGGAGATACAGAACCATTACAGATAATGTCAGAATTGAACTCTGAACTCCAGCACCTTGAGCTGTAATAGCATCACACTAACCTCGACATTTACTTGCCAGTTACAGCCAAATGTAAAATGTCCAAAGTGATAAAACTCATAGTATTTACCCAATAATGAAACAGAAAATAATTGGACAAGTCACCACCTTATGTATTTACTGGGTACAGAGGAAAGGGTCTTTCATGCAATTATCTCAGGTATATCACCAGCAAGGGGAAAGCAACTCAGATGAAACCATACATAGAGATATACAATACAGAACAGGCCCTTCAGCCCAACTTGTCCTTGCTGATCAAGGAATCCTACTGAGCTAGTCCCATATGCCTGCATTTGACCTACATTCATCTAAAGCCTTCCTCTCCCTATACCTGGCCCAACTGACTTATAGAACATTGTAACTGTACCTTCCTCTACTGCTTCCTCTTGAGCTTATTCCACATATCCACCACCCTCTGTGTCGAAAGCTTACCTCTCAAGTCTTCTTTAAATCTTCACTCCCCCCCCCCAACCTTAAACCTATATCCTCTGAGTTCAGGACATCTTTGTGTATCTTTCCTGCATCCTCTCCAGCTTAATCATATCTTAATCACAGTTAGTCTGCAGAACTGCCCATAACATTCTTATAAGCTGTAGCTTGATGTCCCAACTCATGTGCTCAATGCAAGCATGCCATCTGCCTTTCCACCATCCTGCCTACCTGTGTTGCCATTTTCAGAGAACAATGTACCTATACCCCTTGGTCTCTCTGTTCCACAGTACTCTCCAAAACACTGCTATTCACTAAGCAAGTCTTGCCATTACCAAAATGCACATATTTGTCCGAGTTAAGTTCAATTTGCTATTCCTTTGCCCATTTTCTCAGTTGTTCTACATCCTATTGTAACATTATACCACGAAGTTAGTTATCATCTGCAAACCAAATAATCATGCATCTACCTTCTCATCCAGATATTTAATGTAGATATCTCCTCACCACCTCCATTACATAGCAGAATGTTGATGTCCTCACATAATCACGTGTTATTGATCCTTTCACAATATCTGACAAGTGACTCACTTCAAAAACAAACCGGTTACAACAAGTATTTTGCCTGCAGAGAGACAGTACAACTGAAAATAAACTCCAGATCAATTCATGAAATGCCAGCACAGAATCACAAGATTTATTTCTGGGAAGTGAGCATCGAACAAGTTACCAAACACACCCTGAAACTCTCATACATATCCTCACCCTACAGCAAGCCAGAACCTAACTTTAAAAGATTGAGAATCAACCTCTACCCAAATCCATACAACTATAAAACTTTCATAATTTCCCTTCTTTTTAATATGGATAATAATGAGTGGATTTCCCTTTTGCCACATACACCACTTTCTCCTTCTCTAGCGACCATTGTCAGATTTATAGCTGAAAGAAGAGGAGTCGGGAGAAGGGAAGAAAGTAGTCAGCACAAAGAGGAGAGCAAGGGAGTGAGAAGAGACACAGTAAGAATAACAGGAGCAGTGAAGGCTCAGGAAGAAACAGATGAGACAAGTGAGGAGAAAGCTCCCATTATTTTAAAGAAATGGTGAAGGTGATACTGATGCACTGGTTGTCATCTTCCAAATATATCTGTAATTAGATTTATTGTTGTCACAGAGGTACAGCGATGATTTTGTTTATTGTGTCATCCAAACAGATCACTCTATATTTAAGTACATCAAAACAATAAAAAGAAAATATAGCGATACAGTTACAGAGGCAGATAAACAACAAGAGATTCCAGCAGGATTCCCATCAGAGGGGAAAGGGGAGGAAGCTGTTCCTGAATCACTGAGTATGTGCTTTCAGGTTTCTGCACCTCCTTCCTCAAGGTAACAATGAGAAGAGGGCACGTCCTGGGTGGTGGGGGTCCTGCATGATGGACGCCATCTTTCTGAGGCACCATTCCTTGAAGATGGAGGCTAGTGCCCATGATGGAGCTGACTAATTTTACAACTAATTTTAAAGAAGGGAAATGATATGCAGGCTTTTATTGCAAAGAGAATTTGAAGAACAAGGACATCTTCCTGCAATTACGCAGGCCCCAGTAAAACTGCACCTGGAAAAGTGGGTACAGGTACAGTCTTTAAATAAGGAGTCATTTACAGTAGAGGGACTGTGAAGGTTCACCAGATTGATTGCTGGGACTGTAGGTTTTGGCCAGTGAGGGGACACAAGGCAGACTGGACGTAATCCTTAGAGTTTTAGAGATGATTTAATTGGAATATGCCAAATTACTACAGGCCTTGAAAGTGTACGTGTAGAATTGATGCTTCCTCTGACTGGGCAGTCTAGAACCAGAATCACAGGTTCAAATTCCCGGGCATCAACATCCTAGATGATCTATCCTGAGCCCTACATAGCTTCTTGGCCTTTTGGCTAAGATCAAGTGTAGTATCCTGAGCCCTACATTTATTGCAACCATGAAGGCAACATCCCAGCAGCTCTACTTTGTTAGGAATTTGAGGAGGTTTGTTATGTCACCAAAGACTTTTCCAAATTTCCATCAATGTGTGCTGGGGAGCATTCTGACAAGTTGCATTACAGCTTGATAAAACTAAGCCAGTTTTATCACAGACACAATCTTCTCCACTATTGAGTTCATCTCAAGGGGTGTCCATCACTAAGGACCCTCACCATCTGGGTCATGCCCTCTTCTCATTATTACCACTGGAGAACTAACCAAGTTTGGCACAAATTCCCTGCAATTCAATTCTGTCTCTCTGAAGACAACACATGTGAATGAGTTTGCTTTTGTTTTGGTGATCTATTAACTATGTTGCATCATTCAGCCATATATGTTCAATTTATGTGTTCCAGATAGTCATGTGTCCAGATACAGACATCATCCAATGTTTGGAGGTCTCTTTATCTTTCTGGCCAAAATGTGCCACTTCTCAGCTGTCGATAATAAAATTAGTTTGCTGATTCCATACACATTCTGTAAAGTTTATATTTGTAACACCTCCATTTTATTTCATCCCGCTTTGTGTATACAATATAAATGGCATTGATCACAAGATTTTGAATTGTATTTCCTTTTAACAAATTTAAAATCAAACATGAGAATACAAACAACACTGGTCTCAGCACTTATCCTTGTGAAATATTCCCTCTACCATTTGACAATCCAGTGAACTACCCATAACTTTGTTTTGCAACAAGCTTGCTGCTCTTTCCCTCAAAATCTGATGGAGATCCACCTTTAGATGATGGAATACAAGTCACAACAGTCTGAATGGAAAAAGGTTGGCCACATAGTTTCACAAGATCCAGAGCTAGTATTTTCTTTATTACAGGTTTACCCCTTGCAAGTTTTAGACTTTTTTTAAACCCGGGGCAGAACCCTGCCAGAGTTTTCTCCCATAGGCTCAGCATATCACAAGCAAGAAGTACCTGACCCAACAATGGCAAGACGAAACACAAACAATACAGCAACCTTTAACACGTGAACTTCAAAAGCACAAGAAATAAGCATACCTCTAATTCATGAATTGGCTTAGAGTGTTGTGTTGACACAAGCCGTGCTTCTGATTTCCTGCAAAATGACCCAAACATACATCCCACGTGTCAACAGAGAAATGATGAGATTGATAGAGTTGTGACTCCGTGGTTTAATGCGATGCTGCCTGGAAACAACATTCAAAATCACAATTAATAAAAATTCTTCAGTTAAGAAGGACTTAAATCAACATCATGCGGTGCAGTTCAAGGCTTACATGATTAAGTTATGATAAGGGATATTTTTTGGTATTCATTTCATTGATAGGAGTTTTAGTGGCAAAACCAGTCACAGTACCCTTGATTGCCCTTGATATGAGCAATCCAAAAGACAGTCAACCACATCACTGAGTCTGGAGTTACAAATAGACCTAACAAAGAACAGCAGGAAAACCAGAAACTAGAACACAGGCAGAAAAAGCCTGAGGTACTCAATTGATCAGGCAGTATCTGTGAAAGGAGTAATGAAATGAAGCTGAAATATTAAGTTTGTTTCCCTCCCTATGCACAATTCCTAACACACAAAGTATTTTCCCAAGGGTAGAAATGATAGATACCAGAGGACATGTTTTAAAGGCAAGAAAAGTTTAAAAACAATTTTAAATTTGCAGAAGTAAACTAAGAAGGTCTTTAGGAAGGAAAAGATGAATTATCAAAACAAGCTGGAGACATATCAAAGAAGATACCTAAAGCATTTTTAAGTATATAAAGGGTAAAAGAGAGTTGAGGGTAGATATAGGACCAATAGAAAATGATGCTGGAGATATTGCAATGAGAGATGCAGAGATGGCAGAGGAACTGGATGCGTTTTTGTATCAGTCTTCACAGTGGAAGACATCTACAGTATACTGGACATTCAAGAGTGTCAGGGAAGGGAAGTATGTGCAGTGAAAATTGCAACTGAGAAAGTGCTCAGGAAGCTTAATGGACTGAGGGTGGATAAATCTCCTGGACCTGATGGAATGCACCCTCGGGTTCTGAAGAAAGTAGCTGGAGAGATTGCAGAGGCATTAACAATGACATTTCAAGAATTGATAGATTCTGGCATTGTACTGGATAACTGGAAAATTGCAAATGTTACTTTGCTATTTAAGAAGTATGGGAGGCAACAGAAAGAAAACTATAGATCTGTAAGCCTGACATCAGAGGTTGGGAAGTTGTTTGAATCGATTGTTAGGGATGAGATTACAGAGTACCTGGAGGCACATAAGATAGGCCAAAGCCAGTATGGTTTCCTGAAAGGAAAATCCTGCCTGACTGTGGTGAACTAGATATACCTGTCTGGACTGCTCCTGTGGCTCCTCCCACAGACCCCTGTATAAAGGCGACTGTGGCCTGTTGCCCTGCCTCATTCCCCAGGATGTAGTGTTGTTCATTCTTCCAGTCAATAAAAGCCGATACCTCGCTTCCTACGTCTCAGCGTGAGTTATTGATGGTGCATCACTGACAAACTTACGGCAATTTTTTGAGGAAATTACAAGAAGGGTTGACAAAGGAGATGCAGTAGATGTAGTGTACTTGGATTTTCAGAAGGCCTTTGACAAGGTGCTTAGCAAGATAAGAGCCCATGGAATTACAGGGAAGTTACTAGCGTGGGTTGAGCATTGGCTGATTGGGAATAAAGGGATCCTATTCTGGCTGGCTGCCGGTTACCAGTGGAGTTCCACAGGGGTCGGTGTTGGGACCGCACCTTTTTACGATGTTTGTCAATGATTTTTACTATGGCATTAATGGATTTGTAGCTAAATTTGATAGGTGGAGGAGCAGGCAGTGTTGAGGAAACAGAGAGCCGGCAGAGAGACATAGATTGTTTAGGGGAATGGGCAAAGAAGTGGCAAATGAAATTCAATGCTGGAAAGTGTACGGCCATGCACTTTGGTGGAAGAAATAAACAGGTAGACTATTATTTAGATTCGGGAGAAAATTCAAAGCGCAGAGATGCAAAGGGACTTGGGAGTCCTTGTGCAGGATACCCTAAAGGTTAACCTCCAGGTTGAGTCAGTGGTGAAGAAGGATCACTGAAAATCCCATCCCTAGTCAGGATATGGATGACTATTCCTTCCACAGATCCCACCTCTATCACTGCAGTAAGTACAAATTGGTAGTTCCCCTCTTGTTTAATAAAAAAAGATTGCAAAAAGGTGGTAAAATCTCCAATATCATTCCAGGAACAAAAGACCTTCTAAAATTACCTTTTACCATAGGGATTACCAACCTTTTTTGCACTGCAGACCGGCTGACCAGGGAAAGGGGGGGTTAATCATGACCGGAATATAGGCGATAAGTAGCTAATACACTTAATTTCATTTCTAAGAGAGTTTATCTAACAAATTTAATATTAAACACACAGCACATATTTTCCTCGCATGAATATAGTGATAAGTCAATTATAAGTCAATAGCATCATAACATTTTATGTAACATTTGGATATTAAACACAGCGCATATTTTCCTCGTATGAACATATAAAATCATTGCAACACACCAATATTGCTGAATCAGTGGGATCCCTGGGCTTGTTCCCCTGCAACAAGACGGTCCCATCAAGGGGTGATGGGAGACAGCAATACTTGAAGGGGATTCCTTATGTCCAGTCTATTCCGCAATTTAGTTTTTGTTGCATTCATTGCAGAAAACCCCGCTTCACAGAGATATGATGTTGGAAATGGAAGCAACGGTTTCAGTGCTTTCGTGGCTATCTCAGAATATTCAACCTTGACTTTGATCCAGAAAGCCGGCAGAGATGTTATGTCAAACATACTTTTCAGCCCAGTCATTTGCAAATTTCAGGAGTTGATCTTCTTCCTGCGCTGACGTTAATGATTTACCGGGGACATTCACAAATGGGTCCCATTCCTTTGCATGTCCTGGGTCATTTGCGGTTGAGAAGTAAGCTCAAATTCTGTTGACAGCGAAGATAGGTGATCGCGCACCAGCTGTGAGAAGGACGGTGCAGCCTCAGTCTCTCCCAAAATCCCAGCTAATGTTGGGAACATGTCAAATATGCCCCTGCCCACTCGCCATCCCCACAGTTCCAGTTTGGCTTTGAAAGCAAACACTTTACCCGCCTATTTGAAACCAATTGTCATTCTCCCCTGAAGTCCCCTTGAGTTCATTGAGCAGGTTGAAGATGTCACACAGATAAGCGAGTTTTGCTATCCACTCCTCGTCACTGAAGTGTGCTGCCAGTGGTGACTTTTTTCTTGAAAGAAATCTCTGTAGCAGCTCTCTTAACTCAAAATCCCTGGCCAGGGCTCTCCCCCTTGATAGCCACCTGACTTCAGTGTGTAAGAGAAGGCGTTTGAGCTCTGCATCCATTTCCTCACAAAGCTGCTCAAACAGACGTGAGTTAAGGGCTTTTGCTTTGATGTGATTGATAACTTCAACGTCACTCAATACGCTGTAAAGATCAGGTGACATTTTTCAGCTAGCCAGCATTTCCCTGTGTATGACACAGTGTGTAGACTGGCATTCACGAGCAACCTCTTTGACTCGGGTAGTGAAACCAGACAGCGGTCCAGTCATAGCTGCAGCCTCGTCTCTGCACATTCCAACACAGAATGACCAATCCGGTTTGCCTGACATGTAGTCATTCAAAGACTTAAATAGTTCTGCCCCAGTTGTGTTAGTTGGCAGTGGCAGTGCACACAACATATCCTCATGCACATTGTCTTGAAATATATATCACACATAAACCAGCAGTATTGCCCTGTTGTCGACATCGATAGACTCGTCGACCTGGATAGCATACCATGGTGACTTGTTAAGCTGTTCCAACAGCTGTGTTTCGATGTCCTCTATGTCATCGATTCTCCTTGAAACTGTGGTAGCTGAAAGAGAAACCTGTACCATCTTGTTAGCTGCATCTTCTCCCAACGGTTCATGGCACACCCTTGGCAGCAGGCAGAATCAATTCTTCACCAACAGTGAAAGGCTTCTTAGCCTTAACAATATGGCTAGCCACTAAGTACGATGCTCTCAGAGCAGCAGCATTTGTGGAGGTGGTGGCTCTCAGCACTTGCTTCTGTCCCGCTTGCTCACATTTTTTTCTGCTCAAAAAACTCCATGGGTTTGTCTTTAAGTGCAGGGTGCTTGGACTCAAGGTGCTGAAGCAGCTTTGAGGGCTTCATTGCCTCATTAGACAGCTTGTCTCCACATATCACACACAGGGGACTTAGAGCGTGCGAGTCACCATTCGTATTAAAGCCATATTTTACGTACGACTCTTATTTTCTATTGAAGGAAGTTTTCTTTTTTCTTGCAGTCTCAGCCTTAGCTGTCTCTGTGTTATCATCATCGTTAGGCCTTTTATGTCCCCTACCACCTCTTCCAAAGAAACTCTCAAGCGACGTTTGTTTTTTACTCATCGAGTAGTTGTAGGTTAATGACCGAATGATGACCTCACGTGGGTAATGACCTCGCGTACGTTCAAGTTCAACATAGGGCGTGACAGGGAATGAGGAAAGGTGCAGCTGACTCATATTGTTTCATATCGCCAAATCATATCGTGTCCTCGTGGCCCGGTAGCATATGCTTTGCGGCCCAGTGGTTGGGGACCACTGTTTTACCAGATTGATCTCACTTCCCTCAGTTTAGCTTATAAACTTAACATACCAATATGGTTAAATGTATTTTTTTTCTATATCATTCCTATCCTGCAAGATCAAGCTCATACATAAATCACACAAAGTTAATATGCAGGTACAACAGGTAATTAGCAAGGCCAACCTCAGCTGAAGGAAGACTGGAAAAGAAGAGGAGGCAAGCTTCAGTGAAGTTGGACTTGGAAGTCTTTGGGAGAGAGGAAGTAACACAGTATGAATGAACTCAACTGACTTCCAGGACTGATTCTCCCTCCACAAGTGTTGCCTGACCTGCTGAGCATTTCTGATATTTTCTGTTTTAATTTTCCAGCATCTGCAGCACTGTTTTGAAAGCTTTGCTCATGGGTTCTTGTGGAGAAGTTTCTCTCTAGCCTCCCTATCCTGAGCAAGTTCACTGAACTGATTATTTTGTTTTCAGTGAGTCAGAGCACAGCAGCACCTCAAAGACAGGGTCATCCATGCATAAAAAGGCTCGAGTAATGAGAATGACCACCATCTGAATTTCCCAAAGAAGATGGGAACAGGCAAAATTTTAAAATATACAGGATGGGAGATTGGAACAGCTGTACATAAATAATGTCCAATTCTGGATGGATTAGAGCCATATAAACACTGCTGTCTGCTTGACCTCCAGGCTGATGTTGAGAAGAAGAGTGGCCCTGATTTCTCACAGCCAGTCACAAGGATAGGCAGCACAGGCAGCTGCAGCAGGAGGGAGACATAGTTGAGTGGTGGAGTTGGTCCAGCTTCTGTAATCTCCGCCTGTACTCACATTTCTTCTTATTTGTTCTTTGAATGAATGTGACTCACCATATAATGCTAATTCCCAGTTACCATGGCAACTCTGAGATTCAAAGTAAGCTTGGAAGACTGGAGTGATACACAAGCCTTAAAGATACCTGTGGCAGTGCCAGAATTTTATAAGGCTGCAGCTTTCTTGGTGTTAGCCCACAAAGTGTTCTGAAACTGTCTCTGGCACTGCACTCTTGTGGCATTTCACCATATTCAAAGTTCTATCTAACTACAAGATATTGTTAATCTAGGACAGCAATCAGTACAATTCCAGTCCCCACTTCTAAAAATTACAAAAAAAACCCTGCTAGAAATGAAAGCAGAAAATGCTGGAAACTCTCAGTAGATCAAGCACCATCTATGGAAAGAGGAGCAGAATTAATATTTCAAATACAAGACCCTTCATCAATCCCACTTATGACCTGATGAAATTCTGCAGGCAGCCTCTGCTCGCACTATACTAGGTAGAGATAGAATGGGCATACATCAGTGCCCAACACAACTTTCATTCTTACTGAGGTTACAAGGGATGAACCGTTAGTTATTATAGACAGGATAGGGCGAGTTTGTTATCCTTCTAACAGAGGAGAATCTGACAGAGCTGAATGATAGGAGGAGAGGCATAAATCAGACAGACAAAAATTTCCCCATGACAGAGATATCTAAACCTCTACTATGGCCATAAGTTGAGAGTAAATTGTAGGAAGCTCAGGAGAAACTTGAGGAGTAATTTTATTTCCACCCAGTGGGAGTGGAATCATGAACACACTTCTAATCACTGAACCCTCAGAACCCACCCAGTGTCATAGTGTGTTACACTAATTGCATCTGTAATTCTGAAGGAGATACAGGGGCAGAGGTAAATGGAAGTGTCATTACACTGACAGAGAGGTGAAAAAGGCATTTGGTACACAGGCCTTCAAGGAGCATAATTAACTGAGGAGACAGAGGCTGATTTTATAGAGGCATTTAAATTTATGATGATTATAGGCAGTGTGAAAGCGCAAAGTCTTTGTCCAGGGAAGGAGAATCAAAAAAAACTAGAAGGCATAAATTAAGGTAGCATGGTACACTGGCCTTCAATGTTCTAAGCTAGCATAAACAAGTTGTGCTGAAGGGCCTGTTTCCATTCACTACATATGACTCTACAACTTTGAGTGTCTGGGGAGATTTAGATAAAGTGGCATTTACTGTCCTGCCCTAAGGCCCAAGAGGTAATTGAGAAAAATCGATAGGTCTGGAGTCATATGGCGGGTACAAAACACACTGCAGTTATGCACCCAAGCTATCTGACAGCATCTGTCAAACCCACAAGAGCAGTAGGGGGATGCTACTGTTACAGGCACCTTGCTGGTCACCGAGACAATCTATAGCCTCATCATCACTGTGTCTCAGTTCTGGAATTCACATCCCAACAGCACTGCTGAAGCACCTTTGTCAGAAGGTCTGTTCTGGCATAAGACTATAGAAGATTGCAGTGACGAGACTAGAAATCGAGGCCCAATGGTCGAAGACCCTGGGATGGCATGTCCAAGAATCAGAAGGTCCATGTTTGGAGTCTGCAAGTCCAGACAACGGACTAATGGCTGAAGGCCAGGAGACAGCTTGCCCTGGGGTTGGAGCCTGTCTGTGTCTGTGAGTGGATGGGTAGGAGGCTGGGAGGAGGAGGAAGGGAGCTTGTTTTGCAGTTGTTTTGTTGCTGTTGTGTTATTGTTATTTGTGTTGTTCTGCTGAACATTGTGGGCATGCTATATTGGCACTGGAATGTGGCAACACTTGCAGCAGGTCCCCTGTACATCCTTAGGTTGTGTTGGTTATTAAAGCAGATGACACATTTCACTATATGTTCATTTGACGCATTGATGTATTTCAGTACATGATTAATAGATGAATCTTATTTTAACTTACATTGACCCTAGGATGATCAGACTACAAGGCATGATCAGACTCACCAGAAATCCCCACATCTTTCTTTATTGAAATTTGGGATGAGGGCAGAATGAATAACCAAAGTGGCCATGTCAGAACATTCCATATTCAGACATCAGGGAATGTTGATTAGTACATTGGTGCTCACATGATCTAACCCGAGCAAAGGTCAATCCGGGGTGAAAAATATCACATCCACCATATCCGGCCACAAGACCAGAGGGTCAGTGAGCTGGGTTCATTACGGGGCACAGGGAATCTCCATTAATAACATACTCACATCCGACCAAGGCTACCTCAGCGGATGAAAACTGCTAGAGAAATTACTAGTTTGATGCAGGAAAGAGTTATTTTAAACCATACCAACAACTGACTAATCAGTGATCAGCAAACCCACAAAGAACACAACAGGAAATGAGGCCGTTTCACTGTCCAACTCCTTCCAGAGTGTCACTAAACTCTGGCCCCAGCAAGGGATCATCACCCACCAAACCTGCCGACAGAAAACTTCCTGGAGCACCCACTACACTGCAACTTACCAACAACCTCTCTCCAGCAAATTACTGATGTTCCTTCACTCCCTCCACAGCCTCCCTGAGACTGCAAATGCCGGAGTGCCTCCTATCACCTCAGCCACATAAGAAGCAGAACACAGTGTTTAGCCAGTACTTCAGAGAGAACAAGCCGAATACCAATCTAAGATTAATTTCAAGGGGACAGATGAAAATGTAAGTGCTTATTTTGGAGATCTCAGCTGTCCCTCAGCATTTGCACTCTCAGCCAAATCAGAAGGTCATGAGTTTAAATCCCACCCGGAAAAGGATCAAAATGCCAAGACTCTTGGAAATTGTTTCCAATTGGGGTGGTATTGGGTAGATGCAGTGTCATTATTCGCCAGGGGAGCTGCTGTGATCTGTAACATTCTACCTTTCAGAGCAGTACGAGCAGTTTCTTTTTCAAAGAAGAACTGATAAAGACAGAAGGCTGGACTAAGAAGAAGTAGAGAAAGAATGAGCTCTATTTAAACATCTCTTACCAAAAGCAGTTATTGAAACAATAGGTGGAATGGCTTCCTTCCATGCTGTATTACTTTATGATTAACCAAGCTGCTTTGGCCAAAATCACATAGAAATTCCAAGTGAACCTTAGGAGGAAAGGTTGAGAGCTAGGGATTTTCCTCTTGGGAGCAATGGACAATGAGAGGCAACTTGACAGAGGTGGATAAGATTATGAGAGGCATAGACAGAGTGGGCAGTTAGCACCATTTTCCCAGGGCTGCAATGGCCAATACCAGGGGACATCCGTTTAAGGTGAGTGTAAGATGATTCAGGGAGTTATCAGAGGTAGGATTTGTTACACAGAGAGTGGTAAATGTATTAGATTCCAGGGGAGTGGAGCACAGGCCCAACCTGACTCATCTCTGCATTTCACTCCTATGTTCTTCTATGTTGCCACTCTCCAACTGCTCCCAAAAAATCTTGTTTACAGCTTATCCCAATGTTCATGCCAGTTCTACCCCAGAAGAGACAGCTTCCTCCCAAAACACACACTGCATTAACTGAACTTAGAATTATAGAGCAATACAGCATGGACACAGGTCCTTTGGCCCAACTAGCTCATGCCAACCATGGCACACACCCAGGTCATCCCACTTTCCTATAATCCCAAGAAGTTACATTCCACCTTATCTATGACTCTCAGAAATTTAAACACTTCTATAAAATCACCTCTCATTCTCCTACGTTCCAAGGAACGAAGACCTAGCCTGGCCAATCTCTCCCTCTCTGTAACTCAGCCCTTCTCATCCTGGCAACATCCTTGCAATCATCGCAAAGCCCCCTTCCCAGTCCTGACAAATGGTTTCTGACCGGAAATCTTGGCTCTGTTTCTCTTTCTACAGATGCCACCTGACTACTGAGTGGCCCCAGCATTTTCTGCTTTAGTTTTAAATTTCCAGCGTGTTTTTTTTTCCCATTCCCCTGTTCATTATCCACAGTCTGAACCTCCAGGACATCTAACCCAGATCATAAACCACTGTGTGCTTTAGTGTTCTGGCTATTAATTTGTTATATGGCATGATGTCAATTTATACTTCATTATGCTGATTTAAAGTACATTAAGGGCACTCTAAGGACAGACTGTTGTGTGTCAGTATTGAGGTTGGTGAGTAAATGCAGAGGTACAGATTACTCATGAAGGGCAGAAGTGATTCAAAAGGTCAAAGTAATCTTCTCTTGCACCAACACACAAGATGGACTTTATAAGACTGGTCTTAGTAGATAATTTGTGATAGCACAGAGCCTATGCGATTGGCAATTGCCCAGGCAAAGATTCCTATACCTAGTGCACAAGAAAGACACTGGGTACCAATTCCTCAGGCAGCAAAGGTCCCCCTTCTTTGGCAGCAGGACTATGACCACCCTACACCAAGAGAGGTGCAGATCATTTGCCACCAGGCTTTCACCCAGGACCCTGGTGTAGTCAATACCTAATATGTCCCAGAAGGCATAGGGAATTCTACAATCAACTCATCTAACGACAAAGACTTGCTTCTCTGTAGCTGGTTAAGGGTTCTGGGGAGAGGTTTGGTAGGTCCTCTCACAGCACTCCCTACACCTCCTCACTTGACGGGTCTGGCAAGAAAAGGGTTACATAAAATGAGCAAACTTCATAAACGATTCTCACCGGTACCATGACAGAGGAGCCATCCTCTACCAGCAGCTCCACAAATTGTCTGTGCACACCTCTCCATTTCTCCAGAGATAAAAGGGTGAGGCATGATCCAGATTTTGTATCAGCTGGATCCTTGACCTCACTAAAGCACCTCCTTGAGCTGCCGAGTCCATCAGTGCTTCATTTTTTGCTGGTACTTGTGCCAAAGGAAGGAATTCCCCCGCGGTTGGGGTCAGTTCAGTCTCCAAGCTGAGCAGCTCTTTCCTAGGCTCTTTCTTGGTTGATCTCGCACATATTCCTTGCAAAAAAGTTTGATGTGAGCTTTGCATACATCCCACCAAACGTCAGGGAGGGGAAATCACTTTTTTCTCCCCTCCAGGCATCCCAGAATAGATGGAACGAGACGCGGAATCTGCCATCCTCTAGCAACAAGTTTTTGAAATGCCAGTACGTGGACCCTGCCCACGCCAGTTGGTGGTCCGAGAATGGCACTCGCTGCATGGAGGCCGCCAGCACACAGGAGACATGCGCTCCTCAGCACTCAAGGGTACAGGGATATCACACTGCATGCGTTCTTCAGAGTTGTCAGTCTGAAATGTGGTGGCACTACAGGAGTTCTTTCACCAGAGACTATGACTTCTGTGTACAAGCTAGGTCCTGCCATTTAAGAAGAGATACAGCTTACCACGTTAAAGCCCATGCAGTCAGAAGTCAAAACCCTGCTGATTTAACTCAGTGACAGCACTTATCAATCTTTCTAAAGTATAGATCAAAGAGAGGAAGTCTCCTCCAGACAGGCAGGAAAGTCTGTGCTATGAAACTCCAGTGCTGACTTTTTCAGTTCGCAGCCAGGCCATTCTGATGTTCCTTCATCCAAGCAAAAGTCCAAGGAGTCTCCACAAAACTCATCACCTGGCTGTCCCAGGTCAAGTACACTAGGTGGGAAAGGGTTTAGCACCTGGTGTACTCAATAAATCTGTCCCAGCTCCCACTAAAAGTTGCAGACACAAAACCTTGGCAAGCCACCAGCTGCTATCACTGCCATGGCCTGAGCACAGACTCAACAAACTCAGCAAAACAGTCATCCTCCCAGAAGAAAACTACTGCAGTCCATTATCAAAGTTGAAACACATCTCTCCTACACCTTCCTCCCTACTCGTCACCATTCTTTAGGGTTTATTCTGAAATAAATCAACTTTTTCCAAGAGCTCACACAATACCACCCCTATTTCTTTTCAAACAAAGTAAAAAACTTTATTAAAATACAAAAGACATACAAAGGTTAGGGGTTACAATACAGTTAGTGAATTTAAATTAAAGTACAGTTATTACCATCCATAACACACTCACTTCCTTTGGGGGCCACCATTCATGGAAATCCCCCACTAAACCCATAATGGCTGCATAATCTCTCTCCAAGAACACCCTGGCACGATCGTAGCCCTGGAAGAGAGGCAGACAGTCAGCTTCGGCAGAGCCCTTGACAGCCCATTGCCCAAAAATGCGAATTTCCACCTTGGCAAGGCCCATGATCAAGCTTATCAGGACATCCGTTGAGCAACCTGTGTCCATCCATCCCTCCCCTCTCCCCACCAATACTGGGTGCCCATAAAGCAGGAACAGAGGGCTGAAGTGTCACAGCTGCAGAAAAGGTGGAAGTCATGGAGGGATTGTCTACTTAGTCTCTGTGGGTGGAAGTTAGGAAAAGGAAAGGGTCAATAAATACTGGGTGTTTTTTTAATAGGCCACCCAATAGTAACAGGGACATCGAGGAGCAGATAGGGAGACAGATTCTGGAAAGGTGTAATAATAACAACATTGTCATTGTGGGAGATTTTAATTTCCCATATATTGATTGGCATCTCCCTAGAGCAAGGGGCTTAGATGGGGTGGAGTTTGTTAGGTGTGTTCAGGAAGGTTTCTTGACAAAATATGTAGATAAGCCGACAAGAAGAGAGGCTGTACTTGATCTGGTATTGGAAAATGAGCCTAGTCAGGTGTCAGATCTCTCAGTGGGAGAGTATTTTGGAGATAGTGATCACAATTCTATCTCCTTTACCATAGCATTGGAGAGGGATAGGAACAGACAAGTTAGGAAAGCGTTTAATTGGAGTAAGAGGAAATATAAAGTTATCAGGGAGGAACTTGGAAGGACATATTCTCAGCGAAATGTACAGCAGAAATGTGGCAAATGTTCAGAGGATACCTGCTTGGAGTTCTGCATGGGTACGTTTTAATAAGACAGGGAAAGGATGGTAGGGTACAGAAACCGTGGTGTACAAAGGCTGTTGAAAATCCAGGCAAGAAGAAAAGAAAAGCTTACCAAAGGTTCAAAAATCTAGGTAATGATAGAGATCTAGAAGATTATAAGGATAATAGGAAAGAGCTTAAGAATGAAATTAGGAGAGCCAGAAGGGGCCATGAGAAGGCCTTGGCAAGCAGGATTAAGGAAAACCCCAAGGCATTCTAACAAGTACGTGAAGAGCAAGAGGATATGACATGAGAGAATAGGACCAATCAAGTGTAACAGTGGAAAAGTGTGTAAGGAACTGGAGGAGATAACAGAGGTACTTAATTTAAAGAGCAAACACGAGGAAATCTGCAGATGCTGGAAATTCAAACAACAACACACACAAAATGCTGGTGGAACACAGCATGCCAGGCAGCATCTATAAGGAGAAGCGCTGTCGACATTTCGGGCCGAGACCCTTCGTCAGGACTAACCAAAAGGAAAGATAGTAAGAGATTTGAAAGTAGTGGGGGGAGGGGGAAATGCGAAATGATAGGAGAAGACCGGAGGGGATGGGATGAAGCTAAGAGCAGGAAAGGTGATTGGCGAAAGTGATACAGAGCTGGAGAAGGGAAAGGATCATGGGATGGGAGGCCTAGGGAGAAAGAAGAGTGGGGGGGGGGGGGGGGGGAGAGAAGGACCAGAGGGAGATGGAGAACAGGCAAACAACTAAATATGTCAGGAATGGGGTAAGAAGGGGAGGAGGGGCATTAACGGAAGTTAGAGAAGTCAATGTTCATGCCATCAGGTTGGAGGCTACCCAGGAACAAGGTGTTGTTCCTCCAACCTGAGTTTGGATTCATTTTGGCAATAGAGGAGGCCATGAATACTTTGCTTCAGTATTCACTGCGGAAATGGATTTTGGCGATTGTAGGGATGATTTACAGCGGACTGAAAAGCTTGAGCAAATAGATATTAAGAAAGAGGATATGTTGGAGATTTTGGAAAGCATCAAATTGGATAAGTCATTGGGACCAGACGAGATGTACCCCAGGCTACTGTGGGGTGCGAGGGAGGAGATTGCTGAGCCTTTGGCAATGATCTTTGCATCATCAATGAGGACGGGAGAAGTTCTGGAGGATTGGAGGGTTGCAGATGTTGTTCCATTATTCAAGAAAGGGAGTAGAGATAGCCCAGGAAATTACAGACCAGTAAGTCTTACTTCATTGGTTGGTAAGTTGATGGAAAAAATTCTGAGAGGCAGGATTTATGAACATTCAGAAAGGCATAATATGATTAGGAATAGTCAGCATGGCTTTGTCAAACGCAAGTTGTGCCTTACGAGCCTGATTGAATTTTTTGAGGATGTGACTAAATACATTGATGAAGGTAGAGCAGTAAATGTAGTGTATGTGGATTTTAGCAAGGCATTTGTTAAGGTACCCCATGCAGGGCTTAATGAGAAAGTAAGGGGCATGGGATCCAAGGGGACATTGCTTTGTGGATCCAGAATTGGCTTGCCCACAGAAGGCAAAGAGTGGTTGTAGATGGGTCATATTCTGCATGGAGGTCGGTGACTAGTGGTGTGCCTCAGGGATCTGTTCTAGGACCCCTTCTCTTCATGATTTTTATAAATGACCTGGAAGAGGAAGTGGAGGGATGGGTTAGCAAATTTGCTGATGACACAAAGGCTGGGGTTGTTGTGGACAGTGTGGAGGGCTGTCAGAGGTTACAACGGGACATCAATAGGATGCTAAACTGGGCTGAGAAGTGGAAGATGGAGTTCAACCCAGATAAGTGTGAGGTGGTTCATTTTGGTAGGTCAAATATGATGGCAGAATATAGTATTAATGGTAAGACTCTTGGCAGTGTGGAGGATCAAAGGGATCTTTGGTTCCAAGTCCATAGGACACTGAAAGCTGCTGCACAGGTTGACTCTGTGGTTAAGAAGGCATACGGTGTATTGGCCTTCATCG
The DNA here is from genome assembly GCF_048418815.1 of Hemitrygon akajei. NCBI lineage: Eukaryota > Metazoa > Chordata > Chondrichthyes > Myliobatiformes > Dasyatidae > Hemitrygon > Hemitrygon akajei. Next base: position 70,058,085 of record NC_133124.1, read on the forward strand.
ATCGTGGAATTGAGTTTAAGAGCCAGGAGGTAATGTTGTAGCTACATAGGACCCTGGTCAGGCCCCACTTGAGTACTATGCTCAGTTCTAGTCACCTCACTTCAGAAAGGATGTGGAGGAGAGATTTACAAGGATGTTGCCTAGATTGGGGAGCATGCCTTATGAGAATAGGTTGAGTGAACTCGGCCTTTTCTCCTTGTAGCAACGAAAGCTGAGAGGTGACTGATAGAGGTGTACAAGATGATAAGAGGCATAGATCATGTGGATATTCAGAGGCTTTTTCCCAGGGCTGAAATGGGTAACACGCTAGGGCACAGTTTTAAGGTGCTTGTAAGTAGGTATAGAGGAGATGTCAGGGATAAGTTTTTTTTATGCAAAGAGTAGTTAGTGCACGGAATGCGCTGCCAGCAATGATGGTGGAGGCGGATAGAATAGGCTCATTTAAGAGACTCCTGGATGAGTACGTGGAACTTAGAAAAATAGAGGGCTATGGGTAACCCTAGGTAATTTCTAGAGGAAGGATGTGTTCAGCACAGCTTTGTGAGTTGAAGCACCTGTATTGAGCTGTAGCCTTTCTGTGTTTGTAAATCTGCTGAAGAATCTATTACATGATACTGCCGGGTGCAGTACTCTCCACCCCAACTCCCCAATGTACAGGGGTAAAACCCCTGCATAGAGACTTCCACTGGGAGACCTTATTCACCACCTGACAGTAAGACAGAGTAGCACAGCATGACTGGACAGCAGGCCAGCACAATCAAGTCAAAAGTGGCAAAAGCAGCCCATATAGGAACCATCTCAGTGCATCATGGAAATGCACGGTGGGCATCTCCGTGAGGCGGCTCATGCTATGTAGGAACGGCTCCCAAAGATGATCTCAGTGTTTGGGTTCCACGAGTGGTCAGAGCCACTTCACGCCCCCGAGCCAGCCCCACACCCACCACAAAAGGATGGGAAATAACCACTCCTTCCAGGTGCAGAAGAACTCTGACCAGAGGGGCCCTACCCCAGACCCGCAAAAGCTCCCAGTAAAAACATGGCTGATGCTCAATATCAGGAGCCATATATCCTACTGAAAACCATGCCAACTAATAAAGTGTTTCTCCAGTGCATGCCACCTCTGAAGGTGCTTTGTGTATGTACATCTCTGCAGAGTCCTATGGCAGACAGCTGCCAGCTGGATACATACACACACCAGCGTCTGACTACCCTCCGTAATCTGAACAACTGGAGTGACCAGCCAGTACCAAAGAATGGAGGTTATCAGTTGGTTGATGACCAACACTCTGCCCCAGAAGATTGTACAGAGTAGACCTGACCAGCATCCTAGCCAGGCAGAGACTTTCACCTCTGAGTCCCACCAGTTCACCAGCCAAATCTCCTCAGTGGAGCTTAGGTAGACCAGCAGATTGAGGTGGTGCATGGTGCATAGCTCCTCTGGCAGAGAGTCTACCCCCCCCCCCCCCACTAAAAGACCAGAGCACTTTCACTAGTTGACTCTGACTGAGAAAAAACTGCTGGCAGTCTCACATCCTCTGTAGGTTAACAGGGTCGGTGATCATGAGGATCACTGGCATAAGCCAAAAGAAATACCTTCATCTCTGGCCTGTGCAGAACCAAACCTGTCAACTATTTCTGAACAAGACACAGGAGAGGTTCTGTGCAGTTATTCCAACTTCAGACAACCTTGACATACCCTCTCCCAAAGCAAATGAGCACCATATGATAGATACCAGTCTCCAATTCCTCAATCCCCCTTCTTTAGCAGCAGGACCACGAGCACCTTATGTCAAGAGTGGGGCATCTCACCCGTTGCCAGGCTGTCATCCATGACCCTGGTGTAGTCAGCACCATGGCCCAGAAGGTCTGAAGAATTCCACAGTCAACCCATCCATCCACAGGGACTTGCCTCTCCATAGCTGGTTGAGGGTGCTGGTCAGTTTCTCCAGCAATAGGGAAGTGCAGCCACAGGACAGCTTCAGGCTGACCCTTGGCAAGCCCTCCCTGCACCTCCTCACTTAACAGGTCCAGCGAGAACAGGGTCACATAAAATGAGCGATCATCATGAACAATTCTTGCTGGAACCTTGGAGGAGCCATCCTCTACCAGCAGCTCCACAAACTGCCTGTGCACATTGCTCCATTTCACCAGTGTAAAGGGTGAGACACGATCCAGATCTTGAAAGAGCTGGATCCGTGACTTTGTGAACATATCTCTGGACCCCTACCAACACCCTCCGCCGCAACACGAGCTGCAAGTCCCTCAGTGTTTCCTTCTTCCCCCCGTACTTCTGCCAAAGGAGAGTGTGCCCTGTGTTTACGGTCAGCTAAGACTTCAGGTCCAGCAGGTCTTAATCGGGCCACTTGATCTGTAACATGTAGTTCTTAGTTGACGCTCGCGCATACTTCCTGCAAGAGTTGGACATGAGCTTTGCCCTCATCCCACTCCCTCAGTAACACCCTTTACTCAGTGTGGTGCTCTCTTCCAGAGTTAATATAATGTAAAGTATGCCCTTCTGCTTGGAATGGGGCTCAAGTCCAGAACCTTCGACTACAGAGTTTCACTTCCCCCATCCTGCCTGACAACTTACAACTGCTGCTGAAGTTTAACAGACAAAGTCTGAAACTCTCTCCAAACATGGGACTATAGTGGAAGCAAACATGCTGGGGCTGGATAAAGCAATTCAACAGCATCACTGGCAAATACAACCAATTCCGCTGCAGAACAATGATGCAATTCCACACCATGCTCTCTGTTCTCAGGCAACATAACAACACTGAGCTTGTTCAGTATAGTTCAACACAGTTTAAATCTTGGCCAAATGACGTCGTCTCCATTTGCGAAATTCCTGAAGATCTCACCACACTACTCCGAGTATCACGGCAATTAACCGGATGGCCTAGACACCAGCAAGTGTGTAAACCTCCTCTATTCTTTACTTAACTGGATTCCCACAGGTCTGCATTCAGAGACAGACTGCTACTAAACAAACCAAGTGCAGCAGGTTTGGCCTCTGCCTGTATGTACTTCGTTCCTGTTCAAGCAAGCTCAGCAATTTGAAAAGGAATATCAAGGGTGGGGCTGTGTGGGAGAAAGTAGAGAATTATAACTGACTGCTCAATCTGCTCTGGGTCATGAATTTTCTCCCACCTGGATTAATACACCCTTGCCTCCAGGCTGACATTGAACAGAGCCATTAGAACAGGGGTGTCAAACTCATTTTAGGTCACGGGCTGGATTGAGCAAAATGCAGCTTCATGCGGGCCGGATCAGTCGGCCGCGTGTGAACGCAGCTTTCGTTGCCTCCGTTTTTTCAGCCTGCTCTCATGTGTCTCAGTCTCTGCTATAACTACAAAGTCTTTCACTGTACAAATTCCGTTTCTTATGAAGAACACTGCCGAGCAAGACTGCCGAATAAACACTAAAAACCCTGAAAACCTGGTACCTGAATAAACTCAGCATTAGCCATATCATACGCCATAGGTGCTTCGATTACTGGGGCCAGCTTTAATAATAATTAGATATTATCTCGCGGGCCAAAGATAATTCCACCGCGGGCCGGATTTGGCCCGCGGGCCTTGAGTTTGACATATATGCATTAGAACATGTTATCACTGAATTACCACTGCCTGGAAGTAAGTCATTTAGTTCATTGGGTCCACATCAGCTACTGTTCGAATCTCCCAATTCCCTTCTCTCAGCTGCCCATCCAATCCCATTTTGTCATTCCTGTCTGGCTGCTTCCACCATCTGCTCAGGCTTCTTACCTCAGATAATACCCACTTGCTCCCTACAGAAGGTTGTCCTCATAGTCCACAAGATACTTTGCCCAATACTATGAAACCAATTATCTGCTCCTTGAACCATCTACTTGTGTGAAACAGCTTCTGCTTACCCTGTCTAGACCTGTTAGGATGTTATCCAGCTACTCTTGGCTTTTCTGGTTCCTAGGACAGAAGCTTCTAATATCACCTACCTAACCTCATCACTGAAACCATTCTATAAACCATATATAAATCTATAAACTGAAACCATAAATCTCACCTACACACTCTCTGGCCCTCATATCCAAGTGCAGTGACAAGAAATGGACACAACTTCCAACTGCGGCCCAGGAAAAGGCTTTAATGTTCTTGTCTGTGAAGCGCAGAATTTCATGCCCTTCAGCAAGTCTATCCTCACCTCAACTAGCCATTTTCAAAGCCTATTTACAGGTACAGGTGCAAGTCTCTCGTCCTTCACTTCATTGTCTCTCCTTGTTCTTTCTGAAAAAATGTACACTTCACTCCTGTCCGTACTTACAGCTCATCTACCATGTCTGCCCAATCTGACGTGGCAGATGAGCTGTGGCAATCTGGTTTTTGCACCACGTGGCAATCTGCCTACATCCTTTTGCAGTCCTTCACTTTGTTGCTCACTGTTCACCAGCCCAGGTTCATGCATTTTATTCCTTTCTGTTTACTGATACACATTGCCTGATGCTGACATTAACTAATTTTGCATTATACTCATTTACATTAAATTTATTCTTCAAGAAGATGGCACAGGAGCAAAAGACCCACACTCAGCATTTCAGGTACAGCTCAAGCTAGCATCAAGGTTATCACAAAAGGACTGCCGAAAATCCAAAACAGAAAATGCTGGTAACACTCGGAATCTGAGTATTAACTCAATTTCTACTTGCACAAATGCAGCCTACCCTGCTCACTTGCCATTTTCTTTTATCATCAGAGGACTGGTGAGAGATTGATACAGAGATACTTCACAGAAACAGTCCACCAATGCATGCCCGACCCCATTTTATTCCCCCCAAAGAGAAATACCAAGTGTAGGAGGGTGGGTGAGGATAGTAGGGTGTGAGTTTACAAACTCACTCTTGGCTTCACATCGGCAAATAGAGCACAGTGCAAAAGTCTTGGGCAATCTAGCTATAATATAATCAATATTCTTGCCATCAGATTGGAGGCTACCCAGATGGAATACAAGGTGTTGCTTATATGTACACACACATACATGCAACACCTTATATTCCATCTGGATAGCCTCCAATCTGATGGCATGAATATTGATTTCTCCTTCCACTAAAAAAATGTTTCCCTGCCCCTCCCCTTCTATTCTCCATTTTGGGTCTTAGCTCTTCTCACCTGCCTATCACCTCCCACTGGGTTCCCTCCACCTTCCTTTTTTTGCTATGGTCCACTCTCCTCTCTTTGGCAGACTCCTTCCTCCAGCCCTTTACCTTTCCTACCCACCTGGCTTCACCTATCACCTTCTAGCTATCTTTCTTCCCCTCCCTCCCCCCACCTTTCTATTCTCGTGTCTCCAGTCTTCTTTTGCAGTCCTGAAGAAGGGTCCTGGTTCAAAACGTCAACTGTTTATTCATTACCATGGATGCTGCCTGATCTGCTGAGTTCCACCAGCATTTTCTGGGTGTTGCTAGCTATACTTACGTGCCTAAGACTTTTGCACAGTACCATACACTACCTCGCTATTTTTTCTTTTGTTCTCTTTTTGTACCAGTTATTTAATTATTTAAAATATATTTCTTACTGTAATTTATTTTTAAATGTTCTATCGCAATGTACTGCTGCCGCATAACAATATTAAGATTCTGACCCATTGCCCAGCCCCTAATGCCACACAACCCAACCAACACCTCACCCACACTAATTATATCCAACCCGTCATCGCCCAACCCCATTGAACCAGACCTCCCGATCAACCTCAGCCCATACCCCAGTCTCCACCTGATGCACAAAAACCCATCCAGTCCCAACCCCATCCAATCGATACCCAAACCAGACTCCACACAAACCCCCATCCCACCCCAAACCATCACCCAATCCCAACAAAACCAACCTCCGCCCAATGTAACCCAAACAGAACTCGAACCTAAATTCATCTCCAACCCTACATCCAATCAACCCGACCCAAAGGAAACTCCAAGCCCACCCCATCCCCCACCCAACATAAACACTCAGTCCGCAGGCTGCTCCCGTCCTCCCCGACTCAACCCACCCCGGATTCCCGTTCCACCCGGATCTGAGGGAGCCGCTGCTTCTTCACTCACCCTGTCGCAACACCTCTCCAGCCGCTCCCGCTCCAACTCACCCGCTATGCCGCGCGAGCCTGTGCTGACGTGCGTGATCCCTTCGCCTGCTGCCTGCGTGCGCGACCCCGGCACCGCCTGTCTGCCTACGTGCGCGGGCCCGGATCCGCCGCGAGCTTTTCTTGCAGTGCGCGGGGCGCCTCTCTCCCGACTGTGTTTCACATCCGGTGAGTTCAGGGGCTGGGATGGCAACCTCTCTCCCACTGACCCCAAATCAACCCTCCTACCCACATCTCACGTCCAACTTCTGACAGTATGACACTCTCTCTGTACCGCCCCCTTTTATTCTTGTTCACAATAATTTATTACAAACAACAGCAAGTTCTGAAACGAAGGATAATTAGTTCAGACATTTGAAATAAGTACAATGTTTAGGATTGCGTTTTTTTGTCATTGCTTAGTGGGTTAGAAGGCTTTGAATTTGAGCCACATTTGAAATGCATACATAAAAATCTAGGTTGTTTCCTAATTAGTGCTGTACCGAGGAAACAATTCATTAGGAGGTTATGCTTTGGTCAGACATTGACCAAAACCACATCAGTTTCCTCATGTAGAGATGTACGGGGTTGCACTGACACCATTTAAAAAAGCTGAATAGGTATCTGCCCTTCCACAGTGCGGCACTCCCTCAGTACTGCCCCTCCCGCACTCTCTCTCTCTCTCTTTCACTCTCTGCGCTATTAATGGAATTGAAGATGTAGACTGAACACTATTTATTGAGCAATAACACTGTCAAATAATCTGGTCTGTGGCTAAATGCCAGAACGGATTTATCTCCATTCATGCCAATGCAACACATTTAATTTCTTCAGCATCTTTGATAAGGGAACCAGCCACACTTGGGATTAAGATGCTACCAGTTGATTCACTGAGCCAGTGTTGTAACTGGGGGCAGTGTCCAGAGATGTATTCAGGTAATCAAATCTTCCACTGTTAATTGTTCAGGCTTCAGGGTTCTTTGTCTTGATGAAGGGTCGCAGCCTAAAATGTTGACTGTTTATTCCCTTAATAAATGCTGCCTGACTTGCTGAGTTCCTTTAGCATTTTGTATGTGTTACTCAAGATCTTTGGCTTTCTATCAGAACTCTTAAGAGGGTTATCCAGCTGCCTAGATACTCTGATCTGTAATTGCAACATATCTCCCCTATTTGTCACCTTCTAATTGCCTCATTAACAGCCAAGGCAATTTGGTCTTACTCTATCAGTGATATTCTCTTGCTCCACTCTGTCCCTCTCCTACCCTGACTGCAATCTAAAAAGGAACTTTTTCTCTTTCCCATTTCTAGTAGAGAATATAGAAACATAGAAATCTACAGTATATTACAGGCCCTTTGGCTCACAATGTTGTGCCAACCATGTAACCTACACTAGAAGCTGCCCAGAATTTTTCTGCTACATAGCCTGTATTTTTTGAAGCTCCATGTACCTATCTAAGAGTCTCTTAAAAGGCTCTATTGTATCCACCTCTACCATCTTTGTTGGCAGTGCATTCTATGCACCCACCACTCTCTGTGTGGAAAAACTTACCCCTGACATCCCTTTTGTGCCTATATCCAAGCACCTTAAAGCTATGCCCCCTCGTGATAGCCATTTCAGCCCTGGGAAAAAGCCTCGGGTGACTATCCACACAATCAATGCCTCTCATCATATACACCTCTATCAGGTCACCTCTCATCCTCTGTCGCTCCAAGGAGAAAAGACCAAGTTCATTCAACCTATTCTCATAAGGCATGCTCTCCAATCTAGCCAACATCCTTATAAATCTCCTCTGCACACTCTCTATAGTATCCACATCCTTCCTGTAATGAGGTGACCAGAACTGAACACAGTACTCCAAGTGGGGTCTAACTAAGGCCTTATATAGCTGTAACATTACCTCGTGGCTCTTGAACTCAGTCCCACAGTTGATGAAGGCCAACACACCATACACCTTCTTAACAACACTGTCAACCTGTGCAGCAGCTTTGAGTGAGCTGTGGACATGGACCTCAATATCTCACTGATCCTCCACACTGCCAAGAGTCTTACCACTAATATTATATTCTGTCTTCAAATTTAACCTACTGAAATGAACCACTTCACACTTATCTGGGTTGAACTCCATCTGCCATTTCTCAACCCAGTTTTGCATCCTATCGATGTCCCGCTGTAACCTCTGACAACCCTCCACACTATCCACAACACCCCCAACCTTTGTGTCATCAACAAACTTACTAACCTACCCTTCTACTTCCTCATCCATCCGGGTCATTTATAAAAATCACCAAGAGGAGGGGGTCCCAGAACAGATTCCTGCAGAACACCACTGGTCACCGTCCTCCATGCAGAATACGAACTATCTACAACCACCCTTTGTCTTCTGTAGTCAAGCCAATTCTGGATCCATAAAGCAAGGTCTCCTCATTACTTTCTGAATGAGTCTTGCATGGGGAACCTTATCAAATGCTTTACTGAAATCCATATACTGTACCCACCGTCTGAACATCCCCTCCTGGATCCAGCAGCATGATGGGGTCCAAGATGGCTGGGGGAAGTTCTGTTGCAGTGAATGGCCAGACCAAGCTTCCACGCGAGGGATGCCCTTTCCGTGCTTCATGGCACGTGTTTGCTAAATGGCCATTGACCCTACGAGAGGGTTCATCCGCACTTTGACAGGTCTTGTTTATCATCCTGTGGGGTGTCTAGCCACCCTCCTCACCAGGCAAGCCTGGTGGGGGAGCTGGTTTAGTTGCCGACTACCCGACCATGCGACAGGTAGTACTGGGTTACATGGTACCAGTGGCACTCAGATGAGTGACCTGACCTATCCCTATTCAAACTATGTCTCTCCAAATGCTCATAAATCCTGCGTCTCAGGATCTTCTCCAATGACTTGCCCACCACTGAAGTAAGACCCACTGGTCTATAATTTCCTGGGTTATCTCTACTCCCTTTCTTGAACAAGGGAACAACATTTGCAGCCTTCCAATCCTCTGGAACCTCTCCCATCCCCATTGATGATGCAAAGATCATCACCAGAGGCTCAGCAATCTCCTCCTCATTTCCCACAGTAGTCTGGGGTACATCACATTTGGTCCCAGGGACTTATCTAACTTAATGCTTTTCAAAAGCTCCAGCACATCCTCTTTTGTAATGTCTCAGAAACTCGTGTTTCAGTCCACTGTAAGTCATCCCCACAATGCCAAGCTCCTTTTCACTGGTGAATACTGAAGCAAAGTATTCATTAAGTACTTCCGTTACCTCTTCCTGCTCCATGCCCACGTTTCCACTCTCACTCCTGATTGGTCCTATTGTCACACGGCGCATCCTCTTGCTCTTCACATACTTGTAGAATGCCTTGGGGTTTTCCTTAATTCTGCTCACCACTGTCTTCTCTTGGCCCCTTCTAGCTCTCCTAATTTAATTCTTGAGCTCCTTCCTGGCACCCTTGTAATTTTATAGAGCTTTAACAGTACCTAGTTTCTTGAACATTTCACAAGCTTTTCTTCTTAACTAGATTTTCTACATCCTTTGTACACCATGGTTCTTTTACCCTACCATCCTTTCCCTGCCTCAATGGAACATACCTATGCAGAACGCCATGATTTGCCACATTTCTGCCGTGCATTTCCCGAGAACATCTGCTCCCAATTTATGTTCCCCAGTTCCTGCCTAATAGCATATTTCCCGCTACCCCAATTAAATGTTTTTCCAAATGGGAGATAGAGTTGTAATCACTACCTCCAAAATGTTCTCCCACCGAGAGATCTGACACCTGACCAGGTTCATTTCCCAATACCAGATCAAGTACAGCCTCTCCTCTAGTTGGCTTATCTACATTTTGCATAAGGGAGCCTTCCTGAACACATCTAACAAACTCCATCCCATCAAAACACCTTGCACTAAGGAGATGCTAGTCAATATTAGGAAAGTTAAAATCACCCATCAGAACAACCCTATTATTATTGCACCATTTCAAAATCTGCCTCCCTATCTGCTCCTCAATGTCTCTGTTACTGTTGGGGGTCTATAATAGAACACCCAGTAGAGTTATTGCCTTCTTCCTGTTTCTGACTTCCATCCACAATGACTCAGTAGACAATCCCCCCATGACTTCCTCCTTTTCTGCAGCCATGATACTATCTCTGATTAGCAGTGCCACTCCCCCATCTCTCTTGCCTCCTTCCCTGTTCTTTTTGAAACATCTAAAGCCTGGCACACTCAGCAGCCATTCCTTCCCCTGAGTCATCCAAGTCTCTGTAATGGCCACAACTTAATATTTCCACGTATTGGTCCTTGCTTATGATACTCCTTGCATTAAAATAGACACATCTCAAACCATCTAGCTGAGTGCTTCTTTGCTCTATCATCTGCCCGTCCTTCCTCATAAACTCCCTAAAACCTGTCATTACTTGTGCGCCAGCCACCCTATCCTCTGCCTCTTCACTTCAGTTCCCACCCCCCTGCAAATCTGGTTTAAACCTTCCCCAATAGCATTAGCAAACCCTCCCAGGATATTGGTTCCCCTCCAGTTCAGGTGCAACCTGTCCCACTTGTACAGATCACCCCAGAAAAGGTTCGAATGATCCAAGAATTTGAAACTCTGCCCTCTGCACCATCTCCTCAGCCACTCATTCATCTGCACTATCTTCCCGTTCTGACCTTCACTAGCTCGTGGCACTGGGGGTGATCTGGAAATTACCACCTTGGAGGTCCTGCTCTTCAGCCTCTTTCCTAGCTCCCTAAACTTACTGCACAGGACCTCTACCCCTCTCCTACCTATGTCATTGGTACCTACATGTACCATGTACTTCCGGCTGCTCACTCTCCCCTTCAAGAATATTCTGCAATTGCTCAGAGACATGCTGGACCCTAGAATCCTCATCCTGAAGTGTGAATTCTGTTTTCTCTCTCCACCGATGCTTGCCTGAACTGCTGAGTGTTTCCAGCACTGTCCATGTCTTGCTTTGCCACCAGGCAGTTTCAAGTGATGAGAGAATCTCAGTCCCCACCCTTCAAGGCCCAGGCTCCACACCAGAAGACGCATCAAATCTTACACTCCTTCAGGCTTTGGCAAGTGGCTACAATGCCTTCCGTAGATGGTGCACACCACAATCATGGGGGGAAGGGTTAGGAATGGATGGTGTGTCAGGCAAGCAGCTTGCTTTGTTCTGTATCTTCAAAAGCTCCTTGAGTGTTCTTGCAGCTGCACTGATCTGGACAAATGGGAAGTATTCCATCACACTTCTGATCTGTGCCTTGTAGATGTTGAAGGGCCTTGGTATGTTGCAGTGGTGACTCTCACCTCACCTCTGGGATTCTGCTCTTAGGTCCATATTTGGGTCAGGATGTGATACAGTCGAGGCTTAAGCTGTCCTGGTGATCCCCAGAATAACCAAAGTGGAAACTATTCATACAAAAATGAGGAACTGGGAGCAGAAGTTGGCCACCCAGACTTGAATCTAATCCTGATTCCACCTCCTCCCCCCAAATAACCCTCATCCCATCAACAATCCTACCCAACTGCTTCAAGAATATTCAAAGATTCTGCTTCCCCCACTTTCAAGGATGGGTTCTGAGGTATTTCAACTCTTGGAGAGCAGATTTGTCCCACCACTGTCTTAAACCTTTTTAAATTATGTGCCCCAGTTTTAAATTCTCCAACAAGAGGAAAAATTCCGAGACAACTCAGAATCTTTTTTTTAGCAATGTCCCCTCTTATTCTCTAAACTCCAAAGGTATGCAAGCCTAGCCTGTCCAATCTCTCCTCATGCAACCGCTCATCCATTTCAGGTAAAAATCTATGAACTACCTCTAAATTGTTTGCAATGAAGGACTTACTTACTTACTTAAGCCTGTCATCCCTACTGGGGCATAGATCACTGAGAACAGCTCATCAGAGTGCTCTTTCCTGAGCCATCTTTCGTTATTGCCAGATGAAGCCCATCTTCTTGGTATGCTTCCTCACTCAGGGATAAGGTCTTTGGAGCTTCTGTTGGCTTTTCTGCAGCTCTGGTCATTTATAGGATGGGATTGCTAACCCTGTGCTCAACCTTCCTCCTTTTGCAGCTGGGCTTGGAAGCATCCATGGCATAGTTTGCAATTGTAACACTCTGTTTCCATTGGCTGTGTAAGTCTAGGGAAGACACCTACTGGTCCCGCCAAACGTGGAAGGGAGATTGAAGTGCAAGCCCCCCAAACCCCCCCGTTTGTGTAGATGCTACGTGATGTGTTACCCTGTTACAAATCAGTACCACGAAATAACAGACGGTACATCGCATACAATTAAAAGATTTAGCTTTATAATTCTTAATTTGAGTGAAGGGTTAGTGAAGAAAAAGCAAAAAAAAGAAAGGGGCCCATTTTAATGAAACAGTCTAATGTGCACAAGTTGGAGCTCATGGTTTCCCCTTCACTGATCCTCCTTCAGTCTTCATCGAATCCCGCCCCACTCCGGGTTGGCTCCTCTGACCTCTTCTCCCTTCTTCCCCCCTCAGAAACCCCAAGCCCAACCTTAGTGTCCCTCACCAGAGAAACCTCCCCTGAATCCGTTCATCCCCATTGGATGGCACACATTTCTCCTCTCTCTTATCTTCTACAGTAACCCAAACAAGCAGCTTACACAGAGAACAGAAAAGCATAACAGAGAAAAAATATGAACCATGTGAACCAGGGCATTACACAATGGAGAACATCCTCTAAATATGGAGACCAGTTCTGCAGACCATACTCTGGGTGTGTCTGACCAGGACCCCAAGTGAAGCAATTGCTGTTCAGCAGCATTGCTGACAATACCTACTCTCAATGTGCTGACATCCAAGAGGAGACTAGACACTGATTGACTAGACACTGTTACTTTGATATGGCCCATACCTTCATTCCCTGCTCCAGCCTCACACGCCTTTATTGAGAGCAATGCCTTATTTTAAATTTTATGGAGAGAATAGGGCTCCCAGGGACTGTGGAGCATGGGGGCGGGGGGTGCGGTTAGAGGGTGATGGTGAAGATTAGAACCAGGACTGTGAGTGTGTTGATATGTTTGTGCTGATAGGCTTAGGGACTCTTAAGAACTTCAATGTGCAGAGAATAGTGGGATGTGGACATTGTGAAGGCCGAAGTGATTAGTTTAATTAGTTCATCGTTGCTGTGCTAAAATTTGTTCTGTTATATGTTTTCTCCTCCTCCTTCTCTGCTCCTTCCCTCTCCCTTACTCACCCTCTCTCACTCTCTCCCTTTTCCCATGTACTTTCCCTGACTCCCACTCTCTCGGTCTACCCTCCCTCCCCCCCCATTCTCTCCCTCTCACTCTCCATCTCTGGTGTGCCCATGGGGTGGTTATGTCCCCATTCTAGGACCCTGGTTCTAAGGTCTGTATTCATCCTTTGCCCAACCAGAGCCATCTCTGTCTGGCAGGAATACCCTACAGTGCCAACATTTCTGTACAACACAACACCTCTCCCCCATGGCGCAGGTGGGGACTTGATTCTTTTCGTAGATGTACAAAGGGGTATATTTTGTTTCACCACAATGCTGCTTATCATGAGATAGCACCACCACCTCAATTTCAGCCTATCCCTTCCCTCAGGCCCCAGAGGGTCATAAATCTGTGGAACTGTTAATGCCATATAAATGCCATGTCCATGGGAGTATTTAAAGTCAAAATTTATAGGTTCTTGATTGGGAAAGGAGTTAACAGTTACAGGGAGAAGATGGAAGAATGGGGTTGAAAAAAATTAACCATGGAACATAGAAGCAGAATTAGGCTATTTGGCCCATTGAGTCTGTTCCACCATTCAATCATGGCTGATCTTTTTTCTCCTCCTCAGCCTTCTTCCTGTAATCTTTGATCCATGTCCAGTCAAGAACCGATCAATCTCTGCCTTAAATATACCCAATGACCTGGCCTCCACAGCTGCCTATGGTAATAAATTCCACAAATTCAGCACCCTCTGGCTAAAGAAATTCCTATGTGTTTCTGTTTTAAATGGACAGCCCTCTAACCTGAGGCTGTGCCTCTTGTCCTAGACTCCCCATCTTGAGAAACATCCTTTCCACATCTACTCTGTCTAGGCCTTTCAACATTCGAAAGGTTTCAATAAGATCTTCTCTCATCCTTCTAAATTCTAGCGAGTACAGACCCAGAGCCTTCAAACGTTCCTCATGATAACTCTTTCATTCCTGGAATCATCCTTGTGAACCTCCTCTGAACACTCTGTAAAGCCAGCACGCCTTGTCTTAGATGAGGAGCCCAAAACTGTTCACAATACTCAAGGTGAGGCCTCACCAGTGCCTTATAAAACCTCAGTATCACATCCCTGCTCTTGTATTCTAGACCTCTTGAAAAGAATGCTAACATTGCATTTGCCTTCCTCACCACCAACTCTACCTACAGGTGTTCTGCACAAGGACTCCCAGGTCCCTTTGCATCTTAGGTTTTTGGATTTTCTCCCCATTTAGAAAATAGTCTGCATATTTATTTCTACTACCAAAGTACAGGACCATGCATTTTCCAACACTGTATTTCATTTGCTATTGTCTTGCCCATTCTCCTAATCTGTCTAAATCCTTTTGCAGCCTACCTGAATCCTCAACACTACCTACCCCTCCAACAACCTTTGTATCATTTGCAAACTTGGCAACAAAGCCATTTATTCTATCACTTAAATCATTGATATATTGCATTTAAAGAAGTGGTCCCAACACCGTCCCCTGCAGAACACCACTAGTCACTGGCAGCCAAACCAGAAAAGGATCCTTTCATTCCCACTCGTTGCATCCTACCAATCAGTCAATGCTTTAACCATGCCAGTAACTTTCCTGTGATCCCATGGGTTCTTAAGCAGCCTCATGTGTGGCACTTTGTCAAAGACTTTCTGAAAGTCCAAATATACAATATCCACTGCATCCCCTTTATCTATCCTAAATGTAATCTCCTCAAAGAATTTCAACAGATTCATCAGGCAAGATTTTCCCTGAAGGAAACCATGCTGTTGTTGTCCTATCTTGTCCTGTGTCACCAGGTACTCCATTACCTCATCCTTAACAATTGACTCCAACATCTTCCCAACCACTGACGTCAGGCTAACTAGTCTATAATTTCCTTTCTACTGCCTTTCTACTTTCTTAAAGGGTGGAGTGACATTTGCAATTTTCCAGTCCTCTGGCACCACGCCAGGGTCCAATGCTTTTTGAAAGATCATTACTAATGCCTCCACAATCTCTACTGCTACCTCTTTCAGAACCCTAGGGTGCAGTTAATTAGGTCCAGGTGACTTATATATCCTTAGGTCTTTCAACTTTTTGAGCAGTTTCTCCCTTGTAATAGTAACTGCACTTACTGCTCTTCCCTCACACCCTTCAACATCTAGCACACTGCTAGTGTCTTCCACAGTGACTATTGATGCAAAATACTAATTTAATTCATCTGCCAACTCCTTGGCCCCTGTTATTATTTCTCTGGCCTAATTTTTAAGCAGTCCTATATCCATTCCCATCTATCTTTTATTTTTTACATACTTGAAAAGATTTTTACTATCCTCTTTGATATTGTTTGCTAGCTTGCTTTCATATTTCATCTTTTCCCTCCTAATCATTCTTTTAGTTGCTCTCTGTTGGGTTTTAAAAGCTTTTCAATCCTCTGTCTTTCCACTAATTTTTGCTTTGTTGTATGCCCTCTCTTTTGTTTTTACATTAGCTTTGACTTCCTTTGCCAGCCACAGTTGTACGATTTTGCCATTTGAGTATTTCTTTGGTTTTGGAATACATCTATCCTGCACCTTCCTTATTTTCCCCAGAAACTCACACCATTGCTGCTCTGCTGTCTTCTCTGCCAGCATCTTCTTCCAATTTACTTTGGCCAACTCCTCTCTCATTATTTTCTGTTACTCCACTGAAATATTGCTATGTCAGGCTTTACTTTCTCCCTACCAAATTTCAAGTTGAACTCAGTCAATCATATTGTGATCTCTGCCTCCTAAGGGTTCTTTTACCTTGAGCTCCCTACTCACCTCCAGTTCATTACATAACACCCAATCCAGTAAAGCTGATCCCCTAGCAGGCTCAGCGACAAATTGTTCTAAAAAGCCATCTCGTAGACATTCAACAAACTTACTCTCTTGAGATCCATTTCCAACCTGCACGTTGAAATCTCCCATGACTATCATAACATTTCCCTGGTGGCACGCCTTTGTAATCTGTGTTCCACATCCCAACTACTGTTGGGAGACCTGTATATAACTGCCATCAGGATCATAGAAACATAGAAAATAGGTGCAGGAGTAAGCCATTCGGCCCTTCGAGCCTGCACCACCATTCAGTATGATCATGGCTGATCATCCAACTCAGAACCCTGTACCTGCTTTCTCTCCATACCCCCGATCCCTTTAGCCACAAGGGCCATATCTAACTTCTTCTTAAATATAGCCAATGAACTGGCCTCAACTGTTTCCTGTGGCAGAGAATTCCACAGATTCACCACTCTGTGTGAAGAAGGTTTTCCTCATCTCAGTCCTAAAAGGCTTCCCCTTTATCCTTAAACTGTGACCCCTCATTCTGGACTTCCCCAACATCGGAAACAATCTTCCTGCCATCTAGCCTGTCCAATCCCTTTAGAATTTTATACGTTTCAATGAGATCCCCCCTCAATCTTCTAAATTCCAGTGAGTATAAGCCTAGTCGATCCAGTCTTTCTTCATATGAAAGTTCTGCCATCCCAGGAATCAATCTGGTGAACCTTCTCTGTACTCCCTCTATGGCAAGAATGTCTTTCCTCAGATTAGGGGACCAAAACTGCACACAATATTCTAGGTGCGGTCTCACCAAGGCCTTGTACAACTGCAGTAGAACCTCCCTGCTCCTGTACTCAAATCCTTTTGCTATGAATGCCAACATACCATTTGCCTTTTTCACCGCCTGCTGTACTTGCATGCCCACCTTCAATGACTGGTGTACAATGACACCCAGGTCTTGTTGCATCTCCCCTTTTCCTAATCGGCCACCGTTCAGATAATAATCTGTTTTCCTTTTCTTGCAACCAAAGTGGATAACCTCACATTTATCCACATTAAATTGCATTTGCCATGAATTTGCCCACTCACCTAACCTATCCAAATCACCCTGCATCCTCTTAGCATCCTCCTCACAGCTAACACCGCCGCCCAGCTTTTTGTCATCCATAAACTTGGAGATGCTGCATTTAATTCCCTCGTCTAAATCATTAATATATATTGCAAACAACTGGGGTCCCAGCACTGAGCCTTGCGGTACCCCACTAGTCACTGCCTGCCATTCTGAAAGGGTCCCGTTTACTCCCACTCTTTGCTTCCTGTCTGCCAACCAATTCTCTATCCACATCAATACCATACCCCCAATACTGTGTGCTTTAAGTTTGCACACTAATCTCCTGTGTGGGACCTTGTCAAAAGCCTTTTGAAAATCTAAGTATACCACATCCACTGGCTCTCCCCTATCCACTCTACTAGTTACATCTTCAAAAAATTCTGTAAGATTTGTCAGACATGGTTTTCCTTTCACAAATCCATGCTGACTTTGTCCGATGATTTCACCTCTTTCCAAATGTGCTGTTATCACATCTTTGATAACCAACTCTAGCATTTTCCCCACCACCGATGTCAGACTAACCGGTCTATAATTCCCCGGTTTCTCTCTCCCTCCGTTTTTAAAAAGAGGGGTTACATTAGCCACCCTCCAATCCTCAGGAACTAATCCAGAATCTAAGGAGTTTTGAAAAATTATCAGTAATGCATCCACTATTTCTTGGGCTACTTCCTTAAGCACTCTGGGATGCAGGCCATCTGGCCCTGGGGATTTATCTGCCTTTAATCCCTTCAATTTACCTAACACCACTTCCCTACTAACATGTATTTCCCTCAGTTCCTCCATCTCACTAGACCCTCGGTCCCTTACTATTTCCGGAAGATTATTTATGTCCTCCTTAGTGAAGACAGAACCAAAGTAGTTATTCAATTGGTCTGCCATGTCTTTGTTCCCTATGATCAATTCACCTGTTTCTGACTGTAAAGGACCTACATTTGTCTTGACCAATCTTTTCTTTTCACGTATCTATAAAAGCTTTTACAGTCAGTTTTTATGTTCCCTGCCATCTTTCTCTCATAATCTTTTTTCCCTTTCCTAATTAAGCCCTTTGTCCTCCTCTGCTGGTCTCTGAATTTCTCCCAGTCCTCAGGTGTGCCGCGTTTTTTTGCTAATTTATATGTTTCTTCTTTGGACTTGATACTATCCCTAATTTCCCTTGTCAGCCACGGGTGCACTACCTTCCCTGGTTTATTCTTTTGCCAAACTGGGATGAACAATTGTTGTAGTTCATCCATGCGATCTTTAAATGCTTGCCATTGCATATCCACCGTCAACCCTTTAAGTATCATTTGCCAGTCTATCTTAGCTAATTCACGTCTCATACCTTCAAAGTTACCCTTCTTTAAGCTCAGAACCTTTGTTTCTGAATTAACTATGTCACTCTCCATCTTAATGAAGAATTCCACCATATTATGGTCACTCTTACCCAAGGAGCCTCGCACGACAAGATTGCTAACTAACCCTTCCTCATTGCTCAATACCCAATCTAGAATGTCCTGCTCTCTAGTTGGTTCCTCGACATGTTGGTTCAGAAAACCATCCCACATACATTCCAAGAAATCCTCTTGCTCAGCACCCTTACCAATTTGGTTCACCAATCTATACCAATACCTTACCAATCTATATGTAGATTGAAGTCACCCATTATAACTGCTGTTCCCATATTGCACGCATTTCTAATTTCCTGTTTAATGCCATCCCCAACCTCACTACTACCGTTAGGTGGCCTGTACACAACTCCCACCAGCGTTTTCTGTCCCTTAGTGTTATGCAGCTCTACCCATATCGATTCCACATCCTCCAGACTAACGTCCTTCCTTTCTATTGCGTTAATCTCCTCTCTAACCAGCAATGCTACCCCACCTCCTTTTCTTTCCTGTCTATCCCTCCTGAATATTGAATATCCCTGGATGTTGAGCTCCCATCCTTGGTCACCCTGGAGCCATGTCTCTGTGATCCCAACTATATCATATTCATTAATAACTATCTGCACATTCAATTCATCCACCTTGTTACAGATGCTCCTCGCATTGACACACAAAGCCTTCAGGCTTGTTTTTACAACACTCTTAGCCCTTATACAATTATGTTGAAAAGTGACCCTTTTTGCTTTTTGCCCTGGATTTGCCTGCCTGCCACTTTTACTTTTCACCTTACTACTTTTTGCTTCTACCCTCATTTTACACCCCTCTGTCTCTCTGCACTTGTTCTCATCCCCCTGCCACATTAGTTTAAATCCTCCTGAACAGCAGTAGCAAATGCTCCCCCTAGGACATTGGTTCCAGTCCAGCCCAGGTGCAGACCGTCCTGTTTATACCGGTCCCACCTCCCCCAGAACTGGTTCCAATGCCCCAGACATTTGAATCCCTCCCCCTTGCACCATTTTTCAAGCCACATATTCATCTGAAATATCCTCCTATTTCTACTCTGACTAGCACGTGGCACTGGTAGTAATCCAGAGATTATTACCTTTGTGGTCCGACTTTTTAGTTTATCTCCTAACTCCCTAAATTCACTTTGTAGGACCTCATCTTTTTTTTACCTATATCATTGGTACCTATGTGCACCACGACCACTGGCTGTTCACCCTCCCATTCCAGAATGTCCTGCAGCCGCTCAGAGACATCCTTGACCCTTACACCAGGGAGGCAACATACCATCCTGAAGTCTCGTTTGCAGCCGCAGAAATGCCTATCTATTCCCCTTATAATCGAATCCCCTATCACTATAGCTCTCCCACTCCTTTTCCTTCCCTCCTGTGCCACAGAGCCACCCATGGTGCATTGAACTCGGCTGCTGCTGCCTTCCCCTGATGAGACATCTCCCCCAACAGTATTCAAAACAGTATATCTGTTTAGGAGGGAGATGACCTCAGGGGATTCCTGCAGGGGAATCCTTTTATCCTTGCGGTTTCTTAACTCAATCCAGAAGGATTCAACAGCTTCTGATTCTATGTCACATCTTTCTACTGATTTGATGTCATTCTTTACCAGTAGAACTACACCACCCCCTCTGCCTACCTTCCTATCCCTCCGACACAACATGTAACCTTGGACTTTCAGTTCCCAACTACAACCATCTTTCGACCACAATTCAGTGATGAACTCATCATCATACCCAACAATATGTAAAAGTGCAACAAGATCAACCACCTCATCCACCATATTCCAACCACCATATACTCCGTGCATTGCAATATAGCACTTTGAGTACCATATTTGCTACCCTTTTTGATTCTGCATCCCTAATGCACTGATACTTACCCTGCTGGCTGAAATTATGTCCTATCATCGACCTGTTCTTCATGACTGCATGTTGTCTTTGCTTTTTTTTAATCATCCATCCTATCCTGAGTCCCTTCACTCTGGATCCCATCCCTCTGCAAATTAGTTTAAACCCTCCCCAACAGCTCTAACAAACCTGCCCAAGAGAATATTGGTTATCTTAAGGTTCAGGTGCAACCCGTCACTTTTGAGTAGGTCATGTCTCCACCAGAAGAGATCCCAATGATCCAAGGACCTGAAGACCTGCACCAGCTTCTCAACCATGCATTAACTTGCCAAATCATCATGTTTCTACCCTCACTGGCGCGTGGCACAGGCAGCAATCCAGAAATTACGACCCAGGAGGTCCTGCTTCTCAGCTTTCTACCTAGCTCTCTAAATTCTATTTTCAGGAACACTTTGCATTGGTTTCCTATGTCATTGGTATCAATGTGTACCAAGACATGTGGCTTGGATGGGGGAGCAGATTCTATGGGCTGTATATCCTAATTCTGCTCCTTTATCCTAAGGCCTTGTTTCTTTAAACTCACTGACAGTCATCTCATTATCACAAATCTCTATAGAGAAGCTTTGATGTTACTACTTCCCCTGCTTTGCTTTGGAAACTATGATCTCTCACTCTTCAACCCCACCCCCTCCCCAATTCTAGGGAAGGGGCCCTGACCTGAAACATTAACTGGTTTCTCTTTCCATAGTTGCTGCCTGACTGGCTGAGATCTTCCAACATCTCTGCTCTTGTTTAAGAAACATTCAAGTGTTTAAATTTTATCACGTTTGGATTCTAGCTTTCATTCTTTTGTTTAATCCCCTCCTGTAATTAAACCAGCCCCTTCCATGTACAAACCTCTCATCCCCTCATACAGAGGCATGAGAGAGGAGCTTGCCCAGGTCGATTGGAAGGGGATAATGGCGGGAATGACTGTGGTAACTTCTACTTTTAAACAGACCACTCGACAACTTGATGGCCAAAAGAAGATCTTTATCGGGGACGGCAAATGGTATTTACAATACAGAGGCTTCCAGGTACCTCGTGCAGCATGGGTGGAGGAACTATATACAATGCATACTGGGAGTAAAAAGAGCGGAAGTAAAAACCCCGCCAACCCTGGATCCCGCCTCTTGCTACCAACAGCTTCCCGATTAGTATTAGCTTACTTTTAATAATACTCACATTACAACACTTCTCCCCCTTTAAAATCCCCAAATATAGAAGAACTGGGAAATAAAAAACAGTGGTAGCGTTAGCAACAGGTTATATTTATATTTGCAACAGGTGGTATTTAAACAGGAAACGTGAAAGCCGGGTACTAAGAGAGTCCCCTGTCATCCGCTTCAGGCCTTCCTTCACTGTCTGAACAGCCCGCTCAGCCAAACCATTGGAGGCTGGGTGGAAAGGGGCCGTCCGAATGTGACGAATGCCATCCTGCCGCATGAACTCACCGAACAGCTCTCTGGTGAGCGTCGGGCCATTATCAGTGACCAGAGTGTCAGGCAACCCGTGGACTGCAAACACCTGCCTGAGTTTGTCTATGGTTGAGGGGGCTGTGATGTTGCTCATGATGTGAGCTTCGATCCATTTGGAATGCGTATCTACCATTACAAGAAACATCTGTCCCATAAAGGGGCCAGCAAAGTCCAAATGTAGCCTAGACCAGGGGTAGGCTGGCCACTCCCATGGGTGCAAAGGAGCTGGTGGTGGCATGTTCTGATTGGTCTGACATTGCATGCATGATTTTACCTTATTCTCCAGATCCTGATCCATTTTTGGCCACCAGATGTAGGATCTTGCAAGGCTTTTCATTCAAGACACCCCTGGATGAGTCTCATGAATTTCCTCCACAATCTGTGAACGGCCAGGGGAGGCACAATGACCCTTGCCCCCTAGAAAATGCAACCATCCTGCAGACTCAGTTCGGTCTTGCGTTTGGCATAAGGCCTCAGTTCCTTTCCTTCCACAACTCTGGGCAAACCTTGTAAAAGAAAAGTCTTGACTTGAGACAGGACTGGGTCTCTCTCTGTCCATTGCTTGATCTGGGTCACCTTTACAGGTGTCGCGGACAGCCTCTCCAATGAAAACACAGTCTCTGGAGGCACACATGTAGTAACAGGCATCTCAGGTAAAGGGAGTCAACTCAGCGCATCGGCGTTTGCATTATCCCCACCCGCTCTGTACACAGTAGTATACTGTTAGGTTGAAAATGTGAGAGCCCAACGCTGTATTCTGGCTGAGGCTAGCGGTGGGATGTATCTGCTCTCCCTAAAAAGGCTCATCAGTGGTTTATGGTCCATATAAATTGTGAATGCACATCCATAGTGAAGAAAACGTTTGACCACAAGAACAATGGCCAGACCTTGTTGTCTAGCTGTGAATATTCCTTCTCAGCAGCCATCAGGGTACGTGAATCAAAAGCAATAGGCTTCTCTGAACGGTCCTCCATTACGTGTGAGAGAACTGCCTCGACTCCATAGGGCAAAGCGTCGCATGAAAGGGTGATCTCCTTGTCTGGGTCATAGTGAACGAGCAGCTTCGCTGAGTGGTGGAGTTCTTTCACTTTCTTGAAAGCTTCCTCCTGCTCTTCACCCCACCGCCACTTAGTGTCATTGTGAAGCAGCTTATACAGTGGGGCCAAAACCTTTGAGAGGTCCGGAAGAAACTTGCCATAATAATTCACCATGCCCAAAAATGATCTGAGTTCAGTGACGCTCTTGGGGCCTCCTTGATAGCTCTCACTTTTTCCTCCACTGGGCAAAGCCCCTCAGCTGTAATCTTGTGTCCCAGGTAGGTCACACTCGGAGCCAGGAACACACATTTTCTGCGTTTCAACCGCAGCCCTGCATCTGAGAGTCTCTTCAGCACCTGTTCTAAGTTAGCCAGATGCTCCCCCTCCGTGGCTCCCATGATCAAAATATCATCAAGATACACTGCTACTATTGGAGTATAAAAGTTGCATTGTTTGCTGTGTAACCAAAACTATGTAGTCAGCTTTGAGTTTGCTATTTGTTATGCATGTATCCAATTTAGTAGGAGAATGAAATCTTAAGGATGTAGAAGATAATGGGGTGTTAATGAGAGGCTAGCTAAGAGATGTAGATTAGAACATGATTAAGTCACTGGGTAGAAACAATAGTGGCGGATGTACTTGTGAGACGCAACTGTAGACCGATTGGATATGCTAATGCAACTAAACCAGGAGATTGCTATAAAAAAATGCTATGTGCAAGGATCGGTGGGCAATCAGCGACTAGCTCAATGACTGTCTCAGCTTTGATTTGCAAATTAAAGTTTAACCCTTCTTGAAGAATCTTCTGTATCTCCTGGTCGTTTGTGGGGCACGAGAAACCAGGACACTACATGCAGAATCCCCTGCAGCAAAGAGTCCATTGTCCTTTGGAAAATGGTGGGGCTAGACGCCACTCCAAACACCAGGTGATTGTATTTGAATAATCCCTTGTGTGTATTGATTGTGACGTACTCCTTTGAATCCTTGCCGAGCAGCAGCTGTTGGTAGGCATGGTTTGTGTCCAGCTTTGTGAACAGCTTACCCCCTGACAGGGTCGCAAACAGGTCATCCACCCGTGGCATGGGTACTCCTCTAGCTTAGAGACTTGATTCATCGTAAGCTTGTAGTCCCCACATATCCTCACCATTTTATCTGCCTTCAAAACTGGAACAATAGGAGCTGCCCGCCTTGAAAACTGGACGGGCTCAATGATGCCCAACCCCTGTAAACGTTCCAATTCCACCTCGACTTTGCCTTGATAGGGCAGTGATCTGGGCTTAAAAAAATGTGGTGTGGCCCCAGGGTCAACATGGAGTTTCACAGTCATGCCTTTCAGTGTGCCCAGCTCGTCCCTGAGAACGTCACTATACTGCTGCAGAATGTCCTCCGTCGTGTATGCATTCTTAATTTCATGCCAGTTGAGCCGGATTTTGCAAAGCCAATCGCGGTCCAAAAGACTGGGCCCACTGCCCTTAGCTATCACCACCCTAGCTTCAGCCTCTGACCCCCCAGCTGAAATATCCACATATAACACCCCTAAATGAGGTATAGGCTGCCTCATATAGGTCCCGAGTTTGAGCTTAGATGGTCTGATGAGAGACAGGTTGGATCCCCATGTCCTCCTGTAGGTCTCTTCACTGATGACCGATGCAGTAGCCCCTGAATCAATCTCGAACTTAATGTCCTTTCCCTTGACAGTGACTGTAGCATAATATGGTTCAGGTGGTTCCTCATCTGTTTCCACCTCAAACATGTTGTAGGCACACGCTGCCTCTTCGTCTGCTTCTCCTAGGTGGTGTGTGGCTGCCTGGGCCTGTTGAGCTTTCCCTGCCCAGGCTTAACCTTACCCTTTATGCTCCTGCACTTTTTAACTAAATATCCCTTTTTGCTACAAGCATGCCAGATAGTATCTTTGAATTTACAAACATTTGCATAGTGCGTTCCATCACACCGAAAGCATTCCACCCGCTTGGCCTGTTTACCAGTCTCCCTCCTGACTTGGAGCACTGCTGCCGACTGCAACCCCCCCCCCCCCCATATCCTTTCTGTATATCCTTGGCATTATTAGCAGCCAACTCCATGCCTTGGGGAATCTCTAGGGCTGTCTTGAAAGTCAACAGTGGGGTTTCCCCCAACAAGCGGCGTTGTACGGCTTCATTATTAATGCCGCATACTAATCTATCACGGAGCATGTCATCCAACGCGTCTCCGAAATCGCAATGCTCCGACAGCTGCCGAAGCTCGGCCACAAAATTGCCCACAGACTGACCTGGCTTCCAGGCATGGCTGTGAAACTTGAACTGTTGGACTATCACCGAAGGCTTTGGATTGAGGTGGTTCCCCACGAGCTTGACCAGTTTGTCGTATGGAATTTCTCCCAGTTTCTGCGTTGTAGCTAAGTTCCTTATCAGCTTGTACGTCTTTGCCCCACACACACTCAGGAGAATAGAGCACTTCTTAGCCTCCTCGGTAATTCCATTAGCACAGAAAAAGTGGCCAAACCTTTCCTCATACTCTGGCCAGTCCTCGATTTGCTCGTCGAACACACCGATATTTCCCAACGTAGCCATTTGAACACGAGGCTCCTCGTCCACTCACAGCTCCTGTTCGAAACGCGCTGACCAGTCCACAAAACCAGTTCACCTCGTTGCCAAAAATATGTGGTAACTTCTACTTTACAAAAAGACCATTCGACAATTTGATGTCCAAAAGATCTTTATCGGGGACGGCAAATGATATTTACAATACAGAGGCTTCCAGGTACCTCGTGCGGCATGGGTGGAGGAACTATATACAATGCATACTGGGAGTGAAAAGAGCGGAAGTAAAAACCCCGCCAACCCCAGATCCTGCCTCTTGCTACCAACAGCTTCCGGATTAGTATTAGCTTACTTTTAATAATACTCACATTACAACAATGACAGCACAACAGAGGTGGCTGAAGTTGTTGGGAATAGTTCACAAAGCACAGGATAGATATGTCCAACAGAAGAATAAGTTCTCAGATGGCAGAGGTAGGCAATCATGGCTGACATGGGAAGTTAAGGATTGCATAAAAGCCAAGGAAAGGACATATAAAGTAGCAAAAGTGAGTGGGAAGTTGGATGATAGGGAAATTTTTAAAATCCTACAAAAGGTAACTGAAAAAAGCTATAAGAAGGGAAAAGATGAAATATGAGGGTAAACTAACCAATGATATAAAGCAGGATATTAAAAGATTTTTCAGTCATACAAAGAACAAAAGGGGGGTGAGAGTTGATATTGGACCGCTGGAAAATAATGCTGGTGAGGTCTTAATGGGGGACAAAGAAATGGCAGATGAACTTAATAAGTATTTTGCTTCAGTCTTTACTGTGGAATACACTAGCTATATGCTAGATATCCATGAGTGTCAGGGAGCAGGAGTGAGTGCCATTGCTATTACAAAGGAAAAAGTGCTCGGCAAGCTGAAAGGTCTAAGGTGGATAAGTCACCTGGACCAGATGGACTACATCCCAGAGTCCTGAAAGAGGTTGCTGAAGAGATAACCGATGCATTGAGCATTATCTTTCAAGAATCACTTGACTCTAGTATCGTCCTGGAAAACTGGAAAATTGCAAATGTTACTCCACTCTTTAAGAAGCCATTTTTCAGCCTTTTTTTTCAGCTGGTTCAGATCTTGCTGCAAGCTTTAATAGTCTTTCTCACTGTCCCCTACACCTCTAATATTGGTATAGTCCGCAAATTTGATGATCCAGTTTACCACATCGTCATCCAGATCGTTGATATAGATGACACACAACAATGGACCCAGCACTGTTCCCTGCAGTACACCATGAGTCTTCTGTCAGAGAGATAACCATCTACTACCACTCTTTGGCTTCTCCCGCGAAGTCAATGTTTAATGCAATTTACCACCTCATCATGCCAAGCAACTGAACCTTCTTGATCAACCTCCCACGTGGGACTTTGTCAAGGCCTTGCTAAAGTCCATGCAGACAACATCCACTACCTTGACTTCATCAACTTTCCTGATAGCTTCCTCAAAAAAACTTTATAGGATTGGTTAGACCATGACTTACCATGCACAAAAGCTCGTTTACTAGCCATAAGACCATAAGATATAGGAGCAGAATTTAGTCATTTTGCCTATAGTGTCTGCTTCTCTATTTCAACATGGTTGATCCAATTGTCCTCTCAGCTCCAATCTCCTATCTTCTCCCCATATCCCTTCATGCCCTAACCAATCAAGAATCTATCAACCTGTGTCTTAAATATACACAATGACTTGGCCTTCACAGATGCCTGTGGCAAAGAATTCCACATGTTCACCACCCTCTGGCTAAAGAAATTCATCCTCATCTCTGTTCTAAAAGGACACCCCTCTGAGGCTATGTCCTCTGGTCTTAGACTCTCCCACCAGAGGAAACATCCTCTCCACATCCACTCTATCAAGGCCTTTCACCATTCGATGGATTTCAATTAAGTCACCCCTCATTCTTCTGAATTCTAGTGAATACAGGCCCAGAGCCATCAAGTTCTCTTCATATGACGAGCCATTCAATCCCAGAATCATTTTCGTGAACCTCCTTTGAACTCATTCCAGTTTCAGCACATTCTTTCTAAGATAAGGACCCAAAGCTGCTCACAATACTGTAGTGAGGCCTTACAAGTGCTTTATAAACTCTCAACGTTACATTCTTGCTTTTATATTTAGCCCTCTTGAAATGAATCCTAACATCACATTTGCCTTCCTCACCATAGACTCAACCTGCAAACTAATTTTTAGGGAATCCTACACAATGACTCCAAGTCTCTTTGCACCTCAGATTTTTATATTTTCTCCATTTTGAAAAACAGTCAATCCTTTCATTTCTTCTACCAAAGTGTATGACCATACATTTCCCGACAATGTATTCCATCTGCCATTTCTTTGCTCATTCTCCTAATCTGTAACCTCTCTTCTTCCTTAAAACTACCTGCCCTTCCACCTATCTTCATATTGCCTGAAAACTTTGCCACAAAGCCATCAATTCCATCATCCAAATCATTGACATATAACATAAAAAGAATCAGTTCCAACACAGACCCCTGTGGAACACCACTAATCGCTGGCAACCAACCAGAAAAGGATCCCTTTATTCCCACTCTTTGCCTCCTGTCAATCAGTCAATACTTTATCCATGCTACAATCTTTCCTATAATACCATGGACTGGTAGCTTGTTAAGCAGCTTCATGTGAAAGGCGTTCTGAAAATCCAAGTTTACAACATCAACCAATTTTATTTTGGTTATCCTGCTTGTTATTTTTTTTCAAAGAATTCAAACAGATTTGTCAAACAAGATTTTCCCTGAAGGAACCATGCTGATTATGGCCTATTTTATCATGTGCCTCCAAGTACCCTGGGACCTCATCTTTAATAATTGACTGCAACATCTATCGAACCACTGAGGTCAGACTAACTGGCCTATAGTTTCCTTTCTTCTGCCTCTATCCCTACTTGAAGAGTGGAAGGACATTTGCAATTTACCAGTCTTTCAGAACCAGTCTAGAATCTAGTGATTCTAATGAATCCTCTATCTCCACAATGTGCCTTCCCCCCCCCCCCCCCCCCACTCCCTTCCCTACTGAGTCACAGAGCTGGACTCAGTGCCAGAGACCAACCACTGTGACTTTCATCTGTTAGCTAAACCCCCCCCCCCCCGCCCCAACAGTTTCCAAAGTGATATACTGCACCTGTTGTTGAGGGGATGGCCCCAGGGGTACTCTGCACTGGCTTCTTAACCCCTATTCCCTTCCTGCCACCCAATTTCCTGTGTCCCACACCGTGGGTGTAAGTACCTCCCTATATATCCTATCTATTACCCCTTCATCCTCCCAGTGATCTGGACTTTATCCAGTTCCAGCTACAACTCCTTAAAGCAAAGTAATAGAAACTGCAGCTGGGTGCACCTCTTGCAGTTGTAGTCAAAAGAAGATCTAGAGATCTCCCTGGCTTTCCACTATTCTGCCTAGCATCGCTTCTTCCTAGCTGAGTAAATATGAAGAAGGGAAAGAGAAAAAGCTTAACCTTGAGCTTTCTTTGCTTTCTCTGACTAAAGCCTCGAAGAGCTAAAGCCTCAAGATCACCACTCTGAATTTGTCCACTCAGACGATGGCCACTGCACTTGCCCCTGCCTTCCTTTAATTTGCTCTTGCTAATGAATCCCAAACACGGATTGGTCGCTGGCCATAGCTTCCTTTTCTACTCGGGCAGTAGACTTGAGTGAAATCCCCTCCTCTCACAACTTCTGATATCTAGATTCCGATATCCCTAATCACTCCGCATCTATCCAAATATCCGGTCCCTTAGAATACCTTCCAATAACTTTCCCACTACTGATGTCCGACTCACTGGCCTATAATTTCTTGGCTTATTCTTAGGGCCTTTTTTAAACAATGGAACAACATTCTAGCTCTTCTCCAATCCTCCAGTACCTCACCTTTGGCTAAGGATGTTTTAAATACTCTAACTCTGCTAGGGCCCCTGCAATTTATACACTCTCCTCCTACAGGATCTGAAGGAACACCTTGTCAGGCCCTGGGGATTTATCCACCCTAATTTGCCTCATGGCAACAAACACCTCCTCCTCTGTTACCTATGTAGGGTCCATTACCTCACTGCTGCTTTACCTCACCTCTATCAACTCCGAGTCCATCTCCTGAGCAAATACAGAAACAAAAAAAAATCAATTTAAGATCTCCTTCTCCATGTATAGATTACCATTCTGTCCCTTGCAATCCTTTTGCTCCTATACCTGTAGAAGCCCTTAAGATTCTCCTTCAACTTGTCTGCTAGAGCAACCTCATGCCTTCTTTTAACCCTTCTGATTTCCTTCTTAAGTGTTGTCTTGCATTTCTTTTACTCCTCAAGTACCTCATTTGTTCCTACCTGTAAATACCTACTATGCACCTCCTTTTTTTTTAACCAGGGCCTCAATATATCTCAAAAAGCAAGCTTCCTTAAACCTGTTATCTTTGCCTTTTATTCTGACAGGAACATAAAAACTCTGCATTCACTTTTCACTTTTGAAGGCCTCCCAATTACCAAGTACACCTTTGCCAGAAAACAACCTGTCCTAATCCACACTTGCCAGATCCTTTCCAATACCATCAAAATTGGCCTTTCTCCAATTTAGAATCTCAACCCAAGGACCAGACCTATTCTTTTCCATAATTAATTTGAAACTAATGATTTATGATCACTAGTTGCAAAGTGTTCCCCTATACAAACTTCTGTCACCTGCTCTGTCTGGTTCTCTAAAAGGAGATCTGGTATTCTCTCTCGTTGTGACATCTATGTACTGATTGAGTAAACTGTCATGAACACATTTAATGAACTCTTTCCCATCCAGTCCTTTTACAGAGTCCAATCAATATACTGTATGGAAAGAGAAAACCTCCTACTAATAACAACCTTATGTTTCTTGCAACATTTTGTGATTGGATTTGTCCTGTAAATCCCACAGACTGCCTGTCTGTGTATGTTGTGATACAGTACAGAGTGGGCCCTTCCCTAACCTAATCACGGGACAGTTTATAATTACCAATTTACCTACCCAGTATCTGTTTGAACTTTGAGAGGAAACTGGAGCACCCGGGGAGAACACACATATTTCACAGGGAGGGTGTATTGACTCCTTAGAGGCAGCGCTGGAATTGAACTCTGAACTCCGGAATGCCCCAAGCTGTAGTAGTGGCATGCTAACCACTACGCTACCGTGGATATAATATAATCCTATTAACATGGTCCTTGTTCCTCAGTTCTACCTATAAAGCCTCACTAGACAAGCAGTCCAGTCCTATCATTTTGATTCCTGACTTTGTATATTGGCTTAAAAACATCTTTGTATGTACAGTAGGCTTAGCAACATCAGGTTGCTCTTTATCAACTGCAGCTTGGCATTCAGTACTATCATCCCCTCAAAAGCTGATTGGGCAATTGAGGTCAGGTGACCTTGCAGCTTGCAAAGCTCAAGCAAATAAAAAGAGGGAGAGCTCTAGCGGAGTGGCCCGTCGGGAAGCGGCCTGGTCAAGGGAAGTGCCTGGTGTGAAAAGTGCGAGTCTTTGGCTCGAGATATTCTGGCAATTGGATAGTGCAATCAAGAATTGATTAGCAGTTGATTGGCCATCAAGATTTGAATAGCTCAGACTCAGCAGAAAACAGCTGATTGGGCAATTGAGGTCAGGTGACCTTGCAGCTTGCAAAGCTCAAGCAAATAAAAAGAGGGAGGGCTCTAGCGGAGTGGCCTGGTCGAGGGAAGTGCCTGGTGTGAAAAGTGCTAGTTTTTGGCTTGAGTTCGGCGAGGAGGAGACTACGCCAGGCACAATTGGAGAGGGTGAAGAAGACATGACTGCTAAACTGATTCAGTGTGCTATGTGCATGATGTGGGAGGTCAGGGACACTGATGGTGCCCCTGGCTGCTACAGCTGTGGAAAGAGTGTCCAGATTCAGCTTCTGAAGGAGCATGTTGCAGCACTGAAGAAAGAACTGGATGACCTCAGGTTTATCTGTGAAAACGAGAGTTTTCTGGACAGGACCTACAGTGAGGTCGTTACACTGAGGATACCGGAAGAGAGAAAGGGGGCGACAATGAGGAAGGAAAGGATGCTTGAAGTACAGGAGACCCCAAGGGATGTACCTCTCGTAAACGGGTTCACCCTCTTGGAAGCTGTCAGGACAGAAGATACTGCCAGTCTGAGAGGCGGACAGGTCTGTGAGCCGAAAATTGATGCAGAAGCAGAGCCGAGGAGTCAGACATCAGGAAGAGCCGTGGTAGTAGGGGACTCCATAGTAAGAGGTACGGAAAGGGGTTTCTGCGGCAACAGGCGAGATTTAAGGATGGTGTTGCCTCCCTGGTGCTAGGATCCAGGACGTCACGGACTGATTGCAGGGAATCCTCAAGGGTGAAGGTGAACAGCCGGAAGTGGTAGTGCATGTCGGCACAAATGACATCGGGAAGAAGAGGAAGGACATTCTGCAGTGGGACTTCAGAGAACTCGGAAGAAGGCTGAAAAGCAGGACTTCCAGGGTGGTTATCTCTGGTCTGCTTCCAGTTCCTCGTACTGGAGAGGGCAGGAACAGGGAGATAATGGATCTGAATGTGTGGCTGAGGAACTGGTGCAGGAAGCAAGGATTTATATTCTTGGACCACTGGGATCTGTTTTGGGGTAGAGATGAATTGTACAAAAGTGACAGGTTGCACCTTAATAGGCGGGGGACCAGCATTCTGACAGACAGGTTTGCCACTGCAACACGGATTAAACTAAGTAGTGGGGGGGGGGGGGCGGGGAGGGGATGAACTGGAAATATAAGGATGGAGTTAAACGGAAAGTGAAAATAAGAAAAGTTAAAGAGGACAACAGAATCAATGGAGTAGAAAGCTCAAGAAGACATCATACAGTGTGGCTAAATGAAATGGGAATTGATATGAAAGGAGAGGGGAGTAACAAATTAAAAGTATTATATGAATGCACAAAGTATAAGGAATAAAGTAGATGAGTTTGAGGCTCAGTTGGAAATTGGCAAGTATGATGTGGGAATAACAGAGACATGGCTTCAAGTGGACAGGGCCTGGGAAATGAATATTCAAGGATATACATCTTATCCAAAGAACAGACTGACTGGCAGAGGGGGTGGGGTGGCTCTGTTGGTGAGGAATGATATTCAGTCCCTTGCGAGGGGGGACATAGAATCAGGGGATGTAGAGTCAGTATGGATAGAACTGAGAAATTCTAAGGGTAGAAAGACCCTAATGGGAGTTATCTACAGGCCCCCAAACAGCAGTCTGGATGTAGGGTGTAAGTTGAATGAAGAGTTAAAATTGGCATGTCGCAAAGGTAATGATACAGTTGTCATGGGGGATTTCAACGTGCAGGTAGACTGGGAGAATCAGAATGGTACTGGACCCCAAGAAAGGGAGTTTGTGGAGTGCCTCCAAGATGGATTCTTAGAACAGCTTGTACTGGAGCCTACCAGGGAGAAGGCAATTCTAGATTTAGTGTTGTGCAATGAACCAGATTTGATCAGGGCCCTCGAGGTAAAGAAACCATTAGGAGGTAGTGACCATAATATGATATGTTTTAACCTACAATTTGAGAAGAAGGGAAAATCGGATGTGTCAGTATTACAGTTGAACAAAGGGAACTATGGAGCTATGAGGGAGGAGCTGGCCAAAGTTCAATGGAACAATACCCTAGCAGGGAAGACAGTGGAACAACAATGGCAGGTATTTCTGGGAATAATGCAGAAGGTGCAGGATCGGTTCATTCCAAAGAGGAAGAAAGATCCTAAGGGGAGTAAGGGGTGGCCGTGGCTGACGAGGGAAGTAAAGGGCAGTATAAAAATAAAAGAGAAGTATAACATAGCAAAGATGACCGGGAAACCAGAGGACTGGGAAGCTTTTAAAGAGCAACAGAAGATAACAAAAAAGGCAATACGCCAAGAAAAAATGAGGTTCGAAGGTAAACTAGCCAAGAATATAAAGGAGGATAGTAAAAGCTTCTTTAGGTATGTGAATAGCAAAAAAATAGTTAAGACCAAAATTGGGCCATTGAAGACAGAAACGGGTGAATTTATTATGGGAAACAAGGAAATGGCAGACGAGTTGAACAGGTACTTTGGATCTGTCTTCACTAGGGAAGACACAAACAATCTCCCAGATGTAATAGTGGCCAAAGGAACTAGGGTAAAGGATGAACTGAAGGAAATTTATATTAGGCAAGAAACGGTGTTGGATAGACTGTTGAGTCTGAAGACTGATAAGTCCCCGGGACCTGATGCTCTGCATCCCAGGGTACTTAGAGGTGGCTCTAGAAATTGTGGACGCATTGGTAATCATTTTCCAATGTTCTATAGATTCAGGAACAGTTCCTGTGGATTGGAGGCTGGCTAATGTTGTCCCACTTTTCAAGAAAGGAGGGAGAGAGAAAACAGGGAATTATAGACCGGTTAGCCTGACGTCAGTGGTGGGAAAGATGCTGGAGTCAATTATAAAAGAGGAAATTACGACACATTTGGATAGCAGTAGAAGGATCAGTCCGAGTCAGCATGGATTTATGAAGGGAAACTCATGCTTGACTAATCTTCTGGAGTTTTTTGAGGATGTAACTATGAAAATGGACAAGGGAGAGCCAGTGGATGTAATGTACCTGGACTTCCAGAAAGCTTTTGATAAAGTCCCACATAGGAGATTAGTGGGCAAAATTAGGGTACATGGTATTGGGGGCAGAGTACTGACATGGATTGAAAATTGGCTGGCTGACAGGAAACAAAGAGTAGTGATTAACGGGTCCCTTTCGGAATGGCAGGCTGTGACCAAGTGGGGTACCGCAAGGGTCAGTGCTGGGACCGCAGCTGTTTACAATATACATTAATGATTTAGATGAAGGGATTAAAAGTAACATTAGCAAATTTGCCGATGACACAAAGCTGGATGGCGGTGTGAAATGTCAGGAGGATGTTATGAGAATGCAGGGTGACTTGGACAGGTTGGATGAGTGGGCAAATGTATGGCAGATACAGTTTAATGTGGATAAATGTGAGGTTATCCACTTTGGTGGCAAGAACATGAAGGCAGATTACTATCTAAATGGAGTCAAGTTAGGAAAAGGGGAAGTACAACGAGATCTAGGTGTTCTTGTACATCAGTCAATGAAAGCAAGCATGCAGGTACAGCAGGCAGTGAAGAAAGCTAATGGCATGCTGGCTTTTATAACAAGAAGAATTGAGTATAGGAGTAAAGAGGTCCTTCTGCAGCTGTACAGGGCCCTGGTGAGACCCCACCTGGAGTATTGTGTGCAGTTTTGGTCTTCAAATTTGAGGAAGGACATTCTTGCTATTGAGGGAGTGCAGCGTAGTTTCACAAGGTTAATTCCCGGAATGGCGGGACTGTCATATGTTGAAAGATTGGAGCGACTGGGCTTGTATACACTGGAATTTAGAAGGATGAGAGGGGATCTGATTGAAACATATAAGATTATTAAGGGATTGGACACACTGGAGACAGGAAGCATGTTCCCGCTGATGGGTGAGTCCAGAACTAAAGGCCACAGTTTAAGAATAAGGGGTAGGCCATTTAGAACTGAGATGCGGAAAAGCTTTTTCACCCAGAGAGTGGTGGATATGTGGAATGCTCTGCCCCAGAAGGCAGTGGAGGCCAAGTCTCTGGATGCATTCAAGAGAGAGTTAGATAGAGCTCTTATAGATAGCGGGGTCAAGGGATATGGGAAGAGGGCAGGAACGGGGTACTGATTGTGTATGATCAGCACAGTGAATGGCGGTGCTGGCTAGTAGGGCTGAATGGCCTACTCCTGCACCTACTGTCTGTTGTCTAAAACTAATTAATAAGCTTCAGGACCTAGACGTCAATACCTCCTCATGCAATTGGATCCTTGATTTCCTCACTTATAGACCCCAGTCAGTTCAGATTGACAACGACACCTCTTCCACAATCTCCATCAGCAGAGATGCACCACAAGGCTGTGTGCTTAACTCCCTGCCCTACTTGCTTTACACTTATGAAAGTGTGGATAAGCACAACTTCAATGCCATATTCAAGTTTGCTGATGACACCACTGTAGTAGGCTGAATTAAAGGTGGTAATGAATCTGCAAATAGGAGGAAAATTGAAAATGTGGCTAAGTGGTACCTCTCACTCAATGTCAGCAAGACCACAGAGGAGGAAACTAGAGGTCCATGAGCCATTTCTCACTGAGTCATCAAAGATGGAGAGGGTTAGCAACTTTAAATTACTCGGTGTTATCATTTTGGAGGACCTGTCCTGGGGTGCAATATGCAAGTACAATTACGAAGAAGGCACAACAGTGCCTCTGCTTCCTAAGGAGTTGGCGAATATTCAACATGACATCTATTATTTTGACAACCTTCTATGGATGTGTGTTGGAGAGTATATTGACTGGCCTCATCACAGCCAGGTGTGGACACACCAACAAATCCTACAAAAAGTAGTGGATATGGCCCAGTCCATCATGGGTAAAGCCCTTCCCTCCACTGAGCACACCTACGTGGAGTATTGTCGCATTACCCCTCAACCATCAGGCTCTTGAACCAGTGGGGACAACTTCATTCAGCTTCACTTGCCGCATTGCTAAACTGTTCCCACAATCTTTGGACTCACTTTCAAGCACTCCTCATCTCATGTTTTTGATATTTATTGTTTATTTATTAATTATTATTATTATTATTTCTCTTTTGTACTTGCAGAGTCTGTTGGCTTTTGCACATTGGTTGTTTATCTGCCCTGTTGGGTGTGGTCTTTCAGTAATTCTAGTATGGTTCCTGGATTTACTGATCTCACTAGCACTTGGCATGGGTAGCGATCCTGAGGTCACAACCCTGGAGGCCTTGTCCTTTAACTTAGCACCTAACTTTCTGAACTTACTTTGCAGGACCTCATCATCCCTCCTACCTATGCCATTGGTACTGATGTGGACCATGACCTCAGGTTGCTTTTACTTAAGAATGTTGTGGACTTGATCCAGGGTCCCTGACCCTGACACCCTGGAGGCAACATAACATTCAGGAATCTCATTTTCATCCATAGAACCACCTTTCTGTTCCCTGAACCAACAAATCCCCTATCACTGCACCTCACTTCTCTTACCTTCCCTTCTGAGTCACAGAGCCAGACTCAGTGCCAGAGACTTGACCACCGTGGCTTTCCTCTGCAAGGTTATCGCCCCAACAGTATCCAAAATGGAATATCTATTGTTGAGGGGAACAGCCACAGGGGTGCTCTGCACAGTCTGCCTGTCCCCTTTCCCCCGCCTGTGTCCTGCACCTTGAGTGTAACTACCACCATGTCTGTTCTGTCTTTCAAACCCTCAGTCTCCTGAATGATCTGGAGTTCATCTAGTTCCAGCTCCAAATCCAACTCCTTAACATGCACGCTTGTAGTATTATGGGCATCTTACCTAAGAAACTATGTGCTGGCATTGGAGAATGTCCCAAACATTTTCACAAGAATGATTACAGGAATGAAAGTGTTATCATATGAGGAGCATTTGATGGCTCTGGGCCTGCATTCACTGACACTTAGAAGAGTGAGGTGGTTACCATTAAAACCTATCGCATATTGAAAGGCCTAAATAGAGAGGATGTGGAGAAGATGTTTTCCCTATGGTCGGCCAGAGGGCACAGCCTCAGAATAGAGTTATATCTATTTAGAATAGAGGTGAGGAAGAATTTCTTTAGCCACAGGGTGGTGAATTTGAGGAATTAAGTGCCACAGACAACTATGGAAGCCAAGTCACTGACTATATTTAAAGCAGAGGTCAAAAGGTTCTTGATCAGTTAGGACATCAAAGGTTATGGGGAGAAGGCAGGAGAGTGGAGTTAAGAGGAATAGTAAATCCACCATGATGGAATTGCAGAGCAGACTCGATGGGACAAACTGCCTAATTCTGCTCCAATGTCTTATGGTCTTATATTGTCACCAAGGAATGATCTGCAGGGAAAGGATTGTGATTGGAACCAGTTCTGGAGCAGGTCGGACCAGTCCAAACTGGATGGTCTGAACCTGTACAGGACCGGGACTGTGGCTCAGGGAGAGTGTTTGGTGGTCGTGTAGGTGGGATCAGCAACCTGTTCACGGAGACAGAGGAAGAAAAATGGGGTAGAAATAAAGGGCATGAAGAGAGAAAGCAAATGTGGTAGTTGGAGAAATCAGAGATGAAAACCAGACTGGGACACAGAACTAAAAAATGTGGAGATGAATAATAATGTTAAAAGATTTGCCTGAAGGCTTTGTATCTCAATGCACTATGTTATCACAATATTAGAAGTATATGGGGATATCGGTATGTCACTGAAGACTCTTGTAAATTTCTACAGATGTATGGCGGAGAGAATTCTGACTGGTTACATCACTGTCTGGTTTGGAGGGGTCACTGCACAGGACCACAAATTCATAGAGGGTTGTAGAGTCAGCCAGCTTTTTCATGGTTCAACTCATCCCATATTGAGGACATTTTCAAAAGCCGGTGAAGGCAGCATCCATCATTAAGGGCCTTCACCACTGGGGAGTGGGGACATGCCCTTTTATCATTACTACCACCAGGGAGAAGGTATAGGGTACATGAAACTCACACCTGGTGGCTCAGGAACAACTTCTTCCCCTTCAGATTAGATTTCGGAACCGTTCATGATTTATTATTTCCCTTTTGCACTATTTTTGTAATTTATAGATTATTTTTATGTCTCATACTTCTACCACAAAACAACAAATTTCACATGGTTTGTCAGAATCAGTATTCTGATTCTGATTCTGGGGATGATAGGGACCATGGAGACTGAATGCCCAGGAGTATTTAATATTTAGGCAGGACAAACAAAAGAGTTAAGGAGTAGAGGTGGTGTTGCTGGTTTCAGAGATTAATATGATGGCGAGGAAGAATATTAGCTTGGGTGATGGGGAATCTGAATGTTTTGAGCCAGGAAATACCAAGGGAGAGAATATGTGAGGGTAGCTGTTTACAGACTCCAAAACAACAGTGGGGATGCTGCAGCTGGCATTCCAGAGGAAATTGGGGAATTATGTGGTAAGGGTGTAATTGTAACTGTGGATAACTGCACTTAGACTGGGTGACCAAATTAGCATCAACCCTGTGGAAGAGGAATAGCTGGATTTTGTACTGATCACATTGAATAATGGAGCCCAACAACTTCCTGTCTCTGCTCCCATAAGGGCGGGGGGGGGGGGGGGCTTGGGGTTCCTTAATCCCTCTTCACTAAACAACATATCCCAGGAACTAGACTGCTTAATCTTTTGTTGTACTACCTGATCGCATTGGGTGTGATATGTAGGTAGCGAAATGAAACTGGCTGACTGAGGCAAAGTATGGGACAGGAATACAAAGTCTGTGCTGACCATGAGACCAACTTAAACTAATCCCCTCTGCCTGCATATGGTCCATATCCCACATTCCCCATGTTTGTGTGTCCATCTAAATGCATTGGTGTTGTATCTGTTTTCACCACTTTCTCTGGAAATGCATTCCAGGCATCCACTATTCTCTCTGTAAAATAAAAATATGTTCTACAAATCTCCTTTAAACATTCTGTCTCTTACCGTAATCCTATACGCTCAAGGATTTGATATTTCTACTATGGAAAACAAACTCTGTCTCTATGCCTCTCGTAATTTTATATACATCACTCAGCCTCCTACACTCCGGAGAAAATAATCCAAGCTTGTCCATCATCTCCTCACAGCTAATGCTCTCTAATCCCAACAACATCTTGGTGAACTACTTCTGCACTCTCTTGAAACCCTCTACATTCTTCCTACAGTGAGGTATCTGAATTCCAAATGTAATCTAACTAGAGTTTCAATACAGCTGCAACCTTGCTTATCAACTTTTATATCAGTGCTTGACTAATGAAGGCAAGTATGCTATATGCCTTCTCTGATTACTCATGTTGCCACTTCCAAAATCTGCCCATACATCAACATTCTTTTGGGTCCTGTATTTAACTATACTTTTCTCTTTTTCCAGGGTAGGGGAGTTTAAAACTGGAGGACTCCCAGTTTAAGGTAACAGAGGAAAATTTAAAGAGGAGGATCTTCTTCAACCAGAGAGGTGGTGGGTATTTGGAACAAGATGCTAGACATGGTAGTGGCAGGTACAATTACACTTAGTTCAGGGATAGGAAAGATTTGGATGAATATGAGCCAAATCCCAGCAAATGGGAAGAGCTTAGATAAGTATTACTCTTGGCACGGATGCTGTAGGCCAAAGGGCTTGTTTCCACGCTGCATGGAAAATTTTAGAATATGTGGGAATCAAATTGAAGGGGAGCAGGCAAATAAATGTTGAGACTGTGGTTACATCAGTCACAATCTCATGGAACAAAGGTGCAGATGAGAGGGTTGGAATGGACAAATTCCGTTCTTGGTTGCATTCTTGATTTTTTTATGTGGTGCACATCGCCATCTGCTGTTTTTATAATGTATGACATCTAGGGAATGCGCCACAATTGGGTAGGACGGCTCACATTACAGTGACAGTGTTGTAGAATAGAGGGATCTAGGACTACAAACACACGGTTCCCTAAACCCAACATTAGGTAGATAGGGTG
The DNA here is from genome assembly GCF_048418815.1 of Hemitrygon akajei. Taxonomy (NCBI): domain Eukaryota; kingdom Metazoa; phylum Chordata; class Chondrichthyes; order Myliobatiformes; family Dasyatidae; genus Hemitrygon; species Hemitrygon akajei. Next base: position 70,098,193 of record NC_133124.1, read on the forward strand.
GTGAAGGTGTTTGGCATATTGGCCTTCATCAGACAGGGCAATGATATAATAAGAGTATTAGTCATTGATGAGACTGCACTTGGAGTACTGAGTTCAGTTTTAATCAGCCTATTATAGAAAAGATGTCACTGTTGGAAAGAGAGCAAGAAGATAAAGGAAAATGTTGCCAGGACTCAAGGGTCTGAGTTATAGGGATAGATTGAATTCATTCATTGGCATATAGGAGACTGAGGGGTGAGCTTAGAGGGGTGCATAAAATCATGAAGGGCATAGATAGGGTGAATGCACACAGTCCTTTTCTATGGAAAGGGGATTCAAAAACCAGAGAGATAGTTCTCAGGTGAGAGGAGAAAACTTTACAAAGGTCCTGAGAGGCAATTTTTTCACATTGAGAATGGTTTGTCCATGGAGTAAGATGCCAGAGGAAATAGTTGATGCAGATAAAATGGTATCATTTAATATGCACATGGAAGGGTTAAGCTCAGAGGGATATGGGCCGAACAAAGGGAATTGGGACTAGCTAGGTGGGCACCATGGTTGGCATGGACTGGTCAATCAGGAAGATGTTTCTGTGCTGTATGTATCTGTGACCAAATTGAAAGGATCAATGAAAGTTATTCATCATCTGTTGGTTACTTGTGATTCCAAGTTGTGCCTGGATTTGATCTTGACGAATCCATCCGGGTAGTTCTGCTGAAGGGTCTCAGCCCTAAATGTCGACTGTACTCTTTTTCCATTGATGCTGCCTGGCCTGCTGAGATCCTCCAGCATGTTCTGTGTGTTGCTTGGATTTCCAGCATATACAGATTTTCTCTTGTTTGTGTTCAGGTATGTCTTCTATCATACTCCCATGAAGTATCTTCCTCTTGGTGTGCAAGGTTCTTGGCCTTAAACATACTTAAGGACTGGCTATACACAGCAAAATGGGATCAAGAGTTCACATTTCCTTATTTCTGTCCTGTATGGGTCAGATTCAGATTCATTTATTTCCCTCCTCATTTGACCTCTTTATTTCAGGTCACCCCTGGTCATCTAACACTCTTTAGTCTAGGACTCTCCAACCAAGGAGACAGCCTCTCAACATCAACCTTACAATTCTTTTCAAAATCTTAAATTGATTAACCTAAACAATGAATGCAAATTCTAAATGGCAAAGACAAAAGAACTCAATTATTCCAACAGGTGACACAAGGAATGGGAGATGTTGGAATCCAGAGCAACAAAGGGGGAAGAAGTAGAGGAGGTTCTAAATGAATATTTTGCTTCAGTATTCACCAGTGAGAGGGACCTTGATGTTTGTAAGGACAGAGTTTTTTTAAAAAAAGGCTGATATGCTAGTATCAGAATCAGATTTATTATCACCAGCATGTGTTGTGAAATTTGTTAACTTAGCAGCAGCAGTTCAATGCAATAAATAAAATAGAAGAAAAAATTAAATATCAATTACAATATATGTATATTGAATAGATTAAAAATTGTACAAAAACAGAAATAATATATATTTGAAAAGTGAGGTAGTGTTCATGGGTTCAACGTCCATTTAGGAATCAGATGGCAGAGGGGAAGAAGCTGTTCCTGAATCACTGAGTTTGTGCCTCAGGCTTCTGTACCTCCACCTGATGATAAAAATAAGAAAAGGGCATACCCTGGGTGCTGGAGTCCTTAATAATGGACACTGCCTTTCTGAGATACCACTCCTTGAAGGTGTCCTGGGTACATTGTAGGCTGGTACCCAAAATGGAGCTGACGAAATTTACGACCCTCTGCAGTTTCTTTATGTCCTGTGCAGTAGTTACCCCATATCAGACAGTGAAGCAGCCTGTCAGAATGCTCTCCATGATAAATCTATAGAAGTTATTGAGTGTTTTTGTTGACATACCAAATCTCTACAAACTCCTAATGAAGTATAGTCGCTGTCTTGCCTTCTTTATAAAGCTGCATCAATTATGTTAGGACCAGGTTAGGTCCTTAGAGATCTTGACACCCAGGAACTTGAAACTGCTCACTCTCTCCACTTCTGATCCCTCTATGAGGATTGGTATCTGTTCCTTCATCTTACCCTTCCTGAAGTCCACAATCAGCTCTTCCGTCTTACTGAAGTTGACTGCAAGGTTTTTGCTGTGTCACCACTCCACTAGTTGGCATATCTCGCTCCCTGTACGCCCTGTCATTTCCATGTGAGATTTTACCAACAATAGTTGTATCAACAGCAAATTTATAAACAGTATTTGAGCTATGCCTAGCCACACAGTCATGGGTATAGAGAGAGTAGAGCAGCGGGCTAAGCACTCACCCCTGAAGTGCACCAGTGTTGATTATCAGTGAGGAGTAGATATTGTCACCAAACCACACTGATTGTGGTCTTCTGGTTAGGAAGTCGAGGAGTCAATTGCAGACGAAGGTACAGAAGCCCAGGTTCTGTAACTTATCAATCAGGATTGTGGGAATGATGGTATTAAATGCTGAGCTATAGTCAGTGAACAGCATCCTGACATAGGTGTTTGTGTTGTCCAGGTTATCTGTGTGAAGAGCCATTGACTTATTGTTGTAATAGGCAAATTGTAGTGGGTCCAGGTCCTTGCTGAGGCAGGATTAGTCTAGTCATGACCAATCTCTCAAAGTATTTCATCACTGTAGATGTGAATGCTTTGATGTTAAGAAAGAGGATAGGCTAAAACATTTGATTAATAACTCCCTGGGGCCGGATAGTATATACTCCTGGTTACTACTGGAGGCGAGGCAAGGGAATGCTGTTTGAGCAATGATCTTTGAGCATTCACAGGCCACAGGAGTTGTGCCAGATGATTGGAGGGTGACAGATTTTATTCCATTGTTCATGAAAGGGAGTAAGGATAACCCTGGGAATTATAGACCAGTGAGTCTTACTTCAGTGGTGGGCAAATACTTGAATAATCTGCATGGCTTTGTGAGGGGTAGGTCATGCCTCACAAACCTAATTGAATTACTTAAGAATGTGACAACACATTGTTGAATGTAGAGCAGTGGATGTGTGTATATGGGTTTTAGTAAGGTGTTTAAGAAGGTTTCCAATAGCAGGCTCATTCAGAAAGTCAGGAGGCATGGGATCCAGGGAAACTTGGCTGTGTGGATTCAGAACTGGCTTGTCCAGAGGGTGATTATAGATAATGGTGGTCTGCAGGGATTGGTTCTGAAATCCTTGCTCTTTGTTGTTTTTATAAATGACTTAAAAGAGGAAGTGGAAGAGTGAGTAAGTTTACAGATGACACAAAGGCTAATTGTGTTGTGGATACTGTAGAAGGGTGTTGGTTACAATTGGACATTGACGGTGCAGGGCTGGGCAGTGATGTGGCAGATGGAGTTCAATCCAGAAAAGAGTGATATGATATACTTTGGAAGGTCGATATGAGGGAAGAATATAGGATTAATGGCAGGATTCTTAGCAGTGTGAGGGATCTTGGGGTCCGCATCCACAAATCCATTAAAGTTGTCACACATATTGATAGGGTTGTTAAGAAGGCATATAGTGTGTCGGCCTTTAATTAGTTGGGAGACTGAGTTTAAGAGTCACAAGGTAAAGTTGCTGCTTTATAAAACCCTGGCTAGACCAGTCCTGATGAAGGGTCTCGGCCCAAAACGTCAACTGTACTTCTTCCTATAGATGCTGCTTGGCCTGCTGCGTTCCACCAGCATTTTGTGTGTGTTCTTTGAATATTGTGTTCAGTTCTGGCTGCCTTATTTTAGGAGGGTGCAGATTTGCCAGGATTTAGAGAGCATGTCTTATGAGGATAGGCTGAATAAGCTAGAACTTCCTTCTTTGGCTTAAAGGAGGATGAAAGGTGTACAAGATAAGAGGCACAGATCAAGTGGATAGTCAGAGACTTTTTCCTCCAGTGAACTGATGCCTAATAAGAAGGGGCATAATTTTAAGGTGATTGGAGGGAAGTACAGGGGGAATGTCAGACATAGGTAGCTGTTTTTCCCCCCCAGAGAATGGAAGGTGCATGGAACACACCGCCAGAGGTGGTGGTAGAGGCAGATAGAAAAATGGTGGGTTGTGTAGAAGGGAAGAGTTAGATTGATCTTGGAGTAAATCAAAAGTCAGCTCACCATGATGGGCCAAAGGATCTCTACTGTGCTGTAAAGATCTGTAGGAACTCAGCAGGTCGAGGAGCATCTGTGAAGGGAAAGGAATTGTTGATGTTTCAGGTTGAAAGCATCAGGGCTGAATGTGGAGAGGGGAAAATTAGTACAGAGGGAGGGATGAGAGAGGGGCCAGTAGGTGATGGCTGGACTGAGGAGGGGTGAGGGTTGATGGGCTAATGGAGTCAGAAGTTGGGGGAGTGGGTTGAAGGCAGAGACTGCTGCTGGAGAAAGATAAGCAGGAACACAAAGGGTTCACAGTGCTGGAATCTGGTGAGGTGATAATGGGAACCATTATGGGAGAACTGGAGGGTAAATAGAACCAGCTAGGCACAAGTAGGTGGTGGGGTGTGTGGAAAAGGGACAAAAATGAATGGGGACTTGAGGTGGATCAAAACAGATGGTCAGGGTTACCTAAATTTGGAAAATTCAGTGTACATGCCATTGTGCTGTAGACTACCTAGGCAGAATATGAGGTGTTGTTTGAATTTGCATTGGCCCTCGCCCCAGCAGTGGAGTGTATAGGTCAGGGCAGGAATGGGAAGGGGAACTGAAATACTCTGTAACTGGGAGTGCGATATGGCCATTGGGGACTGAGCACATACTCTGCAAACCAATCACCTGGCCTGTGCCTAATCTCATTGATACACACATTTAGACGACACAAAGGTTGGTGGTGTTGTGGATAGTGTAGAGGATTGTCGAAGATTGCAGGGAGACATTGATAGGATGCAGAAGTGGGCTGAGAAGTGGCAGATGGAGTTCAACCCAGAGAAGTGTAAGGTTGTACACTTTGGAAGGACAAACTCCAAGGCAGAGTACAAAGTAAATGGCAGGATACTTGGTAGTGTGGAGGAGCAGAAGGATCTGGGGGTACGTGTCCAAAGATCCCTGAAAGTTGCCTCACAGGTAGATAGGGTAGTTAAGCTTATGGGGTGTTAGTTTTCATAAATTGAAGGATAAGAGTTTAAGAGTCACAAGGTAATGATGCAGCTCTATAAAACTCTGGTTAGGCCACACTTGGAGTACTGTGTCCAGTTCTGGTTGATTCACTATAAGAAGGATGTGGAAGCTTTGGAAAGGGTACAGAGGAGATTTACCAGGATGCTGCCTGGTTTAGAGAGTATGCATTACGATCAGAGATTAAGGGAGCTAGGGCTTTACTGTTTGGAGAGGAGGAGGATGAGAGGAGACATGATAGAGGTGTACAAGATATTAAGAGGAATAGATAGAGTGGACAGCCAGTGCCTCTTCCCTAGGGCACCACTACTCAATACAAAAGGACATGGCTTTAAGGTAAGGGGAGGGAAGTTCAAGGGGGCTATTAGAGGAAGGTTTTTTTTACTCAAAGTGGTTGGTGTGTGGAATGCACTGCCTGAGTCTGTGGTGGAGGCAGATACATTAGTGAGATTTAAGTGATTACTAGACAGGTATATGGAGGAATTTAAGGTGGGGGGGGGGATATTTGGGAGGCAGGGTTTAAGGGTCAGCACAACATTGTGGACCAAAGGGCCTGTACTGTACTGTGCTGTGCATGTGGGACACACCAGAAGCACTAGTAATTGGTAACTGGTTTATGATTGTTACATAACAGAGCGAAAAGCTTTTATGTGCCACCCAGATCATTCCATACATCAGAGTAGTACAAAAGAGAAAATAGAACAATGCTAAATACAGTGGCCCTTGAAGTGTGGTGCAGGTAAACAAACAAAGTGAAAGGACCACGATAAGGTGGATTCAGAGATCAAGAGATCACCTTTAGTGCATGGAGATTCCTGAAAGAAGATGAAATGGTTGAAGGAGGTGCACATGATTCTGTGCCCCATCTGGAAGGATGCCACAAGAAACTTTGAAATGTAGCAACAGATGTGATGGCTCTGCAATGAGGCTCTCCCATATGGGCTGAATGTGCTTTCCTCTATGGGATTACAACCCTCTCATTCCTTAAGCAAAGTTTATCAGGCACACTGTGAGAGAAGCGATACGAGGGGGTGTCACACTGTGTGTGGGATAATACTGATGGGCTGTCACATCTGATGGGGAGTGCTGCAGGTGTTATGTTTTGCTCTGTTCTCTGGAGGCCGCGAGTGCTGTTTCTGTGGAACCAACTTTCGGAGGCCCCAGAGTGTTTTCCACGGTGTCCTATTCATTTCTCAGCCAACTTCTACACACAGCCATCTGTGAGAGAATGCTGCACATCAATTCTGAGTCCTTGTTTCCTGTATTATAACAGTGAACACAGTTTTTGCTATAATGTATGCAGGGATGTTTGAAAGTGCTGTGGGAATTTAGGATTAACTTGTCTACACTCTTCATACCAGAATCATACTTCACTCCACATCTGCCAGACACTTTGGAATTGGAATTGGCTTTGGTTTATCATTGTCACATTTACAGAGATACAGTGAAAAGTTTGCCTTGCAAACTTTTCATACAGAACAAATCATTACACAGTGTATTGAGATAGAACAAGGTAAAGCAATAACAATATTGAAATAAAGTGTAACAGCCACAGTGAAAGAGCAGTGCAGGTAAACAATAAGGTGCAAGGTAGGTTGTGAAGTTATGAGTCTGCCTTATCTTACTAGGGGACTGTTCAACAGTCTTGACACTGCAGGGTAGAAGCTGTCCTTGAGCCTAGTGGTACATGTTTTCAGAATTTTTATCCTTTACCCAATGGAAGAGGGAAGAGGAGTGTTCAGGAATGGGTGAGATCTTTGATTATACAAGCTGCTTCACATGCACTGAGTTCTGTGGCTCACCTCTCATCTTTACGATGCTCCTTTCACCAGGCTTTCACCTGGTTGCCCACCCCTTGGCCTTGATCTGCTGTGAAGTGGCTGGAACATTTTCAGTTCTGTGGAAGAACTGGTTAATGATCGCTGGCTCTCAGAATCAGTAACCTGGGACTGCCAATCTCTGACAAAGCCAGCAAACTTAAGGAAGGGGGAAAATGCATATACATGTACCCATTTTTACATCAACAGTGATGAGGCTGAGAGAGTTGAGAACTTCAAGTCCCAAGATGTAAACATCACCAGCAGTCTGTCCTGATCAGCCATACAGACACCAAGCCAAGACAGATCAATGCTTCTGCTTCCTTAGGTGGCTAATGAAATTTGGCATGTCATCTTTGATCTTCAAATTTTATCATGTACCATAGCAGGCATCCTGTCCAGCCGCATCGTAGCTTTGTATAGCAAACTCTGCCCGTGACCATAGAAACAGCAGAGTTGTGGGCACCATTCAGGACACCATGGAAACCTAACTCCCCTCCATAAATCCTGTCGACACTTCTTACTGCCTTGGTAAAGCTGCCAGCATAATCAAAGACCTCACCCACCCTGCAGATTCTCTCTTCTACCCCTCACATTGGACAGAAAATAGAAGAGCCTGAAAGCATGGACCTTCAGGCTCAAGGATTTCTATCCTGCTGCTATAAGACTAATAGATGTTTCCCCATTACTACAGGAGTGATTTTTGATATCACAATCTACCTCATTATGGCCTTACACCTTATTGTCTGTATGCACTGCACTTCCTCTGTAACACTTTATTCTGTACTGTTATTGTTTTTACATTGAACTGCCTTAAAGTACTGTACTGATGGGACGGAGATGGGAGTAGACTCTCACATGGTGGATTGGATAGTGGACTACTTGACAGATAGACCTCAGTATGTGCGGTTGGGAGACTGTAGGTCTGACACGGTGGTCAGCAGCACAGGAGCGCCGCAGGGGACCGTGCTCTCTCCGGTCCTGTTCACCCTGTACACATCAGACTTCCAATATAACTCGGAGTCCTGCCACGTGCAGAAGTTCGCTGACGACACGGCCATAGTGGGGTGTGTCAGGAATGGACAGGAGGAGGAGTATAGGAAACTGATACAGGACTTTGTGATATGGTGCAACTCAAACTACCTGCGTCTCAATATCACCAAGACCAAGGAGATGGTGGTGGACTTTAGGAGATCTAGGCCTCATATGGAGCCAGTGATCATTAATGGAGAATGTGTGGAGCAGGTTAAGACCTACAAGTATCTGGGAGTACAGTTAGACGAGAAGCTAGACTGGACTGCCAACACAGATGCCTTGTGCAGGAAGGCACAGAGTCGACTGTACTTCCTTAGAAGGTTGGCGTCATTCAATGTCTGTAGTGAGATGCTGAAGATGTTCTATAGCTCAGTTGTGGAGAGCGCCCTCTTCTTTGTGGTGGCGTGTTGGGGAGGCAGCATTAAGAAGAGGGACGCCTCACGTCTTAATAAGCTGGTAAGGAAGGCGGGCTCTGTCGTGGGCAAAGTACTGGAGAGTATAACATCGGTAGCTGAGCGATGGGCGCTGAGTAGGCTACGGTCAATTATGGAAAACCCTGAACATCCTCTACATAGCACCATCCAGAGACAGAGAAGCAGTTTCAGCGACAGGTTGCTATCGATGCAATGCTCCTCAGACAGGATGAAGAGGTCAATACTCCCCAATGCCATTAGGCTTTACAATTCAACCACCAGGAGTAAGATATGTTAAAGTGCCGGGGTTGATTGTATTTAATGTATTTAAGTAAACTACTTAAGAACTTTTTAAAAGCTATTATTAATGCTTTTTGACAGAGTGATTTAGAGGCATATCATATTTTTACTGAGTTAAGTATTGTATGTAATTAGTTTTGCTACAACAAGTGTATGGGACATTGGAAAAAATGTTGAATTTCCCCATGGGGATGAATAAAGTATCTATCTATCTATCTACTGGATAGTAGACAAGTTTTTCCACTGTACCTTGGTACATGTGACACTGATAAACCAACGTACACCCCAGCCACTGGCTCTGTGGGGACCTTTGTGCTCTGGTAGGGGAGCTTGTGAGCCCATTAATCTGAGCAACAGTATCAAGGTTTGGTACTGCAGAAATTGAGAGGAAAAACAGTAAACAAAGGAGGTTTGGTTATAAATATTTAATAAAACTTTTCTATTTAGCAGTCATTATTTTGTAAAGTTAACTGACATCATCGCATCGAGCAGCTGATTGTATAATCTTAAAATGAGTTCATTCAATGGGAACAGCACCACACACAGTTAGCACCTCCATCCAGTGAATACTGGTCATCAAAGTTAATACTTGTGCCGGCACTCAACCGATCCGTCAGACACTCCAGGGCAGCGACAACACAGGAAAGACAGAGTGAAGCTCACTCTGCACTGTCCCCACACAGATTAGACATTTATAGTGTTCTATTACATATTCCCAGGGTAGGAACATTCCATTTTATAGATTGAAGCTCCTTCTGTACCACTCTATGGTAATCCCACGGCACAGGTTAGACAATGGAGTAAAGCTCCCTCAGCAATGTTGTGCTACGCACTCCTGAAAGACATTGTGAGTTACAAGCTCCCTTAGCACTGTCTCATCACACACTCTGGGGGAAGATCTGTGAGTGCTGCTCCTCACATTCAGGTTACTTTTTAGCCCCACCCTCTTCATATATGGTCATCCAGTAAGGAGGGTGGGGCAAGGAGGGAGGAGTATGTCCCAGTAAACTTGCTTCTGGGGCTGGCTATCCATAGGTCCTGGAAGAGGGCAGTGGAGGGTTCCGCCTAGGCTGACTGACTGGCAATATTCAGAGGCGGGGGTGGGGGTTATATCGTGCCTGAGTAACTGTGGGAAAGGATCATGCAGAGTCTGGGGGTACCATGGAGGTGTTCTCGGACCGTAGGGAATAAATGGCATCCTAGATAGGGATAGGAATATTTTAACTTAGTTTCTATTAGTCACTGTTGTTGTCTCAGTATTTTTGTTGTAGTATTGTAGAAATGTAAAGTTGCAATAAACACATTTTTTGCAATTAAAAAAAGGGCACAGAGTAGAAACCGATTAAAGATTTCACTGTACTGTCCTGTCACACACTCATGGGCTAGAAAGTAACGCTCCTTCTCCACTGTCCCGTGTGTTACATACAGAGTAAAGTTCTATCTGCAGCCCATTTATGAGAAGTGACTTTCTGTCACCCATTTTTTCATCTGCTTTTACCTATCCTATCACCTCCCCATTGGTTCCAGAGGAATCCCCACTAGAGCAAGCATGTTCCTGCTTTGGGCGAGTAAAGAATGGAGCTTCAAAACCAGGCAGTATACAGCTGGTGTAGGACAAAGTCACAAATCTGAGACCCTGACTGATGTGTGCTGGCATGAAATAAATCTAACACTGTGGTAAATTGTAAGCTCGCCTCAAAAGAAATTGGAAAGCTTGTGACACAGATCCTGAGACTGAGGTGACAGGGAGCTGGAAATGATGCTGCGGATAGTGAGATAATTATTCCAAGAGTTCCCGTGCTCCAGATCCACACTGATACTGTCCTTAACATTCACGTGGAAACCATTTGTCATCAAGAGAGCAAAAAGTGTTGCAGGGAGATTCAGTAGTATTTGCAAATTGTGAAAAAACAAGTTTCCAGAGACAGGAGGGTGGTGACCAGGGAAGCAGGACTAAGGTAACTGTGGGTGGGGGAGAACCAGAGAGCAGATGAGGAAATGTTCCTTTACGCAGGCAATTGCAGTGAACAGGAACACACTGCCTAGAATAGAAGCACATCCATTCAGAACACTCATTGGGACTGCAGGAATACGACTAACGGGGAGAAACCAGGATCCGGGTAACACTGAGTAACTCAACACAGGGACTAGGAACCAAATGGCCTCTTTCCATGCTACACAAGCCCTTCTGCTGGGTCTGAGCTGGATTCTCCAATGCTTCAGAGGAGACAGGTACCTCCAATGGAGGGCTGCTTAACTGGGTGTCCCTCAGCTCAGTCACTTCTATATGCCAGGGTGGGGTTCCAAACACAAAGAGAAAGCTTTTACTCCTAATCGCTGCCCAGTGAACCTTTACTGGAAAACCAGGAATAGGTTTTGCGTATTTAGGATTTTAAAAAAATTGCTGCCATGCCTGTTATTCTCAATGACGTCCACCCACAACTGAGGTGGGTTTGGCAGAAGCAGTGAGTTGGTGAGTGGAGGTGGCACAATACAAAAGGCTGATCCCAGCATTCAAAATACCTGGCGTCCTTCCACCCACTCCTACTGTGCTCAGACAGCACTAATGCATCTCCTCTACGGGCATGGAGGAAGAAGGGAGTGGTATCTGATCCAGGGAGAAGGGGGATCATCTGACCCACGGTAGAGATAGAGCACTAGGGTAGGAAAAGGGCAAGAAGTTGGGGTGGGAGGGAGGTGAACAAGTCTGGTGTGGGTGGGTGACAATGATCCATTGTTTCAATTTTTGCTCACCCTTCTCCCTCCCCTGCAGGGCATGTTACTGGTCCTTGCTTTAGTCAGAGCCACTCCCACAGAGGGACAAACGCCACAAACAATGGTTCATCTTTTGCAATTTTAAAGAAAAACCTTCTGAAATAATTCCATCAGTTTGTAGGAAGAGTCAGTGGTGCACTCTGCACATCCAACAGCACTCGCAACAAACATAGCAGAGGTACTGGAAGACATCGAGCCACTCTTCAGTGCAATGCAAGCACAGGGAAAGTTCTCCACTCGCCAACCACAGTCCTTGGGAAAGTGGCAGGAAACTCACCACCACCTCGGGAAACCTTACAGCCAGCAAATCTGTCCCGTCCGAATAGTTAAACCTGTGCAAAGAAACAAACAGATCAACTATTACTGTTGGGAGGGGCAAGAGCAGAGAGAGATGAAGGTGTGTGTCTGTGTGAGATCTGAGGGTCAGTGTGTGCATGGGACCTGTCCCCCAATGAAGGTCAGTTTGTGTGGGACTTGTGTACCCCCCAGTAAGGGTGTGTAGGACCCATGCCAGTGGGTGTCACAGAGAGTGAGGATTCTTTCAACTATTTAGCACACACCCTGTTTACCTGAGAAGGCACTTCCGTTTCTGAGCCCCTGGGACCAGCATCAAGAAGCTCTCCATCTGCCTCCTCTGTCCAGCCGCCGAGATGGAGTTGCGAATGGGCCCTTAGTGTTTCAGGTGAACTTAACCGAGGTACTGAGAGTGAAGGACAGCATTGATCAGCAAGCAGGCACTGCACACTCCATTCTCCTCCCTCACTTCCACCTCCCTGGGTTTCCATCTCTCCAGCACTGTAAGATAATCATTGCACTCCTGCAGCCCCAGTGACATCCCATCAATTACGTCTCTGCACTTATTCCAAAGGAAATTACCCCCTGAACATTCTCATAAATGCAATTGTTGTGCTGTGACAATATCCTCGTAAAATATTCTGCAGTCCCTGTTGTCAATGACCAATCCACACTAATCCCACGTATGGCTTTGTCCCATAGCCTTCTCTACCTTACTGATTCAAAAGCTTATCCAAAAATTTTCACAACATTTTAAATGTTGTGAGAGACTCTGCCTCCAGCACTGTATTCCAGATTCCGAACAGCCTGTGCTTGCATACATTTTTCCTTAGATTCCCTCGAAACCGCTTACTCCTCACCTTTCAACACCGCCACAACCCTCCCCAATATTGAGACATCTTGAGGCACCAGCTTTTGAAGAAGGCAGCATCTATCATTAAGGACCCTCCCCATCTGAAACATGCTCTCTTCTCATTACTACCATCAGAGAGGATGTACAGGAGCCAGAAGTCCCGCACTCAACGTGTTAGAACAACTTCCCCTCTGCCATCAGATTTCTGAACAGTCCATGAACACTACCTCATTATTTGTTTTTAGCACTATTTATATATTTTTGTAACTTATTTGTAACTTTTATGAAAACAAATTTGACAACATATATCTGTGATAACAAATCCGATTCTGATTCAACTCATGCCCCCTGGATGTAGATGGGAAGAGTTACTACCTGCCCTATCTATGCCTCCCATTATTTTATAACTCACCATCAGGACTTCCTCAGCTTCCTCTCAATAAAAGCCCAGTCCAACCAGTTCCTTCCCATAACTGGAAAAACTCTTATCAGTCAACACCGTGGTGAGACTCATCTGCACTTTTTTCCAGTGCCTGTCTGCCCAAAGTGTCCTCCTGCAATGCATGAGCCAGTTTGCCTTGCTTGTTTTCTTGGATTATTCAGTTTATCCTTTTCCCTTCTTTCACTCCGAACCTAACCTTGCATTTCCCCATGTCCTACTGCTGTGCTCAGTTTACTGAGTGGTGTTGGCTTGGCCCTTCGAGTGCTGAGACATTATGAGGTACCTGGAGCAGTGGGCTGCTCAGTGATCAAGCTGTGGACCTGTGACCTCGGTCCCATCTGTTGCGGCTGTACTGTCTGCTGGTGGAGCTGCGAGAGAGAACAGAATGAGAGGTGTGAAACACAATCCCCATAAAGGCAAAATCCTCACTGTTACCATGCCAACACTTCCCTGCCACCCCCCCAGTACTGTCTCAAACCTACCTACCATCACTTGCTCAGCTCCTACCCTCCCCCCCTTGCCACTCCAATCCCCACCTACCCTAAACTGCACCTAACCACAGATCTCTATCTATGGCTTTCTGGGGATAATTTCCCCCTCCTCCCTGTCCACAGGCCCAGCAACACTTCTCACCACCTGTCCTTCCCCATGGGCACATCAACTCTCTGATACACCTCAGCCTCTGAGCCCTCAATGTGACTACCCACCAGGCCCACCTTTCCTAGATGAGCTGCAGGAAAACCAGGGGGAGCTGGTATTTGGCTGCTGCTGCAAACTCAAACTTGGTCTGGGGTTGCACATTACATTGTTCTGTGTAACCTCTACAGCCTGATGTCAAATCTGAGACTCTGCTTGCAGCTTCTCCAGTGCCTCAATAAAACAGAAACAGACCCTTTGGCCCACCATGTCTGGACTGACCACGATTCCAATCTAAACTAATTCCATCTTGGCTGCACGTGATCTATAGCCCTCTATATTCCCTTGCTGTTCATGTGCCTTTAAAATGTTTATCGTATCTGATTCCACCATCCCACCCCCTGCAGTGCGATCCAAGACCTACCATTCTATGTAAAAAAAAAGTTTTGAAAATCTCTTTTAATCTTTCCCCTTAATCCCCTCTACTTTAAAGCTATGCCCACTACTATCTGAAATTTTCCCTCTAGATGAAACTTATCTACCTTATTTCTATCAGGTCAGCCTCCAGCCTCCCATGCTCCAGAGAAAATAACCAAAGTTTGTCCAAGCTCTCCTTATAGGTGTACTCAGGCAACGTCCCAGTGAATCTCTTCTGTACACAGTACTTCAAGTGTGGCTTTCCAATGTTTATAATCAGTGCTCCAATCAAAGAAGACAAATATGTTCTATGTTGTCTTTACTGCCCTGCCTACTTTTGTGTTACTGTTACATCGTGTACTTGCATATATCAATGATCCTGAGGGTCTCACTATTTAGTGTGTACTTCCCCTTACATATTCCTCCTTGCCAAGATCAACAACGATGCAAGTTGATTGGGTAGTTAAGAAGGTGTTCTGGCCTTCATTAGTCAGGGAATTGAGTTCAAAAGCTGCAAGATAATGTTGCAGCTCTGTACAACTCTGGTTAGACTACACTTGGAGTAATGTGTTCAGTTCTGGTCCCCTTATTATAGGAAGGATGTGGTAGTTTTAGAGAGGGTTCAGAAGAGATTTACCAGGATGCTGCCTGTATTAGAGAGCAGGTCTTATGAGGAAAGGTTGAGTGAGCTGGGGCATTTCTCTTTGGAATGAAGGAGGATGAGAAATGACTTGACAAGATATATACAAGATAAGAGGTATTGATAGAATGGACAGCCAGCATCTTTATTCCAGGGTGGAAATGGCTAATAGAAGAGGGCATAATTTTAATGTGATTAGAGGAAAGAATATGGGATGTCAAGGTAGATTTTTCTTTATTCCCCCCACAGTAGGTGGTGGATGCGTGGAATACACTGTCAGGGATGATGGTAGAGGCAGACACATTAGGGATATTTAAGGGACTCATAGATAGGCACATTAGTCAAAGAAAAATGAAGGCTATGTGGGAGGAAAGGGTTAGATTGATCTGGTGTGGTTACATCTCTGATCATCTCACACCTTAAAACCCTCTTCATTTCAAAACCCTCTTCATTTCCCCTTTCACTCTCTCAGTTAATTATAGCCACATCCTATTCTTAAGGACACAATTTCTTCATATTGTGTTCATTCACAGGGCTCATGGTCTGCAATTATAATGCAGGGCAAGCTACTGGTAGTAACTCATCCCTCTAGGAAAGTGATGGCTGGGTCTAATACACCAACTCCACACAGGGAGTCGATGACTGAGGGTGTGGCTCAATCATAGCCTGATGACTGGCATGATCACTTTGGGATTCTGATAGGAAGGTGGTGACACTATGAGCTGTGTGAAGTAACACATCCTTCTTCCCAATGACTCAGCTGAGGCTGACTTATTAACTCTCTGGGTATCCAGTCCGACCTCAGATTTCACACTAAAACATCCAGTGAGGAATCTTGGAGGAGGTAACTGAGGGAGAGCTGCACTGTGACAGGGATGATACTGACAGAGTACTACACAGTGGCAGAAGCATTGCTGAAAGAATGCAACACTGTGGGAGGGGCAGTACTGAGAGTGTACCTTGGTATCACGGAGGAAGTATTGAGGAGCTTCGATAAGATAGTGCAGAGGGAACTACATCCAACCCATTATGTATCAGAAGACATTCTGTGCTTACCTCATGCATGTAGATAGCATGTAGACTCATTTCTGTGGAAGCAATGTTAGCGAGAAGTAGGGATCTGCCTGAGCCAGCACTCTCTGTCACGCTGATGTAGCAAAGAGAAAAACAAGTGGCAAATGCCAATTAGCCATTAACTAATTGCGACTGGTTTCAAATGCCTCATTTCTGAGACTGTTTTCTCTGTGCGTGCTAGGCGATTTATCACCAAGGTAGTGGATGTGGAGAGCATGCACCACACCTTCATCAGACAGGGTCACTACTGCTCTTCACAGAGAAGTCTCCTTAGCCATCTTCCTGTCCTTGGTCAGTGTTTGAATGCAGCTGGTTCAACAAAACCTTGGAACCCTTGTTGGACTTAATGAAAGCCAGCAAAATATTCAACTGTAGCATGCATCACAGTCAAGGAGAAGCATTGCTTAGGCTTTAAACAAGGCATTTGTCTCAATTGATGGTCCTCAAGGCTGGTCTAGACTATAGGAGTGAGTTTGCCTGCACTGTACATGGAAACCAGACTGACTTGTCTCAGGAGGTGGGTGAGACCTCTCATTGTCTGACCTAATCAAGCCAGAATCCTCCAGGTTTATTTCAGAACCATCTTCTTGGTCCTGATCAAGACTGCAAGAAACTGCAGAGAGTTGCAGACATAGCTCGGCATATCAAATAAAACCAACCTCCCCTCCATGGACTTTGTCTACACTTCACACTGCCTTAGGAAGGCAGCCAGTGTAAATCAAAGACCCTCCCCTCCCCGGACATTCTTTCTTCTCCCCTCTTCCATCAGTCAAAAGGAACAAAAGCCTGAAAGCAAGTACCACTGCGTTCAAGGACAGTTTCCACCCCACAGTAATAAGACAATTGGAAAGTTCCTTTGTATGACAAAATGGACTCACAATCTACCCTTTTGTGATCTGGTTGTCTGCCCTCATTGCACTTCTTTTTGGCTGTTACACTTTATTTTGCACTCTGTTGTTTTCCCTTGTACTGTTGCAATAAATTATCTGTATGAACTGTATGCAAGAAAAGTTTTTCACTGTACCTCAGTACATATGACAATAAATCATTTAGTCAATTCTTTATTCTGTGTGTTCAGATGGTCACTTACCTCTCTTCAATGATGGTCCTGTCACTGCGGTACAGGGAACTCTCGGCACCATTCTCCACCAAGAGTGTGTGGGATCTTGTGCGGGCCGGATGGTGAGAGGAGGACAGCGAGGCCAGTACACTGGCAGCAGCAGATGCTGTACTGCAAGACTGTGCAGGAAATCCATCCCTGCCCATCAGCGGTGAGCCAGGCAGGGCCGAGTGTGTCAGCAGGCTCATGATGAGATTTTCAGGCTGCAAGGAGAAGGGTGCAGTGAGCTATGGGTAGTTGCAGATCACTCACACAATGCCACACCCCTTTGACTGCCACACTCCCTCAGTACTACCCCTCTGTTATCCAGCAAACCCATCACTTAAGTTAAAAGAGAAGCAATTGAGTTTTTGGGCATGAACATGGAAGCCATTGAATACAGAGAAGATTCTGCAAACAGCAATAGCTGAATGACCAGTTGAATTACTTCTGGTCAGCTGAGAGTTATTTATTGCTTTGGAACCAGCCAGCAGTCTGCAGTTTACTTAGTCATGGAATGATTCAGGATGTAAACAGACCCTTCACCCCACCATTAATCTTACCCCAACCCATTTTTTTCTTTCCAAATTCCCACAAACCCACCCTTAGATTCTACCACATGCATCCAAATATTAGGGGTAATTTTATTTATTTTATTTTTTTATTTAGAGATACAGCATGGTAACAGGCCCTACCATCCCAATGTGCCTGCACAGTCCAATTACATGCGTGTGACACAATTAATCTACTAATTCAGAGCATCTGGAAGAAATCCACATTGTCATGAGGAGAACGTACAAACTCTTTCAGAGAGTGGCAGAATTGAACCCATGTCCCTGGCACTGTAATAGCATTATGATAAGCCCTATGCAACCTTGCTGCCCAAATTACAGTGGACAGTTAATCTACCAGTTCACATGATATGGGAGGAAACCCATGCTACCACTAGAAGAACTTGTAACTCCACACAGACAGCAACTGAGATCAGCATTGAACCCAGGTCTCTGGTACCATGTGGCTGATGCTCCCACAATCATGGTCAGCAAGCAGAGTGTGTTAGGGAGTCTTTACAACTGTTAAGATACAGGGGAGTCAATTTGAACTTGTTGAGGAGCTAGACGTTTCAACTGCACTTAAGCTGATGTCAAAATGGACAAATTACAATCAAAGATTCAAAGTACGTATGCAGTATACAACTCTGAGATTCGTCTTTCTGCAGATAGCCACGAAACAGAAGCACCACAGAACCTGTTCCAAGAAAACATCAAACAGCCAACGCACAAACGGCAAAAACTGAGTGACTAACACAGAGAACATTAAACATCAAACTGCAGTCCTTGGAACAGTCTGGGAATGTTCAGTTTAGTTCAGTTCAATTCAGCTCTGTGTTGTCTGTTGACTGCAGGCCACAGAGCCAGACCGCCCTGATCAAAATTATACAAAATAGCAATTAAAAAAAAGAGCAACCAGAAACCAGCACTGATGGGAGAGGCCAACCCCCAGCCAAGAACAGACTCCACACTGCACCCCCTCTAGCATCTCCTCTCCTGGACTGTAGCAGGCAAGCCCGTGGTTTGAGGCCTCATCCTCCCTACAAGTGAGGCTACTTAGCTTCCCCGCCACCTGCTGTCCCACCAAACAAGGGAAACAGGACTGTGGCATCTTACATTAATAGTGTCCAACGCAAGAAAAATGTCCAAGGAAGTAACCCACGGTTGCATTGCACTCTGCCTTCAAATAGCAGGAAGCTCCTCCGGCCGGCTCATCTGACACTCCAGCTGGCTATTCTGAGCAACGAGCAGCTCACTAATGGGGTAAACCTGTGGTACTCAAAGTTCTTGGAGTCCAGTATTGTCTTGTGACCATTAAAAACACATTTAACAAAGAGAAAAAAACACACCTTTGGTTGACCCCCCCCCCCCCGCCCCCAAGAAGTCACTGCATCCAAATACACCACCATCTTACTGGTCTCACAAGTTCAGAGATATCCTTCACCACATTTTAAGACCGTAAGACATAAGTGCAGAATCAGGCCATTCAGTCTATCGAGTCTACTCTACCATTCAATTAAGATTTTTATTTTCCCTCTCAACCCCACTCTCCTACCTTCTCTCTGTAAGCTTTGATACCCTTATTAATCAAGAACCTATCAACCTCTGTTTAAGAATACCTAATGACTTGACCTCTACAGCAATTTATAGCAATGAATTCCACAGATTCACTACCCTCTGGCTAAAGAAATTCCTCCTTATCTCTGTTTTAAAGGGATGCCTTCTGTTCTGAAGCTGTGCCCACTCTCCTAGGCTCCCACACTGTAGGAAACATCCTTTCCACATCCACTCTGTCTAGGCCTTTCAACATTTGAAAGATTTCAATGAGATTCCCCTTCATTCTTCTGAACTCCAGCAAGTACAGGCCCACAGCCATTAATGTTAACCCTTTTAATCCAGGAATCATTCTCGTAAGCCTTCTTTGGATCCTCTCCAATGCCAGCACATACTTTCTTAGATATGGGGCCCAAAACTGCTCACAATACTCTAAAGTGGTCCGGCTAATGCCTCAAAGTATCAGCGTTACATCCTTGTTGTTATATTCCATTTCTTTTCCATCCTCTCCACACCAAAAAACAGCCCATTGTTTCTTTCAGAGTGCTGGCAAAAGGACTTCAACTCTGTCAACTCCATTTCTCTTTCCACTGATGCTTCTGAGTGTTTGCTGTATTTTGTGTTTGTACTTTGGAACTCTGCATCTGTTTCATAAAATGCAGAAAGAATCTTTAATATTCACTTTTACCGCTCAGTCTCTTCTAAAAGATGTTCCCTCTGACAATGCGGCAGAGTCTTGTTATGGCCCATCAGACTATCAGCACTGCCCCTTCGGCACTGTAGCACTCATTCAGAAAGGCATATGAAGCCACAATACCCTAACTCAAAAACCAGCTTGGCATTAACAGAAATTCCTCTCCATTAATAGAAGCAGCTGCTCACCCTATTAGTGCATTAAAATCTGAAATAAACATATTATTGCCAGGCAAGGATAATAACAGGTTTTGGTATCAAGCTGGATGAACGTGTTTAAGCTACAGACCAGCTGTGAGAAGCAGAGGAAATTTAAGATTGTGAATGGCTTCTGTATGCTTCAACAGAGAGCTGTGGATGCTGTGGTTAAATGTTCAGTCCAGGACACCTCCTTTCACCCATCCTATAATAGTGGTGTCAAGTATTCAAGCCAATAATTTGCAGATTTACCTTATTACATAGAATTTTTGATTTATATTTTGTTATGACAATACATATATTGCTCCTTTAGAAATCTGTACTCAATCTATTTTACTAATCCAGTCTATATTTACCCAGGTATGCTAACTAAGTAAAGATAATCTCCCTTGCACAGGTGTCTTTCTAAGTGAGAAACACAAAACTCACTGTAGAATTACAAGGTACAGCCAGCAAAGGCACTTTAGTCCATCAACACCACAAGGGTTAAAAAAAAGTGTTGGTAACCTTCAGCAGGGAGAAAGCAGAGGAGTTAATGTTTTAAGTCTATTTGTGTTGCCACTTTCAGGGTGCTCAAGTCAAGTCAAGTCACTTTTATTGTCATTTCAACCATAACTGCTGGTACAGTACACAGTAAAAACGAGACAATGTTTTTCAGGACCATGGTGCTACATGAAACAGTACAAAAACTAGACTGAACTACGTTAAAAAAAAACAGAGAAAAAAACCATACAACAACTACACTAGACTACAGACCGACCTACCCAGGACTGCATAAAGTGCAGAAACAGTGCAGGCATTACAATAAATAATAAACAGGACAACAGGGCATTAAGGTGTCAGTCTAGGCTCTGGGTATTGAGGAGTCTGATAGCTTGGGGAAGAAACTGTTACATAGTCTGGTCGTGAGAGCCCGAATGCTTTGGTGCCTTTTCCCAGACAGCAGGAGGGAGAAGAGATTGTATGAGGGGTGCGTGGGGTCCTTCATAATGCTGTTTGTTTTGCGGATGCAGCATGTAGTGTAAATGTCCATGATGGCAGGAAGAGAGACCCCGATGATCTTCTCAGCTGACCTCACTATCTGCTGTAAGGTTTTGCGAACTGAGATGGTGCAATTTCCGAACCAGGCAGTGATGCAGTTGCTCAGGATGCTCTCAATACAACCCCTGTAGAATGTGATGAGGATGGGGTGGTGGGAGATGGACTTTCCTCAGCCTTTGCAGAAAGTAGAGACGTTGCTGGGCTTTCTTTGCTATGGAGCTGGTGTTGAGGGACCAGGTGAGATTCTCCGCCAGGTGAACACCAAGAAATTTGGTGCTCTTACCGATCTCTACCGAGGAGCCGTCGATGTTCAGCGGGGATTGGTCGGTCCGTGCCCTCCTGAAGTCAACAACCATCTCTTGTTTTGTTCACATTCAGAGACAGGTTGTTGGCTCTGCACCAGTCCGTTAGCCGCTGCACCTCCTCTCTGTAAGCTGACTCGTCGTTCTTGCTGATGAGACCCACCACGGCTGTGGACTTGCACCCCTAGATCAATCTGTACATCGATGTTCCTAAGGATCATATCATTTACTGTATACTTTGCTTTTACTTTTGACCTTCCAAGTGCAACATCTCACACTTGGCTTGACTAAACTCTATCTGCCATTTCTACACAATGGATATATCCAACTAATCTATATCCTGTTGTATCCTTTGACAACCTTTTTGCACTATCCACAATTCTGCCAACTTTTGTATTATTTGCTGTCCACCTACATTTTCATCCAAATCATATCAGACAGGAGGTCCCAGCACTGATCCTTGTGTGATACCACAGGTCCCAGATCTCCAAGCAAAATAACACCCCTCCACTACAATCCTCTTTCTTCTATGGCCAAGGCAATTTACAATCCAATCAAATGAGTCTCCATGGATCCCACATGCCTTACTGTTCTGGATCAACCTATCATTAGCAAATTAGTTGAATGCTTTACTAAAGTCCATATTGATAACAATCACTGCTCTACCTGCATCGGTCATCTTCGTACCTCCTCAAAAAAACCCAATCAGATTTGTTATTCCAGAATCTACAGGGGTTTTGCCTTTGGAGGACTGTACCAGTGTTTCTGCTCCCTCACTTCTTCATTCCACACCCTGAGACTCTAACTATCCTAGAATGTGCAGTGAGATACTTACAACATTGGCAGACTCGTTGGAGAGAAGTGAGCTGCAGAGTGGAGTGTCAGAGAGGAGGTGCTGGGCAGGAAGCCCGGCAGCTGCATCATGTTGCACTTTGTCCTTCAGGTGGCTGATGAAGACCGAGCTGTCCTGTGGTGGATGCCAGCGAGGGTTGGTGATGGTGAAGTGCATGAGAGAGAGTTCAGTCTTCCCATTCTCCGCCTGCTGGTAGACACTGGCCTCAGTTTGGCCTTCTGACTGCCACTGTTAAAGAGAGGACCATTATCTACAGAGATAATTGATATCATCAAACCATTCCACCTCCCACAAGCAGCCCAACCAATCCAGGGTCTGACCCCAAACCTCCCCAACCCAGGATTCCAAGATTCATCCCCCAAAACATCTCCAACCCAGGGAATGCCCCCCCCCCCAAAAAAAAACAACCCAATCCAACCCAGGGTCCATTCTTGAAAAAACCTCCCCAACCCAAGGTCCATCCCCCAGACCTCCCCAGCTCTAGGCCCATCCCCCAACAAAGGACTGTCCCCCTAAGTCTGCCCAATCCAGGATCTGTCCCCAAAGATTTCCCCAACTCAGAGTCTGACCCCTAACCTCCCCAACCCAGGGTCCATCCTAAAACATCCCCAAACCCAGGGAATGCCCTCAAACCAATCCAGAGTCTGTAGCCCAAACCAGTTCAATCTAGAGTCTGGTTGTGGAACATTAGAGTCAAGAATTTCCACCTGTAAGGAAACCCCATGGTTTCTAGAAACAGGCTCTTTGGCCCAACATGAATGTGTTGACCCAGTTTTCTGACTGAGCTAGTGCAGTTAGCTAGAGTCTGTGACCGTGTGAAGTAAGTGTTGGTTATAGGCTCGGTGCTGCTCCCCTGCCCTTCACATCATCTACTCACCATTGGATTTCCATGCTTGCGGACATCCATCTGTGCAAAGGAGCAGATGTCGCCAACTCCAACCACCTCCACCGAGAAGTTCCGGAAGAAGTCAATGATCTCCAGGGATTTGGGTCGCAAGGAAAAGATCAGCACAAATGGAGTGATGATGGGGCTGAGTAACTCCTCCAGAATGAACACCTGGAATACACAGAGCTGAAGGTCAGCCGCCACCCTAACATGGCATCCTAGTCCGAGACACCAGCCTGGGTGTCTGCTCACTGCTGAGTTGGGAGCTCAACCCAACATTCTCCCGGGCCCCACTCACTGAGCGCCAGCCGGCCACAAGACTTGGAGACACTCTGCCTGCAGATAAGCGGAAGGGTCACCTCTAGAATTGTGAGCCTTGCTCACAGACAGGTTTGCGGCTAACACATGGCTAAGGGTAGAAAGTTTCCAAGGTCTATACAGGGAAAAGGACAAAGCTCAAGGAAATCTACTTAAGTTCAGAGGAGGGCTGAATAATATTTCTCTGCACTTGCCTCAAAATTTAAAGAGAGGGTTAGGGGGTAGTAGTGAGGAAGTACAACACTTCCACAGAGGCTGACAAAGTGCCTCGCTCTCTGAGAACACAGGAACAGGCCCTCCAGCCCATGATAATCTGCATCAAACATGATGCCGTTAAACTGAATCTCTTCTACCCGAAGCCAATCCACATCCCTCAATATTCATGTATTTATCTAAGAGCCTTTTAAACGCCACTATCATATCTGCATTGACCCATAGGTGCCCCGTCCAGGCACTATGTGTACAAAAAAATACCCTCCCCCGTATTAGACTTTCCTCTGTCATCTTAAATGCATGTTCTGTTGTATTTGACATTCTGTAACCTATGAAGAAGGCTCTATCTACCCTATTTGTGCCTCCCATAATCTGATAAACTTGTCAGCTCTCTCCTCAGTCTCTAACACCTCAGAATAAACAACCCAAGTCTGTCCATTTTCTTATTATTGCTCAGACCCTCTAATCCAGGCTGTATCTGAGTGAACCTCTTCTGCATGCTTTCCAAAGCCTCTACATCCTTCCCGTAATAGACCGACCAGAACTGCACACAAGTGCAGTGCTGAGTGCTGGACTGTTAAGAGGGGGTGTTTTGAGAGAGTACTGGAGTGCTACCAATAGAGAGTCAGCACCTGGCACTTCACTGTCAGGGGAAGGAACTGAGAGATTGTTGAATTCTGGTGGGGCAGTTTGAAGGGAGTGAAGCACTGTTGGAGGTGCAGTGCTAATGGGACCCTGTATTGTGGAGTGGTAGCACTGAAGCAGTACCATATCACCAAAGGGACATTGCTCTGCTGAGCTGCCAATTCTCAAATGAAGCATTTCAGATGACAGGGGTGCATCTGGTCCCTCAGAAGAGGAACTCAGAGCTTCTCCCCAGTCTTCAGGGATCAATAATTAACCCCAAACCACAAATGAAACAAAACACCTACCACAGTCACACTGCTGCAGATAATACAGCTGTGTTATAGTGACCATACTTCGAAAGGGTTTCAATGGCTGAGAGAGAACTGGGTGTGTCCTAAAGTAGCGAAAGGTGTTATGGAATCGTGCTCTGATGGACCCTACTGAGCTCTCCCCCAGGGTGGAATTCAGATACTGCCATACCGCTTTGTACTGGAAGAGCTGTGCCATCTCATCCCGCGTCTCTGATTTATTTGCGTTTCCCTTCCAATGGTCAGGCATGTAGTGAATGTGGGCAAGAACACACTGCAGAAGCTGCTCTGGGCACCACACCATGTATTCATCTGGAATGAAAGACCTGAAGAGAGAGACAGCAACACAGCTACATATCAGGACTCATTTCAGGAACACAAGTAGTGAGACAACCAGTGTCCAAGACAAGAGCAGAAATTACTCTGTTTGGCCATTAAAAGCTGGGGTTGCGTCTGGTCCTAACAGATGGAACATTGTGGAGAAAACTTTTGCTCTACGTTTAATCCATACCCCAGATGTGTGTCAGGATAGTGTAGAGGGAGCTTCACTCTCTGTCCAATCGCTGGATTGTATGATTGGATGATGTGTTGGGAGCTTCATTTTGTATCCGATGGGACAGTGAGGAGGAGCTTCGGTCTGTGTCTGATCCTGGGAGTACGTGATGGGACAGAGCAGATCTAAGTTTGTCATGTGTCTGACCCTGGGAGTGTGTGATGGGATAGTATAGAGAGATCTTCCCTCTTTATCTGACCCCAGGAGTATGGGAGGGGATGGTATAGAACTTTACTCTGTGCCTGTCACTGGCTGCAATGAGACAAGGTAGAAGGAAGTTTTTATGTCTATCCCATTCTGTTTCTACTTTAAGTGTGTGTGAGGGGGCAGAGCTTTACTCTGTATCTGGCTGGGTTCAGCCTGCTTCAGATGTGTGTGTATGTGATGGTGTAGCATAGAGTGAACTCTGCCCTGTAACATTTGGCTGGGTTAGTGCAGTAGGAGAACTACAGCTGCAGTCTGGAATGAGGATCCATAGGCTCTAGTCTCTGGTGTTTCGAAGTTCCCTATTCGCACAGTGGTCCTGTCCTTGCCTGGTGTGAGTCACCAGCAACCCAACCCCCATTGCTTACCTACACACCGTCACTACAATGCCCAGCACCGTAATGGCGGTTAGGATGTGTTGTACCGTCAGCACATCCTCATCGTAGACAGTGAGGGCGATCAGGACAGCCAGGATGGAGCCTGAGAAGAAGGCCAGGTTCTGGGCAATGACCATCAGAAGTGGCGAAGTGAAGGAGTTCATGTATTTGGCAGCAGGTTTGTAGCCACGGCTGAGGCGGGCTTGTAGCTCGTGATCCAACTCATTGAAGTGCCGGAGGTAGAGGCGGCCAAACAGGGACCAGCGACGGGCTCCCAAGCTACCCGGCTCCCTTTTGATCACCTCAGTGTAGCTGAAGAAGGCATAGAGGACCTGCCAGACTAGAATGAAGGGGCAGAGCAGGAGGTTGGCAACACCCATCAGCAGCACCATCCGGCTGAGCTGCTGGGCCAGCTCCAAGCGGCTGCCGGAGCGTTTATACTTGGGATGAAGGTTCCACTTGTTCTGGAACAGGGAGCCAGGGCCCCAGAAGAAGATCAGTTCAAAGTTGTACTTCAGGCCCTGGGAAAAAAAGACGATGTCGCCCAGGAACGGGACGCTGAGGCGGACGGGCAGCAGAGACTTGTTCACCATGGCCACCATGTAGTTCTTGAAACGCAGAATGCGATGGTAAATGTCCAGCTCTGTCAGCTCCTTCTTGTGGATGCACATCTGGTGTTCCCGCTGCAGCTGGATCAGGCGAGCCTGCACCTCCTGCCACGTATAATTGCACAGCTCAATCTGCAAGGGAAAGAAAAGCCACCCCCTCAGTCACTGCCCCATGAGATTCATATGAGAATGCAGAGCATGGTAATAGCCCAGACAGAGTTGACATGGAGAGTATCTTTATAGTGGTGGGAGAGGGCACATCCTCAGAATATATGGACATTTCTTTGTACAAAGATGAGGAATTTCTTTAGTCAGAGGGTGATGAATCTGTGTAATTTGTTGCCACAGATGGTTGTGCAGGCCAAGTCTTTGGATATTTAGGTATTTAACTCAGTAAACTCAGAAAAAGCTGCAGAGGGTTATAGACTCAGCCAACTTCATCATAGGTACTAGCCTACACACATTTCTTATTCTAATTTAGAGTATATTTTACTGTATTTATTGTACTGTATTGTTGCCGCCATACAAGACATTTCACACATACAGTATGTCAGCGATAATAAACCTGATTCTGATTCAACACTTAGCGCAGAGGTTGGATTGATAAAGGCATCAAAGGTTATGGGAAAAGGCAGGAGAATGGGGTTGAGAGGGAAAATAAATCAGCCTTGATTGAATGGCCTAATTCTGCTCTGACGTTTTATAGCTTCAACCTACACGTTACCAGGCCACAGGCTATACTAACCCAATGGACAATGAGTCTCATGAAGGATACCTGCCACCCCCATCACTCCCCTTTTCTGTCTTCTACCTTCTGATGGAGCTGCCATGTTCTTGGATTCTTAATGCTACCTTTCTCAGTTATCCTGATTTTAAAATTTTACTCTTTTAGTTAGAGATACAGTATGGTAACACGCCCTTCTGACTCAACAAGTCTGCACCGCCTAATTGCAACTATGTGACAAATCAACCTACTAACATTATTAACCCATACATCTCTACAATGTGGGAAGAAACTGGAGCACTCAGAAGGAACACACACAATCACAGAGAGAACATACAAATTCATTCCAAACAGGGGTGAAATTGAAACTGGGTCACTGGAATTAAGTAGTTCAAGAATAGCTACTTCCCTTCAACTACTCAGTTCTTAAACCAATCAGCAAATTCCTGGTCAACACAGCTTAGCAACACATAACCACTTTGTAAATGGTGTCCTTTCTTGTCAAAATTGTACATCATTTATGTTTTGCTTGGGAATGCTGTTTATCTGATGCTATGTGCCTGTGATGCTTTGCAAGCAAGTTTTTCATTGCACCTGTGCATACGTGTACTTGTGCATATGGCAATAAACTCAATTTGAACCTTTGCATCATTTTGTTGTTTTTATCCAGGTTGTTACATCTTTTCAAAGTCAAATTCAAGGTCAAGTTTACTGCCATATGCACATGAACATGTTCAAGTTCAATTGACATTCAACCATATACGAAGACCATAAATACAGACAAACAAAACTCTGGGGCCAAGATGCAAAACACAGAACCAACAGTTACATACAGCACAAGACACATACAAGTTTAAAAAGGTAATACTTTACAGCAGTTTTCAGAGTTGGACTGTGCCCAATTAGTAAATAGGAACCAACAGAAAGGACACATAAAGATAAGGCAGGGGCAAATGGAGCAGCCTTTAAGTGAGTAGGCCAGTTTGGGAGTGGCTTTGATTCATCAGGCTTGGACAAGGCAAGTATCTGGTAAATTTCTTCTTCTTTATTCTCATGTTAGAGCAGTTAATGCAGCAAGAATGGCTCCAGGGGCTGAGTTGAGTTCTGTGTGCGAGATGTGGGAATTTTGGAACACTTCCAGTCTACAAAGTAACTGCAACACATACAACATGCTGGAGAAACTCAGCAGGTCGGGCAGCATCCGTGGAAACGTTGACTGTTTGTTTCCACGGGTGCTGCCCAACCTGCTGAGTTCCTCCAGCGTGTTGTGCATGTTGCTTTGACCCCAGCATCTGCAGATATTTTGTGTTTCCAAAGAAACTACAACTGCACCAGGGACAGGTTATACCTGAACAAATATCCCCTTTGCAGACAGATTTGCTAGAGAGTTTAAACTAATTTGGCAGGGGGAAATGGGGCTGAGGAAGGGATAGGATGGGTTTACAAACAGTGTGTAGTGAGACTTCTAGCAAGGAGAGGCTGAAGATAGGAAAAATTTGCAGACAATGAGATGAGCTGCAATGTAAAAGGGAGCAAATTGAAAAAGGTGATGAATACAGGAGTGAAGGTGTTAAATTTGAATGCACATAGTATACGGAATAAAGTAGATGAACTTGTAGCACAGTTACAGACTTGGATGTTACTGACTAGTATGTATGACATTGTGGGCATCACTGAATCATGGCTGAAAGAAGACAATAGCTGGGAGCTTAATGTCCAAGGATTATACATTGTATTGAAAGGACAGGCAGATAGACAGAAGGGTGGGGTGGCTCTGTTGATAATAAAAATAATCAAATCATTAGAAAGAAGTAACACAGGATCAGAAGGTACAGAATCATTGTGGGTAGAGCTAAGAAACTGTGAGGGTAAAAAGACCTTGATGGGAGTAATATACAGACCTCCAAACAGTAGCAACATGTTGGTGCTGGATCCCAAGAAAGGGAATTTGTAGAATGCCTACAAAGTGGTTTTTAGAGCAGCTCATGGTTGAGTCCACTAGGGTATTAGCTAATCTGGGCTGGGTGTTGTCAATGAACCGGAATTGATTAGAACCCTTATGAACCAGTGATTGTAATATGATAGAAGTCACCTTGAAATTTGAGAAGGAGAAACTAAAGTCAGATGTATTGGTTTTACAGTGGAATAAAGGTAATTACAGAGGCATGAGAGAGGAGCTGGCCAAAATTAATTGGAAGGAACACTAGCAGGGATGATGGCAAAGCAGCAATGGCTGGAATTTCTGGAAGCAATTTGGAAGGCGCAGGATAGATAGATCACAAGGAAGTATTCTAAAAGCAGGATGATGCAACTGTGTCTGAGAAGAGAAGTCAATGCCACCATAAAAGCCAAAGAGAGGGCATATAACAGAGGAAATATTAGTGGGAAGTAAGGGGATCGGGAAGCTAAAAACTAACAGAAGGCAATTAAAAAGTCATAAAGAAGGAAAAGATGGCATACGAAGGTAAGCTCGTCAATAATATTAAAGAGGATATCAAAAGTTTCTTCAGATATATAAAGTGTAAAAGAGAGGCAAGAGTAGATATTGGACTGCTGGCAATGCTGGAGAGGTAGCAATGGGAAAAAGAAAATGGCAGATGAACTGAGTAAGTATTTTTCATCAGTCTTCACTGTGGAAGACACTAGCAGTATGCCAGAAGTTCGAGAGTGTCACGGGGGTGGAAGTGTGTGAAATTGCCATTACTAGGGAGAAGGTGTTTGGGAGATTGAAGGGTCTGAAGGTAGATAGGTCACCTGGACTAGATGGTCTATACCCCAGGGTTTTGAAAAAAGTGACTGATGAGGTCTGAAAGTATTAGTAATGATATTTCAAGAATTAATGAATTCTGGCATGGTTTCAGAAGACAGGAAAATTGCAAATATCACTCCAAGAAGGGAGAGAGACAGAAGAAAGGAAATTAAAGATCAGTTAGTCTGACCTAAGTGGTTGGGAAGATGTTGGATTTGATTGTTCAGTATGTGGTTGGAAGTACATGATAAAATAGGTTGTAGTCAGCATGGTTTCCTTAAGGGAAAATCTTTCCTGACATATCTGTTGGAATTCTTTTGAAATACTAAGTAGGATTAGACAAAAGAGAATCAGTGGATGTTGTGTACTTGGATTTTCAGAAGGCCTTTGACAAGGTACAAGCCTATTAGAGGAAAGGTACTAGCATGGATAAAGCAGAGGCTGACAGGCAGGAGGTAAAGAGTAGGAATAAAGGGAGCCTTTTTGGTTGGCTGCCAGTGACTAGTGACTAGTGCCAGATCCATAGGGATCTGTGCTGGGACTACTTTTTTTTATGTTACATGTCAATGACTTGGATGATGGAATTAACAGTTTTGTTGCAAAATTTATAGACGATATGATGAGGTGGAGGGGCAGGTAGTTTTGAGGAAGTAGAGAGGCTACAGAAGGACTTAGACAGATTAGGAGAATGGGCAAAGAAGTGGCAGATCGAATACACTGTTGGGAAATGAATGTCATACACTTTGGTAGAAGAAATAAAAATGTAGACTATTTTCTAAATGGAAAAAAAAATTCAAAAATCTAAGATGCAAAGGGACTTGATAGACCTTGGCCACGATTCTTTTGTAGGTTGAGCTGGTGGTGAGGAAGGCAAAGGCGATTTTCAAGAGGACTAGAATAAAAACGCAGAAGAGGAGGCCAAGGACTGCTATGTCAGAATGGGAATGAGAATAGAAATTAAAATGATCGGCCACCTGGAAATTCTGCGTTTTGCAGATGGAGCAGAGGTACTTGTCAAAGCAGTTCGCCCAATTTACATTGGGTCTCACCAATGGAAGCTGCATTGGGGGCACTGGATACAGTAGATAACCCCAACAGATTCACAGTTGAAGTGATGTCTCACTTGGAAAGATTGTTTTGGGCCCTGAATTGAGGTGAGGAAAGAGGTGAATGGGCAGCTGTACCATTTTTGTCCATTGCAAAAATTAGTGGGGAGGGATGACTGGACAAGGAAATCATGGACGGAGTGGTCCCTGCAGAAAGTGGAGAGTGGGGCAGGTGGGGGAGGGGAGGGGGAGATGTGCTGGTAGGATCCCATTGAAATGTGGAGAATGACATGTTGGATGCAGGGGCTCATGGGGTGGTAGGTGACGACAATAGAGGAACTATCCCTCTTAAGGCAGTGGAAAGATGGAGTGATTGCAGGTGTCTGGGAAATGGAGGAGATGCAGGTGACAGCAATATCAATGGTGGAAGAAGAAAAATCCTGTTCTTTGAAGCAGAACATCTCTGATGCCCTGGAAAACGTCATCCTGGGAACAGATGTGACAGAGACCAAGGACTGAGAAAAAAGAACAGCATTTTTACAAAAGATAGGATGGGAAGAGGTATAGTCAAGATAGACATGAGAACCAATAAGACTTTATAAGACCATAAGATTATGCCAAGCAAGAACCCATCAACCTCTGCCTTAAATAAACAAAGACTTGGCCTCCACAGCTGCCTACGATAATGAATATCACAGATTCACCACTCTGACTAAAGAAATTCTTTACCCCCATCCTAAAAGGACACCACTCTATTCAGAGGCTGTGTCCTCTGGTCATAGACTCTCCCACCATAGGAAACATCCTCTCCACATCCACTCTATCAAGGTCTTTCGTTATTTGATAGATTTCAATTAGGTCACCACTCATTCTTCTGAATTTTAGTGAATACAGGCCCAGAACCATCAAATGCTCTTCTTATGACGAGCCATTCAATCCTGGAATCATTTTCGTGAACCACCTTTGAACCCTCTCCAGTTTCAGCACATCTTTCCTAAGATAAGGGGCCCAAAACTGCTAACAGTAGTCCAAGTGAGGCCTCAGCAGTGCTTTGTAAAGCCTCGACTTTACATCCTTGCTCTTATATTCCTGTTGTCTTGAAATGAATGCTAACATTGCATTTGCCTTCCTCTCCACACTCAAGCCGCAAATGAACCTTTAGGGAATTCTGCACAAGGACTCCCAAGTCCCTTTGCACCTCAGATTTTTATGTTTTCATGCATTTGAATTGCCATCATGCAACCAGTTAGGATACTTTCAAAATCTGTAAAAGTTTGTATTTTTTTCCCCCAAGAAGAGTATTTGATGACAAGCTGAACCTCCATTACTCTGTATATTGTTTACTATGTGAGCTTAACATGAGCACAGAATTTCATTGTACCCTAGTAGATATGACAATAATCTAATCAAAAGCTAAATCCCATCAAGGGAAAAAATATGTAAGAAAAATAGTGGGGTGGGAACATTAATAAAAAATTTTCAAAAAAGCTCCAATGCACAAACATGGGCTCTGAGAACTGAGCATCTCAATCCTGACGAAGGGTCTCGGCCCGAAACGTCAACAGTGCTTCTCCTATAGATGCTGCTTGGTCTGCTGTGTTCCACCAGCATTTTGTGTGTTGTCTGAATTTCCAGCATTTGCAGATTTCCTTGTGTTTGCCCAATGCTTACTGTTCATGAGGGGAACTGACGTGGGCGTCTGAACCGGGAAAGGTAAACTACAGTTCACCACAGCAGTAACAGAGGAGTTATTCTCTAAGATTGCACAGTGAGGCCTTCAACTGTATCAAACTAACAGAAGGACCAATCACCCTCCCCACTAACACACTGATACATCAGGTCACTGGGTACATTGAAGCCTTCTAAACAGTCCCCATGTGAACTGTGGGCTATACCGTGGGAATCTTCAATGCTTTGATGTAGAATGTTCTGATTTCCCAGTAGCTCAAGAGGTTGCAGATAACTTTGACCAACCGATAGACCCAGAAGACAGCAGCCATAATCAGGAGGAAGATAATCCAGCCATTGTTTCGAATCCTAGAAGAGAAGCAGAAAAAGGTAACATTAAAATTAATTCGTAAGGCATTATCCAGTCCAGCAACAACAGTCAACAGAGTAAAACTATGTATATATCAATGATTTTTAATGTATTTAAATTACTATTTTGTATTTCATGAGTTACACTTTTCTCATGTGACCTAATCTGATACAAGCATGGGTTTTCAGAGTTTGTTCCCTTCCACAAAGGAAACTAATTGTTATTAAAAAAAAACATGATTAATTAGTCTGAATCTCAGGGGTAGGGATTCAAATCCTATCAGGTAAACCTATTTAAATAAATCAGGTAAATCTGTGAGCTTACACCATAAAAGCAACCACATAAAAAGATGTGTTTACTGCAAGTTCTCAGCAGACCAGACTGCTCTTTCTGAATCGCATGCAAGACAGTTACTGGCTCACAGATAGTTCAGCCTTCAATACTGTAATTGCAAGTAAACTCATCACCAAACTGAGAGACCTAAAGCTTAATGACTCCCTTTGCAACTGCATCCTTGACTTCCAGACTAGCAAATTGGAATCCGTAAGGATGGGCAGTGACACCACAACTCCTCCACCACAATTATTCTGAACACTGGTGCCCACAAGGTTGTGTCCTCAGCCCCCTATTCGATTCACCATACACTGAGTGGTCATGCTCTGCTCTAACTCAATCAACAAGTTTGCACAACACATTACAGTTGTGGGCTGCATCTTAAATAATGATGAGTTGGAGTACAGTAAGAAACAGAATGCTTAGTGCTATTGCATCATGATGACAAGCTGTCAGCAAAACTGAAGAGTCAGTCATTGACTCCAGAAAGGAGGCAGTGCACGTGCTTTTGTCTACATCAATGGTGTTGAGGTTAAGAATGTTAAAAGCTTTAAGTTCCCAAGTGTGAACATCATCAATAGCCTGAATTGGTCCAACCACATTGATCTCATGGCCAAGAAAGCTCAGCAGTGCCTCTACTTCCTCAGGAGTTAAAGAAATTTGTCATGACCTCTTTGACACTCACCAATTTTTATCAATGCACCATAGATTTCATCCTATCCAGATGCATCACAGCTTGGTAGGGCAACTGCTCTACCCATGATAGCAAGAAACTACAGAGAATTGTGGACATTATTCAACACATCTCCCCTCCATGGACTCTGTCTATGCTTCTCATTACCTCAGTAAAGGAGCCAGTATTGTCAAAGACCCCACCCATGTTGGACATTGTCTCTTACTCCCCCGGGTCTCTGGTGCTACAGAACCAGATTACATGACATGAAATTTGTTGTTTTTCAGCAGTACAGAGCAAAGATATAAATGCACAGGATTGGGAGAAGTTGCAGACAGTTGTAAGCTCAGCCAGCTCCGTCAAGAGCATTAGCTTCCCCACCATAGAGGACATCTTCAAAAGGTCATGATGGACCCTCACCTGGAATATGCCCTCTTCTCATTACCACCATCAGGGAGGAGGTACAGGAGCCTGAGTAGGCACAATCAACATTTTTGAAACAATTTCTTCAACTGGTCATCAAATTTCTAAATGGTCCATGAACTATTTATTTTAACACTGTTTATTTATCGTATTATACATTCTTATTGTAATTTATAGCCATTTTTGTCCTGCACTGTACTGTCATAAAACAACAAATTTTATGACATTCATCAGTGATAATAAACCTGATTTTAACAAATAAATAGTGGAAACAAGGGATAATGAGGTCATGTTCACTAAATTTCCTTGCGATCAGGAGGGACTGGAACTCATTCTGTTGAATTGTTAGTCACTGAAAGATTAGAATGGTTTGATATAAAAACAGACTCAGCTCAACATGTCCTACAGCAATAAACTGTATGATCAATACTTCTCATTTAAATGCTATTATTTATCTGACAATGGGCCAGCAGTTTTTACTCTCCCTAGGGATACTTACATTTCTGGAAGTATCAGCTGAATGTACAGCATCAACAGGAAACAAGAGTACATTGTCCTTGTGTATAATACAGTATCAGCAGGCTATCTACTCAATGCATCAGGATAACTCCATCCCTTTTCCTGACAATAGTTTGAAACTGAACCAGCCTGCTCAACATCATGAAATATCTGATCAGAGGGTCAGCTTGACCTCATATCTGTGTCTTTATCAGAAGTTTGGTTTCACCTCTCCTTCCATCTCACTTCACCCATTGATGAAATCCTCACCTGTGCCAACAATTACAAAGCACTCCTGACTGGTCCCCAACTCTGCTCATTATTCAAGCTGATCAGACTGCTGCTGAAACCCTAACACACCCCTTCCAATTAATCCCATCAATCCTGTTTGTTGCCTTCACCAAATCCATTAGAGCCTTATATTTTTCCCCAAATCCCTTCATGGCATTTTTCCTTCCTACCTGTAGAATTTTCTGAATTCTCTCTACTTATTGAGTTTGAAACTCCTGAATTCTGTGGCTCACCCACTCGTGCCCATGCATTCTGCATTTAGTGCCCTGAGCTTTGGACTTCTGTCCCCAAAACTCCCCGCATTCTCACTTCCCTTGTTCTTTATACACGTCTCCAGTTGAAGCATAAGAGGCCAAACCTGCACTGAAATTTGTAGAAAAGCTAATTTTAAATGAACTTGCTGTTGGTTGGGACAGGCTTTTTGCATGTAAATGGACACCGGGCAAGTGGGATGCTTAAAAGTGAGACAGGGAGAGTTCAGGGTCAGCATGTTCTGTTTAGAGTGAAGCGCTGGGCTGGCAGGATTAGGGAACACCATTTGATGAGGGTTTTTTAGGCTCTAGTGAGAAAAAAGGAAGGGGAATAGATTAGGGACAGGCAGCTGGCATAATGCAAATCCCTTGAGGAGTCTGTTCCTTGATAAACTTCAACAGATGTATAGTGGAAAGCATTTTGACTGAATGTGTTACATCACAGCCTTGCATGGAAACTCTAATGCATGGGAACATGAGATTACAGCAGTGGAACTCATCCAGTTCCATAATGGGTTGAGCTCCCTCCACCATCAAAGACATCTATGTGGGGGGGGGGAAAGAAAGTGGGGGGGGGGAGAAAGTGGGGGGGGAAAGAAAGTGGGGGAGGGGAAGAAAGTGGGGGGAGAAGAAAGTGGGGGGGGGAAGAAAGTGGGGGGGGGGAAGAAAGTGGGGGGGGGAAGAAAGTGGGGGGGGGAAGAAAGTGGGGGGGGAAGAAAGTGGGGGGGGGAAGAAAGTGGGGGGGGAAGAAAGTGGGGGGGGAAGAAAGTGGGGGGGAAGAAAGTGGGGGGGGAAGAAAGTGGGGGGGGAAGAAAGTGGGGGGGGAAGAAAGTGGGGGGGAAAGAAAGTGGGGGGGAAGAAAGTGGGGGGGGAGAAAGTGGGGGGGAAGAAAGTGGGGGGGGGAAGAAAGTGGGGGGGGGAAGAAAGTGGGGGGGGGAAGAAAGTGGGGGGGAAGAAAGTGGGGGGGGAAGAAAGTGGGGGGGGAAGAAAGTGGGGGGGGAAGAAAGTGGGGGGGGAAGAAAGTGGGGGGGAAGAAAGTGTGGAGGGAAAAAGCAGAGGGTTCAGAGTTATTGGCCAACATCAAAGAGTGGTTAAAGCAGAGGGCAGGTCATCCTGCCCAGGGATTTTGCAGTGCTGGCCCATTGCAAACAGGAGGGGCAGTAGAGTAGTCATCTCATGAGATCTTGTCCCAGGGATGTGTTAGACCAAACACTGGCATCTTGCCTCACCAGTTGAAGTGCCAGGGAGAAGTAGCAGTCTATCTCTGGATCATTGGTGTTGAGCAATATCACTCTCACTGGCTTCACTGAAGACAGAAAGGGTGCAGAGGAGATTTACAAGGATATTGCCTGGATTGGGGAGCATGCCTTATGAGAATAGGTTGAGTGAACTCGCCCTTTTCTCCTTGGAACGACGGAGGATGAGAGGTGACCTGATAGAGGTGTATAAGATGTTGAGAGGCATTGACCGTGTGGATAGTCAGAGGCTTTTTCTCAGGGCTGAGATGGTTGCCACAAGAGGACACAGGTTTAAAGTGCTGGGGAGTAGGTACAGAGGAGATGTCAGGGGTAAGTTTTTTACTCAGAGAGTGGTGCGTGCGTGGAATGGGCTGCCGGCAACTGTGGTGGAGGCGGATACGATAGGGTCTTTTAAAAGTCTTTTGGATAGGTACATGGAGCTTAGTAAGATAGAGGGCTGTAGGTAAACCTGGTAATTTCTAAGGTAGGGACATGTTCAGCACAACTTTGTGGGCCGAAGGGTCTGTATTGTGTTGCAGGTTTTCTATGTTTTTATGTTTCTATAAATGGCTGACAGCTGAGTAAGGGCAGCAGCTGCTTGTCAACAGGAGCCAAACAGCAACTCTGCCTATTCATAGCATATCACGTTTCTAAACAGGCTCAAAGTTAGTGTTTAAATAGTTTTCACTTGAAGACAAACGTGCTGAATTATTGCTTTGAAAATAAAAGACATAATTACTTTTCCACAATATTCATATCACATGACATCAGAGGATCATACAGCACAGGAACAGGCCATTCTGCCCACTAGATCTATGTTGACTAATGGGTACCCATCCATATTGATCCCATTTTCCAGTATTTGCCCTTGGCCTTCAATGTCTTGGCAATTCAAGCACTCATCTAGACCCTTTAATGCTGTCGGTGACACTGTCTGGGTGAAGGAGGTCTCTCCCAAGTCATTTCTAAGTTTTTTACTCCTTACTCTAAACCTATGAATTCAGTTTTATTCATCCCTGATAAGTGGAATAATTTCTTGGAGTCTACCCTTTCTACATTGTATATACCTTATTTTGTCTGCCTTTAACATCCTCTGCACCAGGGAAATAGACTCAGCCTCTCCACTCTCTCTTCATAACTGAAACAATCCATCCCATGGAATGTCCTGGTGAATCTCATCTGCATCTTGTCCATTGAATTCAGCTTCTAATGTGGTGACCAGAACTGCATACATACTCCAGCTGAGGTCTGACCAATGTTTTATCAAGATAGATAGATAGATACTTTATTCATCCCCATGGGGAAATTCAACTTTTTTCCAATGTCCCATACACTTGTTGTAGCAAAACTAATTACATACAATACTTAACTCAGTAAAAAATATGATATGCATCTAAATCACTATCTCAAAAAGCATTAATAATAGCTTTTAAAAAAAAGTTCTTAAGTCCTGGCGGTAGAATTGTAAAGCCTAATGGCATTGGGGAGTATTGACCTCTTCATCCTGTCTGAGGAGCATTGCATCGATAGTAACCTGTCGCTGAAACTGCTTCTCTGTCTCTGGATGGTGCTATGTAGAGGATGTTCAGAGTTTTCCATAATTGATCGCAGCCTACTCAGCGCCCTTCGCTCAGCTACCGATGTTAAACTCTCCAGTACTTTGCCCACGACAGAGCCCGCCTTCCTTACCAGCTTATTAAGACGTGAGGCATCCCTCTTCTTAATGCTTCCTCCCCAACACGCCACCACAAAGAAGAGGGCGCTCTCCACAACTGACCTATAGAACATCTTCAGCATCTCACTACAGACATTGAATGACGCCAACCTTCTAAGGAAGTACAGTCGGAGGAACATAACCTCCCTGCCCTTGTTTTCAAAGCCCCATCTAATGAAGTCCAGTATCACATCTGCCACATTACCTCTCCAATTTGCCACCTTCATTTCAAAGGTGGTTGTAGGTTACAATGGGACATTAACAGGATGCAGGGCTGGTTTGAGAAGTGGCAGATGGAGTTCAAACTTGAAAAGTGTGAAGTGATTCGCTTTGGAAGGTTAAACTTGAAGGCCGAGTTCAGGGTGAATGGCAAGATTCTAAGCAGTTTAGAGGAACTTAGGGAACTTGGGCTCCACATCCATAGAACTTTCAAAGTTGTTGTACAAATTGACAGGGTGGTTAAGAAGGCGTATGGTACAATGGTCTTCATTAGTCAGGGAACTGAGGTTAAGAGAGGTAATTTTTCAGTTCTATAAAATTCTGGTTAGACCACAGTTGGAGTATTGTGTTCAATTCTGGTTGTCTCATTATAGGAAGGTTGTGGAAGCATTAGAAAAAGTGCAGAGGAGATTTATCAGGATGCTGCCTGGTTTAGAGAACATGTCTTACGACGAAAGGTTGAGTGAGCTCAGGCTTATCTCTTCAGAGCGAAAGGTGAGAGGCGTCCACAATAAAGGTGTATAAGATTATAAGAGGCATAGATTGAGTGGATAGCTAGTACCTTTTTCTCAGGGTGGCAATGGCTAATGCCAGAAGGTATCCTTACAACTTGCATTAAGGAAAGCTTAAGGGTGATGTCAGAAATTTTTTGTTTTACAGAGAGAATGGTAAATATATGGAATGCACTGCTGGGTGGTAATGGCTAATATAATTAGATATTTGTTAAGGTGTGTGGAGGAATTTAGGAGAGATATCATCAGAGGCAGGTTTTTAAAAAAAACATAAGAGAGGTGGGAGCCTGGAATGTACTCGTGGGGATGGTGGTTGAAGTTGATACATTAGGGACATTTAAGAGACCCTTAGATAAACGCATAGATGAAAGAAAATGGAGGACCGTGGGCTATGTGGGAGAGACAGGTTAGATTAAGAGGTCAGCACCACATCATTGGCCACAGGGCCTCTAATGTGCTATACTGTCAAATACTCTATGTTCAAGGATCTTTGGATTTGCACACCAAGATCTCTCTGTTGCTCAATACTCCTAAGGACCCAAAATTATGTGTGACTGATCCTACTTGTGATGTTGTTTGTGGGAAATGTTTGAGAAGGACACCAGGAATGACTCACATGCTTTTCCTTGAAATGTTGCCGTCAGATCTTTTTACCTTCAGCAGAGAGAGAGGGCAGACTGACTCCTGTTTAATCCTGCATTAGAAAGATAACTTCCTCGGAACTGCACCAGGACTGCCAGCCTGGGCTTTAGCACTCATTTCTGTAAAGCAGGCTTGAACCCAACAGCCTGGTTACTTGTTGGTGAGGGTGTCACTAGTGAGAACTTGTTGGGGGTCATCAGGGCTTGTGGAGAGAGAAGAGTGGGACTGAATCATATTGAGAAAAACTAATTGAACTAAGGAGCCAGCAGAGGCTGTAAGCAATGATTTGTCAACTTGATATATTGTAAACATTCCAACTTTGCTGCAACCTGCCAATGACTCACCTTATTTGGATACAGCATAGAAAATGGTTCAGTAAACATCTCAGCACACAGCTTTCAACCCTCCTGACTAACATTACCTGCCCATCCTCCACCCTTCAGAGAGAAGCTTCTACAATTCATGGATACAGGGAATGAACTGCCAGAGGATATGGTAGAGGCGGGTACAATTAAAAGACATTTGGACAGGTACATAGATAGAAAAGGTTGGAGAGAGATATGGGCAAAATGTAGGCACATGGGACTAGCTCAGTTCGGCTACTCATCAATATTAAATCCATTTTTCAGTACTCAACATGCAGCTTTCTATGCCTAGATGATTCAATTGCTCACCTAGACAGTTCTTAAAGGTCACCAACAACTTTGCTTCCAACACTATCACTCCCATTCTGGTTCAGTACAGCTGACACCCATGAGCAACTATTTCCAAAGTCTCCAAGGAACAGGAATTACCAACAGTGACTAAGATGACTGTAGCAACTTAGTGAATATTATTCCTGACTTTGAACAGTATGGAGGTTTAGCTCCCACCCACACTCAAGCTTAGCAGTGAGGGAGTATGGCATTGACAGAGGGATCATATTAAGAGAGTGTGCACTATGGGAGAGACAACGATAAAGCAACATGTACAAAATGCTGGAAGAACTCAGCAAGTCAGGCAGCTTCTCACAGTTTCTTCATCAGAATCAGGTTTATTATCACCGGCATGTGATGCAGGTTACATGTAGCTTGTACTCCTCCCTGTTCCGCCCACCTTCATAAACTGGCTTCAGTCCCCTTCCTATACAGTTCTGAAGGTCTTGGCCTGAAACAACATCAGTTTGTTCTCCTCCATAGATGCTGCCTGACTTGCTGAGTTCCTCCAGCACCTTGTGTGTGTTGCTCTAGATTTCCAGCATCTGCATAATCTTGTGTCAATGATAAAGGAGCTCTATACTGCTGAAGTTGCAGTCCTGAGGGCATAATGTACTATCAAGGGTATAGCACCAACAGAACAATGAGGAAGCTCTGCATTGTCAGGACAGCCAGTCTCTACAAAAGCTAAGAAGCTTTCCCTGATATCCTTGAAATATTTGTGGAACTGACAATAACAGAGTCATGAAGAGTATTCTGAATTAATGACAAAAATTCCCTAGCAGAGCAATGAAGTATTAAGATTTGTCTCTGCCGGTCAGTTTTCAAAAGTTGACTCACATTAATTAGCAACGTGGACTTGTAAGGACTTGACTTCACTGCACAGCTAGTGTTCTCAGGATCCACAGAACAAAACATCACATCAGTAATGCATTTCAGCACAGCCCAGTCAGGAGAAGTGTGTGTGGCTCTGGTTACCCCATCACAGGAAAGAGTGTGAAAAGGGTGCACAAGAAGTTTACCAGAAAGCTACCAGGATCAGAGAGTATATGCCAAATGGAAAGTTGGACAAACTTGGGTTGTTCTCCCTGGAGCGGGATTTCTCAGCCAAGGTTCCATGAGAAAGGCCACTAGGGTTTCGTCTTTTGAACTTAATGCAATGCATGATGCTACTGCTCAGAGGTGGGCAGTGACCGAGTAGCCCTGTTAGCAATCTCAGCATAGTATGGCAGTGCACAGTTGGACCATGTTTATTTGGTTGAGTCCATTCTCAGTTGTTGATGTAAGATAGAGGAGACCATTGGTAATTGGTGATCGCTGTATTGCATGAGGGGAAGACAGTCGGCTATTGAGGAGCATGAAGTATGTTTTCCGAGCATTGAATGGACTCACCCAATTTGACCTTTTCTCCTTGGAGCAATGGAGGATGACAGGTGACCTGATATAGGTGTATAAGATGAAGAGAGGCATTGATTGTGTGGATAGCCAGAGGCTTTTTCCTAGGGCTGAGATGGCTAACACGAGGGGCATAGTTTTAAAGTGTTTGGAAGTAGATACAGAGGGTATGTCAGGGATAAGTTTTTTCACACAGAGACTGGTGGGTGCATAGCATGCACTGCCAGCAACGGTGGTGGAGGTGGATACAATAGGGCATGTATGTCAAACTCAAGGCCCGCGGTGGAATTATCTTTGGCCCGCGAGATAATATCTAATTACTATTAAAGCTGGCCCCAGTAATTGAAGCGCCTATGGCGTATGATATGGCTAATGCTGAGTTTATTCAGGTACCAGGTTTTCAGGGTTTTTAGTGTTTATTCGGCAGTCTTGCTCGGCAGTCTTCTTCATAAGAAACTGAATTTGTAAAGTGAAACACTTTGTAGTTATAGCAGAGACTGAGACACATGAGAGTAGGCTAAAAAAACGGAGGCAACGA
This sequence comes from Hemitrygon akajei, assembly GCF_048418815.1. NCBI lineage: Eukaryota > Metazoa > Chordata > Chondrichthyes > Myliobatiformes > Dasyatidae > Hemitrygon > Hemitrygon akajei. Next base: position 70,140,335 of record NC_133124.1, read on the forward strand.
AAGCTGCGTTCGCTCGCGTCCGACTGATCCGGCCCGCATGAAGCTGCATTTTGCTCAATCCGGCCCGTGACCTAAAATGAGTTTGACACCCCTGCAATAAGGTCTTTTAAAAGACTCTTGGATAGGTACATGAAGCTTAGAAAAACAGAGGGCTATGTGGTAGGAAATGCTAGGCCACTTCTAGAGTAGGTTACATGGTTAGCACAACATTGTGGGCTGAAGGGCCTGTAATGTGCTATAGATTTCTATATTTCTATGTTATGTTTCTGTTACATTCTGATCATGCACTCAAGATAAAATTTACTTACCTGCCCTGGACAAGTTCTGGATTTCTGTGAAAGAAGAATATCCTGCCATTCATAGGAAAGCAATGAATACTTTGCTGTAGTTTTCAACTTGCTACATGTGTGAGCATACTTTTTCTTGTTTAACAAGCATCAAGAGCAGGGACAGAAATTGTCATTTCAGTTGAAGGTGAAATCTGTGCGATGTTACCTCAAGTTAAACTCAGAAATGAGAAGTTTACTATGATTGTCTTAGAAACATAGAAAACCTGCAGCATAATACAGGTCCTTCGGCCCACAAAGTTGTGCCGAACATGTCCCTACCTTAGAAATTACTAGGCTTACCTATAGCCCTCTATTTTTCGAAGCTCCGTGTACCTATCCAAAAGTCTCTTAAAAGACCCTATCGTATCCGCCTCCACCACTGTTGTCAGCAGCCTATTCCATGCAAACACCACTCTGAGTAAAAAACCTTACCCCTGACATCTCCTCTGTACCTACTCCCCAGCACCTTAAACCTATGTCCTCTTGTGGCAACCATTTCAGCCCTGGGAAAAAGCCTCTGACTATCCACATGATCAATGCCTCTCATTATCTTATACAACTCTATCAGGTCACCTCTCATCCTTCGTTGCACCAAGGAGAAAAGGCCGAGTTCACTCAACCTATTCTCATAAGGCATGCTCCCTAATCAAGTCAAGTCAAGTCACTTTTACTGTCATTTTGACCATAATTGCTGGTACAGTACACAGTAAAAATGAGAACATTTTTCAGGACCATGGTGTTATATGACACAGTACAAAAACTAGACTGAACTACGTAAAAAAAAAACGAACACAGAGAAAGCTACACTAGACTACAGACCTACACAGGACTACATAAAGTGCACAAAAACAGTGCAGGCATTACAATAAATAATAAACAGGACAATAGGGCAAGGTGTCAGTCCAGGCTTCGGGTATTGAGGAGTCTGATAGCTTGGGGGAAGAAACTGTTACATAGTCTGGCCGTGAGAGCCCGAATGCTTTGGAGCCTTTTCCCAGACGGCAAGAGGGAGAAGAGATTTTATGAGGGGTGCATGGGGTCCTTCATAATGCTGTTTCCTTTGCGGATACAGCGTGTAGTGTAAATGTCCGTGATGGCGGGAAGAGAGGCCCCGATGATCTTCTCAGCTGACCTCACTATCCGCTGCAGGGTCTTGCGATCCGAGATGGTGCAATTTCCGAACCAGGCAGTGATGCAGCCACTCAGGATGCTCTCAATACTACCCCTGTAGAATGTGATGAGATGGACTTTCCTCAGCCTTCGCAGAAAGCAGAGACGCTGCCGGGCTTTCTTTGTTATGGAGCTGGTGTTGAGGGACCAGGTGAGATTCTCCGTCAGGTGAATCTAGGCAACATCCTTGTAAATCTCCTCTGCACCCTTTCTATGACTTCCACATTCTTCCTGTAGTGAGGCGTCTAGAACTGAGTACAGTACTCCAAGTGGGGTCTGACCAGGGTCCTATATAGCTGCAACATTACCTCTCGGCTCCTAATTTCAATTCCATGATTGATGAAGGCCAATACACTTACACCTTCTTAACTACAGTGTCAACCTGCGCAGCTGCTTTGAGCGTCCTATGGACTCAGACCCAAGATCCCTCTGATCCTCCACATTGCCAAGAGTCTTACCATTAATACTATATTCTACCATCATATTTCATCTACCAAAATCACACTTAACTGGGTTGAACTCCATCTGCCACTTCTCAGCCCAGTTTTGCACCCTATCAATGTCCCGCTGTAACTTCTGACAGCCCTCCACACTATCCATAACACCTCCATCCTTTATGACATCAGCAAACTTACTAACCCATCCCTCCACTTCCTCATCCAGGTCATTTATAAAAATCACGAAGGGTAAGGGTCCCAGAACAGACCCCTGAGGCACTCCACTGGTGACTGACCTTCATGCAGTCGACAACCACTCTTTGCCTTCTGTGGGTAAGCCAGTTCTGGATCTACAAAGCAATGTCCTCTTGGATCCCATGCCTCCTTACTTTCTCAATAAGCCTTGCATGGGGTACCTTATCAAATGCCTTGGTGAAATCTATATACTCTACATCTACTGCTCTTCCTTTACTAATGTGTTTAGCCACATCCTCAAAAAATTCAATCAGGCTTGTAAGGCATGACCTGCCCTTGACAAAGCCATGCTGACTATTCCTAATCATACCTCTCCAAATGTTCATAAATTCTGCCTCTCAGGATCTTCTCCATCAACTTACCAATCACTGAGGTAAGACTCACTGGTCTATAATTTCCTGGGCTATCTCTACTCCCTTTCTTGAATAAAGGAACAACATCTGCAACCCTCCAATCCATCAGAACCTCTCCCGTCCCCATTGATGATGCAAAGATCATTGCCTGAGGCTCAGCAATCTCCTCCCTTGCCTCCCAGAGTAGCCTGGGGTACATCTCATCCGGTTCCAGAGACTTATCCAACTTTATGTTTTCCAAAAGCTCCAGCACATCTTCTTTCTAAATATGTACATGCTCAAGCTTTTCAGTCTGCTGCAAGTCATCACTACAATCACCAAGACCTTTTCCTTAGTGAATACTGAAGTAAAGTATTAAGTGCCTCTGCAATTTCCTCTGGTTCCATACACACTTTCCCACTGTCACACTTAATAGGTCCTATTCTTTCACGTCTTATCCTCTTGCTCTTCACATACTTGTAGAATGCCTTGGGGTTTTCCTTAATCCTTCCCGCCAAGGCCTTCTCACGGCCCCTTCTGGCTCTCCTAATTTCCTTCTTAAGCTCCTTCCTATTAGCCTTATAATTTTCTAGATTTCTAACGTTATCTAGCTCTCTGAACCTTCTGTAAGCTTTTCTTTTCTTCTTGACTAGTTTTACTACAGCCTTTGTACACCATGGTTCCTGTACCCTACCATAACTTCTCTGTCTCATTGGAACGTACCTATGCAGAACTCCACACAAATATCCCCTGAACATTTGCCACATTTTTTCTGTACTTTTCCCTGAGAACATCTGTTTAAAATTCAAGCTTCCAATTTCCTGCCTGATAGCCTCATAATTCCCCTTACTCCAATTAAACGCTTTTTCTAACTTGTCTGTTTCTATCTCTCTCCAATGCTATTGTAATGGAGATAGAATTATGATCACTATTTCCAAAATGCTCTCCCACTGAGAGATCTGACACCTGACCAGGTTCATTTCCCAATACCAAATCAAGTACAGCCTCTCCTCTTGTTGGCTTATCTACATATTGTGTCAAGAAACCTTCCTGAACACATCTAACAAACTCCACCCCATTTAAAACCCTTGCTCTAGGGAGATGCCGATCAATATTGGGGAAATTAAAATATCCCATCATGAAAACCGTGTTATTATTGCACCATTCCAAAATCTGTCTCCCTATCTGCTCTTCGATATCCCTGTTACTATTGGGTGGCCTACAAAAAACACCCAGTAAAGTTATTGACCCTTTCCTGTTCCTAACCTCCATCCACAGAGACTGCGTAGACAATCCTCTATGGCGTCCACCTTTTCTGCAGCCGTGACACTATCTCTGATCAACAGTGCTATGCCCCCACCTCTTTTCCCTCCCTCCTTGCCTTCTCTGAAACATCTAAACATCTAAGTAACCATTCCTGCCACCACACCATAGCTCCAAGTACTGATCCACGCTCTAAGCTCATCCGCTTTGTTAACAACACTCTTTGCGTTAAAATAGACACATCTGAAACTTTCGGTCTGAGCGCATCCCTTCTCTGGAACCTGTCTATCCTCCCTCTTGCACTGTCTATAAGCTTTCTCTATTTGTGAGCCAACCTCCTCTTCCCCAATCTCTTCAGTTCAAATCCCACCCCCCAACAATTCTAGTTTAAACTCTCCCCAGTAGCCTAAGCAAACCTCCCCGCCAGGATATTGGTCCCCTTGGGATTCAAGTGCAACCCGTCCTTTTTGTAAAAGTCACACCTGTCCCAATGATCCAGAAATCTGAATGCCTGCCCCCTGCTCCAATCCCTCAGCCGTGCATTTACCCTCCACCTCATTCTATTCCTATTCTCACTGTCGCATGGCACAGGCAGTAATCTCGAGATTACTACCTTTGTGGTCCTGCTTCTCAACTTTCTTCCTAACTCCCTGTAGTCTTTTTTCAGGACCTCTTCCCCTTTTCCTACCTATGTCATTGGTACCAATATGTACCACGACCTCTGGCTGTTCTCCCTCCCACTGCAGGATATCTTGGACGTGATCTGAAACATCCTGGACCCTGGCACCTGGGAGGTAAACTTCCCTGTGTCCACAGAATCGCCTGTCTGACCCCTTAACTATAGAGTCCCCTATCACTACTGCCTTCCTCTTCCTTTCCCTACCCTTCTGAGCCACAAGGCCAGACTCTATGCCAGAGGCACGGCCACTGTTGCTTCCCCCAGGTTGGCTGTCCCCTCCCCAACAGTACTCAAACAGCTGTACTTATTGTCACAGGGTACAGCCAAGGGGTACTCTCTAGTACCTGACTCTTCCCCTTCCCCCTCTTGACTGTGACCCACTTGTCTGTCTCCTGTGGCCCTGGTGTGACCACCTGCCTATAACTCCTTTCTATCACCTCCTTGCTCTCCCTGACCAGGCGAAGGTCATCGAGCTGCCTTTCCAATTCCCTAAATCGGTCCCTTAGGAGCTGCAGCTCGACACACCTGGTGCAGATATGGCTGTCCAGGAGGTTGGGAGACTCCAGGACCTCCCACATCTGACACCCAGCACAGAAAACTAGCCTCGCACACATACTTTCTCCTTTCCGCAAATAACACAGGTAAACCTACCTCACCTCGTCCTGGTACTGCCTAAGCCCTTATGAGTTTTAAAACTTAAAAAATTTATGAAAGGGAAAGAAAGATTAACTTCAAGAAAGGCAAGCTAAACTTAACTGCATTTCCCCCCCCCCCCCCCCAAGAAAAGTTGGATAAAAATTCATTCTTTACTCAAGAGTATGGACAATTATTGTTGGATTTTTATATATATAAAATTTACTGATCAAATGTACTGTGAGCTGCAGATGTAATGCTATTTATACGGGGTTTCCCTGAGACCCGAATGTTATTTCAAGGGTTCCTCCAGGGCAAAAAGGTTGAGAAAGGCTGCCCTAGAGTGTTGGAGGCTGAGGGGAAATATGACAAGAGGTTGTTAAAACTGTAAGAGGCAAAGATAGGGCAAGTGGTGAGAATCTTTTCTCAGGGGGTATAAATGACAAAATTAGAGAACACGCATTTAAGGTCAGGGAAGGAAGTTTAAAAGTATGTGAGCAGCAAGTTTTAGAGTGGTAGGTGCTTGGATTGAATTACTGGGTAGCAATGGGAGCAAGTGGTATGGTGTAGTTTAACAACTAGATTACTAAGCTAGATTACTTTCAGAGTAATGCAGCACAGAAACAGGCCCTTCAGCCCTACTGGTCCATGCCAACCACAGCAACCCCCTCCCCCCCATGTTAGTTCCAGTTGCTCAAAACCCTCCAAGCCCCTCCCCTCTATACATCTATCCAAATACCTCTTAACTGATGCAACTGGACCTGCCTCAACCATGTCCTCTGACAGCTCATTCCAGGTTCTCACCACCCTCTGTATAAAAAGGTTACCTCTTGGGTACTGTTAAATCTCTCCCCTCTTATCTGTGCACTCTAGTTATGGACTCCCCAAACCTGGGGTAAAAAAAGACTCTGACTGACCACCTTATCCATACCCCTCAGAGACCAGGATATGTAGAGAATGGGAAGATATAGATATTACACAGGAGGACATTTAGTACAGTATACATTTAATTCAGATCTGCCATCATCATGAGCCAAATGGTCATTCCAATGTTGTACTTTTCTATCTTCATTATCACAAAGCAATGACATATTGGCTCATTATTTGCAACAGATCTCCATTCCACAAGTGACTGTTCATGAAACTGCTGGGTTACTTTTACTCTAAAACTCTGGTTAGACCACACTTGGAATATTGTGTTTATTTCTGGTTGCCTCATTATAGTAAGGGTGTAGAAACTTTTATAGAGGGTGCAGGCAAGATTTACTAGGAGATTGCCTGGGTTAGAGAAGCATGTCTTATGAGGATAGGCGGAGCAATAGGCTTTTCACTTTGGAGCAAAGGATGAGAGGTTGACTTGACATAAGCGTGTAAGATAAGAGACATAGACAGAGTGGACAACCTGAGACTTTTCTCCAGGGTGGAAATGGCTAATGCAAGAGGGCATAATTTTAAGGTGATTGGAGGAAAGTATATGGAGGATGTTAGAGGTAGGTTTTTTCTTTAAGCACAGAAAATGGTGGGTATGTAAAATGTCCTGCCAGGTGTGGTGGTAAAGGCAGAAAAATTAGGGACATTTTAAAAAACTCTTAGGTCAGTACATGGATGAAAGAAAAACCAGAGGACTATGTGGTGGGGAAAGGTTATACTGATCCGAGAGAAGGTTAAAAGGTTGGCACAACATTGTGGGCGAAGGGCCTGTACTGTGCTGTTCTAAGTTCTAATAGATCTATCCATCTAAATGTCTGGCCCAGCTCTGTGTTTATGCAACACATACCCAGTACCAGCTCTTACCTTGTGGTACATTCCTCAGTGGGTAGAATAGCATCAGGCAGAGTGACTTTATTCCTCTCTGGGTACCCAGATCCAGTATGGTTTATGAACTTATTTGCAAACAGCACATCATATTCCACACAGTTGAATAGGAAAGTAGTGAAAAGCACAACAAACAAGAACTGCCTAAAACACAGAAAAAGAAGAAAAGACTTCACCATTAATCAACACAATCCTAATCACCACAGTTTAGTAATATGATCACTTCGATAACTTTGCACTAAAATGAACTTTTGTTCTAATTGTTTTCTTTCTTGCAAAAATTGCTTTATGTTTGTCTTGTAATTGTTCATATGTGCTGTAACACTGCTGCAATGAATTTTTTCATTGCACCTGTCAATATATATAGTTGTGCATATGACAAAAAACTTGACTTTAACCTGTATCCAAGGTTCTCAATCCAAAATTCTTAGCATCTCCTTGATATTTCACTGAACAGCAAAGAACCTTCCTCTGTATTTAACTCATACAGGCTTGACTGAACAGGGCAAATTACAAGAGCATTATGCAAGAACTAGGAGGAGTTCATTGTGAACAGCTGTTTTTGGGCAAGTCCACATTTGACATGTGGAAGCTATTTAAAGACTAACTGCAAGGAGTACAAGACAGGTATGAGTTAAGTATTTAATATTTCAGTAAGATTTGAATAATCTTATAAATATACTGTTTGATTAAGCATTCTTTGTTGTTTATATCATTCATTATGGTTATATGTAAAATATGTGAAATGCATATGTCATAATGTTATGTATGCACCTTGCTTAAAGTAAAAATATGAAGTTACACCAACATCTCTTGGCTCCTTTTTCTTCCAATTAGTTTAATGTTTTGCAATTACAAAACCTAACTGTGCTGATGCGGTATTTTAAAAATTAACCTGAGATGACTATCAACCTGTTGAAGCGCAGCAAGATACTTGAGTATTAAAAAAGCACAATGCAGCAAGTGTTCTTTGTAAGGGGAGACAACACTGAATGTTTTAAAAAGCAGAAAAATGGAAGAAATCACAGGTTCATAAACAGTGAGTACCAAGTGATAATGATCAGAAAATAAAGGCAGAAATGGCTGGCTACATTGGCAAGATTGACCGGTAGATTCCACAATAGATAACTGGTTTTTGTATACTGAGCTAACTGAACAATACTTTGAAACAAATGAAATAGCCGATGGGAAATGAATACCAATTATGCTGACTGCATTGGATTTAAAGGCATACAGTTTGTTTCAAAGTTTGACTGCTCCAACCAAATCAGCAGAAGTGAGCTTTGGTGATATTGTTAATATAATGCAGGAAGCTTTAGGTTTCATAAATAGAACCAAAAGCAAGGGGAATCCCTTTCAGCTTATGTGGCTGAATTGAAGGAATTGTCCAAGCACTGTCATTTTAATAATGGGCTTGATAGTGCACTCTGAGATCATTTAATTTGTGAAATCTTACAAGAAAGAGCTCCTAGCTGAAGCACAACTTACATTTAAAAGAGCAGTTGAGATAGCTGTATCAATGGAAACCCCAGAGAGAAATACAATTGAGTTGCAGTCAGGAATGTAAGTGAGTGTAAACAAAACCACAACCTCTAAACAGAAACCAAATTGTGTTACCATCATGGCAAGGACTCACATACACCAAAAAAATGCACATTTATAAGTTAAACTTGCAGAAAGCAAATTAAGAAAGGATGATGCCACAACTGTCTCAATGCTGTACTTAATGAACTGTTGCCCAATAGAGGGCAAACAGATGTTGGTGTCAATCTTTGTTTCTGGTTGGAAAGCATATTGAACCAAGGAAGTACCTTGCTGCCAGAGGAATTGTGAAAGTAATGAAAGCAGTGGTCCAACTATAACAGTTTTTGTAGGCAACATATCTGAGAAAGCTTCTGATATTTTAATCTGGTTGTTACTTTCAAAATGTAGCTTGGTTTTAAGCTGGAAGAGAGCTCATGGAGCTTCACAAAAATTGCAAGCATTCGGCTTTTGTGAGTATAAAGAACCAGAATTCACTCTGTGTGCATTAAGGTTATTGCATGAACTTCAAGTGGTAGGCAAAAGCTGCTTGTAAAAGTATATGTGAAGACCAAAACCCAGCTAGATGAATGGAAGGCCAAAAAGAAAGGAGTAAGTGGAGATACAACAGTAGAGGGCTCATCAGATGATGTTGTGCATGAGGAGACCAAGAGGAGAGATCAGATTGTAAAGGGAGCAACAGAAGGATTAATAAGAGAATATTCCAGTGAACTAAATGTATCTTCCCAAGATCAAGATGCACAAACTAGAAGAAAAAGGAAAGAGAAGAAAGATGTCTAGAGCTGTCAGAACCATTTTCTGCAGTCTTAGAATCAACTCCTACAACCACAACAGAAGCGGCCCTAGAACCTGAGATTGTTTTCACAGTCACAAGTCTCACCTGCCAAGCAGAGTGATACCCCTTGTCAGGAAGGATGTTATCCCACAAAAGTAAGAAAGCCTCCACAGCGATTAAATCTTTAGGCCTGAAGGGGACAATTTAAAATTTACTATGCTGTGGTTGTCTATATATAGTAGCTGTATTACATAAGATACTGAGTATAAGTTGAGATGCATTCTCTATTGAGTTGGTGTTCACAGCCAAGTAGGGAGGAGTATTGTGAATTTAACATTTGAGTATTCTTATAAATATATTTTTGATTACACATTCTTTGTTATTTATATAATTCATTACGGCTATCTGTAAAAATAAGTGAATTGTATACGTCATGATGCTACCACGCCATATGTGCGTGCCTCGTTTAAAGTAAAAGGACAAATTTATAGATCCACATCCCTTGGCTGCTTGTTTTCCTTCCAATTAGTTTAATGTTTTGACGTTACAAAACGTAACAGTATGTTCCATTCAGAAGGAAGGACAAGGAAGGTAAGATAAAAGAACATTGGATGTCAACAGAGGTGTTGAATTTAGTCAAGAAAAAGGAAAAGTATGTACAGCTTAGGAAACTAGAATGAAACAGAGTCTTTGAGGATTATAAAGTCAGAAAAACTCAAGAAGGGAATTAGGAAAGCCAGGAGGTAACATGAAAAATCCTTGGCAAGTAGGATTAAGGCAAATCCCAAGGCATTCTATACATACATCAGAAGCAAAAGAAATAACTAGAGAGAGGGTAGGACCACTCAAGGATAAAGGGACTATGCAGAGGATGTAGGTGAGGTCCATAATGAGCACTTCACATCAGTATTTACCAAGAAGGCTGTGGAAGATAGAGAGATCAGTGCTGAGTGTATTGACATACTAGGGCAGTTGGATGTAAAGGAAGAGGTAGCATTGGCTCTATTAGAGCATTAAAGTGGATACATCACCAAGGCATAATGGGACATACCCCAGGTTATTTAATAGACACAAGCAAAGAGATTGCTGGAGCCTTGACCAATATCTTCATGCCCCCTTTAGCTAAAAGCAAGGTCCTGGAGGACTGGCAAGTAGCTAATGTTGCTTCATTATTCAAGAAGGGTACCATGGATAATCCTGCTTACTTTAGACCTGTGATTCTCATGTCAGTGGTAGGCAAGTTACTAGAGAGAATTCTTAGGGATAGGATTTATGAGCATTTGGAAAACCGTGGCTCTATGAGGGAGAGCCAGCATGACTTTGTGCGGACAAAGTAGTGTCTCACTAACTTGATCGAGTTTTTTGACGGGGTGATGACAGAGATTGATGGAGGTAGCATTATTGATGTTGTCTACAACACGGACTGAGTAAGGTGTTTGACAAGGTCCCTTATGGGAGATTCATCCAGAAGATTAAGATACATGGGATACATGGTGAATTGGCTGTTTGTATTCAGAACTGGCTTGCTCATAGAGATGGAGGGTACTGGTCGAAGGGACTCATCCTAGCTGGAAGTCTAGGATTAATGATGTTCTGCAAGGATCTGTACTGGGATCTCTGTTGTTTGTGATGTTTACAAATGACTTAGATGAAAACATAGATGGGTGGACTACTAAGTTTGAGGGTGATATGAAGATTGGCGTTATTGTGGATAGTGTAGAAGACTGGCAAGGAATACCATGGGATATAGATCAGTTGCAAATAATACTATGGGATTCAGATCAATTGCAAATATGGACAGAGAAATGGCAGATGGTGTTTAACCCAGCCATATGTGAAGTGTTACTTCTTGGTCAGTCAATGCAAAGAGACAGTGCACTGTTAAGGTAAAGATCCTTAAGTGTTGATGAGCAGTGGGATCTTGGGGTCCAAGTTCTAAGATCCTTGAAAGTAGCCACACAGGTTGATAGGGTGGTTAAGAAGGCAAATAGCACGCTTGCCTTTATTAGTCAAGGCATTGATTCAAAAGTCATGATGTTATGTTACAGCTTTGTAAAATTTCATTTGGGCTACAGCTGAGTATTTGGAGAAGGTGCAAAAGAGGTTTTTACCAGGACGTTGCCTGGATTAGAGGTCATGTGCTGTAAGGAGAGGTTGGACAAACTGGGGTTGTTTTCTCTGGAGTGGCAGAGACTGAGGGAAGATCTGATAGAAGTTTATCAAGATTATGAGAACCATAGATAAAGCAGACATACAGCATCTTTTTCCCAGGATTGAAATATCAAATATCAGAGGGTATGCTTTTAAGGCAAGTGGGTACTCTCAAAGGAGATACGAGAAGCAAGCTTATCTTACAGAGTGGTGGGTGCCTGGAATCTGCTGCCTGGGGAGGTGGTAGAAGCAGAAACATTAAACACTTTTAAGAAATGTTTAGAGAGACACATGAATGTGAGGAAAATGGAAGGATATGGACATTGTGTAAGTAGAAGGGATTAGTTTAATTAGCCATTTGATTACCAATTTAATTGGTTTGGTATAACCAAAGGGCCTGTTCCCATGCTGGATTATTCTTTGTTCTATATGCTGTCCTTATCCGAGGAAAGTTATGGAGTCATAGTAAGGAAACAGGCCCTTTCCTCCACCTCACTAACCATCAACCACCTTTTTTCTGTTCTTCCCACGTTCTCATCAACTACCTCCTCATTCTGCCACTCACCTACACATTAGGAGCAATTTATAGCTGCCAATTCACTCAGTAACCCACATATCATTGGAATGTAGGAGGAAATCCACATGATCACAGAGAACATGCCAACTCTTAGAATTGAGTAAGTGGATCTAACCTGTTGTGTACCTAGTCTGACAGCACACTGTAGTGTGAGCTCACAGTATTTGACATTAATCGCACACTTGTTACAAGAAGATTCTACTTACACCAGTTCGAAGAATTCAGAGAGCATCATGCAGGCAAAGCCATTCTTCTGGTGGAAATGATATATGTAGCCAAGTTAAGGGACATTGTCTGGCTAAGGCAGTGAGTCCAGACAACACAGACATTCTCCATTACACCAACCTCTCAGCACAGACACATCATTGTAACATTTTAAAGTAATCATGAATAGGATAAGGACTTAGGATTTACATGCATTTCATAAAGTAAAGGCAGTATGTACTTCTCATTTTGTGAAGTTGGCAGTGGTCTGCTTCTTTGAACCAATGCAGTCAATGTGGAGATAATGTTCCAATGACTCTGCTACAGACAGAGTTCCAGATATTTACATAAACAGTAAATGCGGGAAAGAAAAACAGAGGTAATGTTTCAGGTCAATAACCTGTCACCAGTTCTGATAGTCCCTGACCTATAAGGTTAAAACTGTTTCTGTTTCCATAGATGTTGCTTGATGCACTGCGTGTTTGCAGCATCTGCAGTTTTTTAAAATATTCCCAGCACTTTTATGCAGCAAGGATGGAAGATAAGAACATAAAAAATAGATTCTAGAGGAAATAAAATTCTGTAGATGCTGGAATATGAAGCAACAAATAACCTGCTCAGTGAGGAGGGAGGGGGGAAGGAATTCTTGACTTTCACGATATAGGACAAAGAGGAAGTGATGGACATGTGATGAGAATAAGTTACAGGGAGCAGTGAAACAGAGGAAGGCAACTGATGAGTTTGCACAATTAGCAGCTGGCATGGACCTCAAGGGTCAAACTGACTCATTTTGTGTCGTAATAAGTAAATACGACAGTCTTAATTGTGTGGCCTTGGCCAGTTTTCACATGACATAAACAAACCAACCTATTGCATAAATAAACCAGATAACTTGTTAAAGTAAATAAACCCTTTTATTCATGAAAGCACACAAAAATGATCTCCCCTTCCTTAAATCTGTCATATCTATAAAAGTGAAGCCAATAATCAGACTGCTTTCCACAAATATTATAGTACAAGTCATTTCTGTTTAGACTGCATATCAGTTCTTTCAATTTACCTGAAGAACCTGAAGGCAGTAGAGCACAGAAATCCGGTGTGCAGAAAGACACCATAAATGAGAGGAAGCAAAGTCACGGAAGGATCCAGTAATAAGAACTTTGAAATTACGACCATTGGTTGGTTGAACATCAGTCCATGTCAAGGACAATGTTCTGAACTAAAATAATGTCATTTAATCACTTCAGTAACCTAATTAGACTCAAGTCCCCAAGAGGACCCTACTGGACCCTTCTATGTATATCACTGGAAGCTACTTTGGGAAGATGTAAAAGATTTAAAGTTACCTTTATTTGTCACATGTACACCAAAGCATCAAAACATACAGTGAAATGTGTAATTTGTGTTAGCAACCAACTGTCTGAAGATGTGCTGGGAGCGGCCACAAGTGAAACCATGCTTCTGGCATCAACATAACTTCCTAACCTTAACCTGCACATCTTTGTAATATGGAAGGAAACTGCAGATGGTGCTGTAACAGTTATGATACCGTGCCGCCCCTGTCATATCACTGCCTGACCCGGAAGTGCTCTTCCAGTACTTGTTGTTCGAGCAGGTACAGACTTTTTTCCTAGTCATTATTCCCTAAACAATGCAGTATAATAACTATTTTACAGAGCATTTATATTGTATTAGGCATTATAAGTAATCTAGAGATGATTTAAAGTATATAGGAGGATGTGCGTTGGTTATCGTGGATTGTGATAAAAAAAACTAATCGGAAGTTCTCTTACTAAGTTGGAACAGGTACATCCGGTATTATTAAGTGTCGTGTGTGTGTGTGTGTGTGTGTGTGTGTGTGTGTGTGTGTGTGTGTGTGTGTGTGTGTGTGTGTGTGTGTGTGTGTGTGTGTGTGTGTGTGTGTGTGTGTGTGTGTGTGTGTGTGTGTGTGTGTGTGTGTGTGTGTGTGTGTGTGTGTGTGTGTGTGTGTGTGTGTGTGTGTGTGTGTGTGTGTGTGTGTGTGTGTGTGTGTGTGTGTGTGTGTGTGTGTGTGTGTTTTACCTTTCTATGCATATAAAACACTTAAAAACATAAGTTTCAGCGCCGAGCTGGGGAACGGAATTTCCCGAGTTCAATCAAGTGACAGACCGCTCCTGAGTGCGCTTTCCACTGTTCCACTGTGTCGGGTTGATGTGGAGGATCAAAAATCCATAACCCCAAACTTAAACTACTGCGTTGCTTAGTAATAATTGTCGCTTCCATCGGGGCAGAGTCTTTCTCACTTTATCCTTTAAAATTGTTGGGATCGTTGACCGACATAGCCTAACGCTTTTCCAATGACCGATGGCGTTTCACCTCTTTCCAATCGCTTTTTTATTTCCACTTTATTTTCAATCGTGATCGTGATTATTTTTGTGAACAGAAATACTGCAGATTCCGATCACTGCCGCTGGGTCCTAATGTCCACTGCACGGAGACTAGCTAAATAAGGTCTGGGGTTCCCCTGGGTCCTAAGATCCACCGCATTGAGACCACGTTGAATAAGGGACTTGAGCATCCACGAATTTTGGTATCCACGAGGGGTCCCGGAACCAATTCCTCGCGGATAAGGAGGGCCAACTGTAAATCGATTAGATCTTCCATTAGAGTCCTGAAGGGTCTTGACCCAAAATATCATTCCCATTTCCCTCCACAGATGCTGCCCAACCCATTGGGTTCCTCTAGTATCTTGTGATTCCAGCAGTTGTAGTCCCTAGATCTCCCAATGCCTTCTCATTTTTTTTTGGGTCCTTATGACAAATTCTGTTCCTAATTCTGATTCTATTTTCCTTGGTGTGATAAACAACATTGAGGTAAAGTGCAGATCTCATTTCTGTGTCATCACAAAACTGCCTACTTTTGCTTTTATAAAATTGAGTGACTGCCCTACACCTGCTTATAGTACATAGAATATAGAAGTAAATAACACAATATAGGCCCTTTGGCCCACAATGTTGTGCCAATTCTTTAACCTACCCTAAGATCGATCTAACCCTTCTCTTCCACATAGCCCTCTATTTTTCTTTCATCCATGTCCCTATCTGAGACTCATAAATGATGTCCCTAATGTATCTGCCTCTACCACAACCCCTGGTGTTCCATGCACACACCGTACTGTGTAAAAGTACTAGCTCTGATATACCCATTATACCTTACTTCAAATCAACTTAAAATTATACCTTCTTGTATTAGCCATTTCCACCCCAGGAAAAAGTCTGACTGTCCACTCAATCTATGCCTCTTATCTTATTATATACAGTTGGTCCTCCTTATCCGCGAGGGATTGGTTCCGGGACCCCTCGCGGATACCAAAAACACGGATGCTCAACTCCCTTATTTAACCTGTCTTAATGCGGTGGACCTTAGGACCCAGCGGAACCCCAGACCTTATTTAACCAGGCTCAGCGTGGTGGACGTTAGGACCTGGCGTCAGAGCTCTGAATCCGCAGTGTTTCTGTTCATGAAAGTAATCACGATCGCGATTGAAAGTGAAGTGGAAATAATAAAGAGGTGATCAGAAAGAGGTGAAACGTCATCGGTCATTGTAAAAGCATTAGGCTATGTCAGTAAACGATTGGAACAGTTTTAAAGGATAAAGGGAGAAAGGCCCTGCCCCAATGGAAGCTACAATTATTACTAAGCAACGCAGTGATTTTATTATTGGGTTTTCAGTTTTTGATCCTCCACATCAACTCGGCACGAATGGAGAGCGCACTCGATAGTGGTCTGTCACTGGATCATTTTCCCGAGCCCGGCATTGAAACATAAGTTCTTAAGTGTTTTATATGCATAGAAAGGTAAAATATAATCTATACCAAGACAAACGTTTGACTAACTGACACTAAATAATACCGGATGTACCTGTTCCGACGTACTTAGTAAGAGAACTTCTGATTTTTTTTCGATCCTGATCCACGGTAACCCACACACATCCTCCTGTATACTTGAAATTATCTCTAGATTACTTATGATACCTAATACAATGTAAATGTTATGTAAAATAGTTGTTATACTGCATTGTTTAGGGAATAATGACAAGAAAAAAGAAGTCTGTACATGCCCGAACAAGTACTGGAAGAGCACTTCCGGGTTTTCTTGATTCGCGGTTGGTTGAATTCGTGGATGCGGAACTCGCGGATAAGGAGGGCCAACTGTACCTCTTATCAAGTTGCCTTTCATCATCCTTTGCTCTAAAGTGAAAAGCTCGCTCAAGCCATGCTCTCTAATTCAAACTGCATCCTGGTAAATCCCTCTTTCTCTTCTACATCCTTCCTGTAATGAACTGATCTGAACTGAATACTCCGAATATGGTCTAACCTGAGTTATATACAGCTGCTACATTACTTCACAACACTTGAACTCAATCCCCCAACAATGAAGATCAACACATCATACACCTTCTTAACCACCCTATCAACTTGAAGTTTAAAGTTGATTTATTCTCAAAGTACATGTATGTTACCATATACAACTCCGATTCGTTTTCTTGCAGGCATACTCAGCAAATCCAAGAACCATAAAATATTCAGTGAAAGACAGCATGACAGAGGAAGGGCAAGCACCAATATGCAAAAAACAATGACCTGTGAAAATACAAAAGAAAAAACCCAAAATAATAATAATAATAATAATAATAATAATAAGAAGAAGAAGAAGAAGAAAATAAGTGGTAAATAGAGAACATAAGATGAAAAGTCCTTGAATGTGACTCCATAGGTTGTGGGAATAGTTCAGTGATGGGGCAAATGAAGTTGAGTGAACTTGCATGGTAACTTTGAGGAATCTATGGACATGAATCCAAAATCCCTTTGTTCCTCCTTAATATTAAGACTAAATTTATACTTCCAAAGTGAATGACTTCACACTTTTCTGGATTGAACTGCGGATTTGTCTGTTTACTGGTGCTGCTGGTCATAGTTATGCCAATGCACACATCCAAAGCCCTGATACTGATGTCTTCATTTAGCATCTGATTAGTATTTGGTCAATTAATAATTTGATTTTTAAAAATTCTCATCATTGGTTTTAAATCTTTCCATGTTTGGTTTTAAATCCTTGTGATCACTGTGATCTCTTTCACCCTAATACCTTCTGTAACCTTTGCACCTCAACTTTGGCCTCTTGCATATTCCTGAGGTCAACTGCTCCACCTATGAGTTGTACCTCAACCAGACAGTACCAAATTCCGGTGTTCCATCCCCAAACTGCTCTGCTACTTGCTTTCACTTTCTGGATCTCAGGAAAGCTGCCACGTTGACAACGCTTTTGGCCATTTGCTTTAATACTTCCTGAAATGGTCCAGTGTCAAAGTTCCATTCAAAAGGAGAAATTTATCAAGTTAGTGAGGACTAATGGAGATGAAAAGTTGATGTTTCAGGCCAAGACCTTTCATTAGGACTGTAAAGGAAAGGAACAGAAACCAGAATAAGAAAGTGGCGTGGAGGGGAAGGAGTACAAGTTAGCAAGTGATAGGTGAGACCAGGTGAAGGGAAAGGTGTCTGAGAAAGGTGGTGGGGGGCAGAGGTGAAGTAAGAAGCTGGGAAGGGATAGGTGGAAGAGGTAAAGGGCTGAAGGAGAAGGAATCCAATAGGAGAGGATGGGGTTCCAAGAAAGGGAAAGAGAAGGGAAACAAGAGGGAGGTGATGGCTGGTGGGGAGACAAGAGTGGATGAGAGGGGAACCAGAATGGGGAATAGAAACAGAAAGAAGGAGAAATGGGGGAGTTAAAGGTAATTGATCTTCATGCCATCAGATTAATATGATGTGCTGCGTCTCCAGTCTGAATTTGGTCTCAACATGACAGTAGAGGCCGTGGACAGACATGTCAAAATGTGAATAGGAAGTCATACTGAAATGGGTAGGTACCAAGAGATACTACATTTTGCAGTGGACAGGGCAAAAGTACTTGACAATAAGGTGATGTCTGTTCTGACATGTAAAACTTAGAGCCGATCAGTGACCACATACCATATACTAACTTATTATTATTTAATACTTGGCATAATTAACTTATTATTATTTAATTATTTATGGTTTTATATTGCTATATTTCTACACTATTCTTGGTTGGCTGTAACAAAACCCAATTTCCCTCAGGATCAATAAAGTATGTCTGTCTGTATACCCATCTTGTCCTCATACAGAGGCCATGAAGTTGTACAGCATAGGGAAAAAACTCTTCGACCCATGTGTCCACGCCAAAAAAGATGTATATTTAAGTTAATCCCATTTCCCACATGCCCTATATCCCGCTAAACTCGTCATCCATATAACTGTCCACATGTTTCTTAAATGTATCTAATGCAGTTCTTAATCACTTTCTCTGGCAGCTGATTACTATTATTACCACTCACTATGTAAAAATGTCCCTTATACTATCCCTTTCAACAAAAGTTTATTACATATTTAATTTTAATAAATCAACTTAGCATTAATCATTGTTTATGGAAAACCACTCAAAGTTTCTTAAAAGGTTGGGTCTAATTTGAGATATTGTCTTCAAAGCAGCACTGCAGTTAACAAATGGTATTACAAGCATGAGAACTCAAAAAGACTAATTCTGTTTCTATTTCTAATTTTCTTAAATCGTGTCTATCCACCAAGCAGCTGTTTGTAATATTTTGGCAAATTACAGCTAAATTATAGCTGTCATTGCAAGTGTAACCTTACAAATTTTAGTAAATTTATAGTTTGTGCAATCAATTTGCCAAAATATTGGTCAAACGAACGGCCTTAATTCTGTTTATCTTATGGTTTAATTTAAGTGGACCATGGAATTGTACTGAAACCATTCATTGACTTATGCATGGCCTCATTCCCAGGTTCCCAACTCTTAAGTTTTGGGTTCGTCATGCATTTAACGAACACTGTAGAGGTTATGATAAGTGTGATGTTGTACACATCTCAAATCAGGGCATATTGCTTGTGTATAAATATCTGAATCGTTTACGGGGGAGCCTTTATAGTTATTGTTGAATTAATGATTAACCCATCACCTGTGATCAGAAAAACAGATACACCATGTGAGAGGTGACACGTGCTCAGGAGAAGCAAGACTTTGGACTCTAGTTCAAACGGTTCCCCACAAAGGGGGTTTCCTCATGCAAGTCGAGATCTAAATGAGATTTGTCACTGACACCATTCAGCAGACTTACATTCAGTGGCCACTTTATTAAATACTCCTGTACACCTGCTCGTTAATGCAACTATCTAATCAGACAAACATGTGGCAGCAATTGAACGCATAAAAGCATGCAGACATGGTCAAGAGGTTCAGTTGTTGTTCAGGCCAAATAGCAGAATGGGAATAAATGCGATCTGAGTGACTTTGACCGTAGAATAATTGTTGGTGCCAGAAGGGATGGTTTGAGTATTTCAGAAACTGCTGATCTCATGGGATTTTCACACACCAGTCTTTAGAGTTTATAGAGAACGGTGCAGAAAACAAAACAAAATATATCATCATATTCTCTTAGTTAAATAGAGTTACAGAGAAGGTTTGGTAAAACAAAAAATGCATCCAGTGAGCAACAGTTCTGTGGGTGAAAGCACCTTGAGGAGAGTCAAAGAAGAATGGCCAGAATGGTTCCAGCTGACAGGAAGGCAACAGTAACTCAAATAACCATGCGTTACAACAATGGTGTGCAGAAGAGCATTTCTAAACACACATTTCAAACTTTGACTACAGCAGCATAAGACCATGAACACACAGTCACTTTATTAGCTACAGGTGGTCCCCAATAAAATGGGCACTGAGTACAATGTCAATACCAGGCTGGTAAAAGGTGAACCCCGGTCACTTCCTATCTTCATTTCCAAAAGGGTCAGAGGCCAGTTCCCAGTTCCCTCACCTACTAATCAGATTCTTATGGCCTCAAGTCCTTTCCTTGAAGAAAAAAATCTTCATAGGCACATCAGAGCAGCACAGAGGGAGTGCCAAACTGTGGGAGTGGTAGTATAGATGGGAAGGTGCCAGCAATGAAGGAGTAACATGCTATGGGAGGGGCAGTAGTGAGTGAGTGTTATACTCTGAGGTGCTGTTCTGAGGGAATGTTACACTATGAAAAGGGCAATACTGAGAGTGTGTCACATTGTAGGAGGGGTGGTACTGAGGCAGCATCACACTGGGAGCAGTGCTACTTAAGAGTAATACACTGCATTGGGGAAAATGGTATTGGAGAAATGTCACTGTGGCAGTACTGAGGGAATGTCACACTGTGGGAAGGGTGGTACTGAGGGAGTGCAGTACCATTGGAGGGCTGAGAACCTTCATCAGAAACCATCATTCCTACCCTTCTGCCCTTCAACCACACACATCTCTCTACAAACAGCAATGATTTCCTTCTTTTCATATTACTTGTTACAAAACCAGGGGATATTCAGCTCACCTCCTACATAAAACCTGCACCAATTCACATGCTGCCCAATTACACCCAGGGCAAATTATGGCTCATTAACTATTCAACACATCATGGGGCCACTGGAAGAATGTGGAACATGGGGGGGGGGGGGGGGAGAAAACACATTTGGGTTACAGGAGGAAGAAGCTGGAGGTCCATGAACCAGTTCTCATTAAGTAAACAGGAGAAACGGGAGATGAAGAGGATCAGTAGCTTTAAATTTTTTGACATGGTTCTGTCCTAAGACCAACACCCAAGTGCTGTCACAATGAAGGCACAACAACACTTCTTCTTTCTTAGGAGTTTGCATATTCAGCATGTCACCAAAAACTTTTGACAAACCTCTAGAGATGCACAGGGCAATTGCATCACAGTCAGGTATGGAAACACCAATGCCCATGAACAGAAAAGGCTACAGGAATTGGTGAAATCAGCCCAGTCCATCACAGGCAAAGCCCTACCATCATTGAGCACATTTACATGGAGTGCTCCAAAAGAAGGCAGCATCCATCAAAGACCCCCACTATCCAGACCATGCCCTCTTCTTACTCCATTTGAGAGAAAGTACAGGAGTCTTAAGTCCCACACCAGCAGATTCATTGAGCTACAACCATTAGGCTCCTGCACCAGTGTGGATAACTTCAATCATCATTACTCTGAACTATAGACTCACTTTCAATTTCTTTACAACCCATGTTCTCAATATTCTTTTTTGCATAGTTGTTTTGTTTTGTACATTAGTTGTTTGTCAATCTTTATCTGTTTGTGTAGTTTATTTTTCCATAAATTCTATTATATTTTATTCCCTGTAACACTGGACTTCGAGGCAAACAGTCCTGAGTTTAAAACCTACCAGCTCCTTGCACGCTTTCCATCTGTGCTTGGTTGAGCATGAGATAGCAACTTGGCCTCATAAAAAAGTCAAGTGCTACCGAAATGGTAAAAACGGCACTGCCATAAGGCGCAAAAAGGAACAACACAAATTGCCTGTGAGAAAACGAATCCCAAAAATAATATATGGCAACATATATATAATTTGATAGTAAATTTACTCTGAACTTTGGACACAAACTAAGTGGAAATGCCAGAGGCAGCACCTAAGCTCCTGGTCGAAGCTAGGTCACAGGAGAATGACTTACTTCCACTCCAGTATTGTTGGTTCCCAGTTAACTGAAAGATCCTAGGTGAAACTGCCAAAAGATGGATGGTTGGTTGAGATGCCCCTTTCCCTCCAGTACCTGCATCACTCCTTGCCCCCATGAAAACATTGATTGTTCCCCTCCATGTTTGACCTCCTGCTCAAAGGAATCACTTTGGTGTGTGGGAGAGGCTTCACTACCTAAATATACTGCCAAGTCTAAATTAATATCTGACTAGAAAAGGATATTCTTGTGAAGAAATTATCCAGGTTCTTAATGTGATGCCACGAATCTGTAAAAGAATACAATTAATGTAATTAATCATTACCCACAGCACAGATTAATTATGAGTAAGAGGTTATGGACAGAAGCAGGACTGGCACATTGAGCCCTCAGACCTGCTCCATTTCATAAGATCATGGCTGATTCAATAGTAGCCTCAACACCACATCCCTGCTTTCCTCTCACCACTTTCTCCTGATTTTTGTCAAATCAATTTTGAAGATATTCAATTACTACTTCCACAGTTCTTTTTGTGAAGATTGTTGTAAAGAGTCACAACTGCCCAAGAGAACAAATCATTTCTCATCTTCATCTGAAATTGGGACCCTGCATTCTGAAACTATGCTCTCAAGTTCTAGATGGCTCCACTGGAGGGAGAGCCTCTCAGCATCCTGCTCAGAATCTTATACATGATCAATTCTTATTCTTCTAAACTCCACACAGTACAAGTGTCAGCTCACACCCCTTCCTTTTGTCCTAGGAATGAACTCAGTGAACCTTCTCTGCACATCATATGGAGACCAGAACTGTATGTATATGCAATATCATCTTATCTTCTACAGTAGTCTCAGATCTTCCTTATTTTTATACTCCATACCCCTTACAATAAAGGCCAACATTTCACCAGCTTTCCTACCTAACCCTGAGGACCTGAAGATTATTTTCTACCCCAACTTTTGAGCCTTACTCCATCTACTAATTTATTTTTCCTGACTCTGATTTCTGCATCCACAACGCTCTGTGTAGAAAGTGATAGTCTGGAACATTTTAACAATAGAAAGGAGGTGGTGCTGGAGATCTGGAAATGTATAAAAGGTGGAAAACTCCAGAACCCAACCTGGTGTATTCGATATCATCATAGGAAATAAAAGGGGAGATTTCTGGGACCTCTATACAGATTTATGTATCTTTGTTAGCCACAGCAGAAGTATTCAACATAGAACATAAAACAATACAGCACAGGAACAGACCATTTGGCCCCCAATGTTGTGCTGAACCAGCTAAAAACCACATCAAAAATACCCAAAACACTAACCTCCCACCTACACCATGCCCACGTTCCTCTATCCATGTGTCTAACCAAATGTCTCTTGAAAGCCTCTAAGTATTTGCCTCTACCACCATACCAGGGAGCATATTCCAGGCATCCACAACTCTGAGTAAAAAACTTACCCCTCACATTCCCCTTGAACCTACCCTCTGCCACCTTCAATGTACGTCCTCTGGTATTAGACATTTCTACCCTGGGAAAAAGACGCACACTGTCCACTCTATTAATGCCTCTCATAATCTTATAAATCTCTATCAGATCTCCCCTCAGCTTCCATTGCTCTAGAGAAAACAACTCAAGTTTATCCAGCCTCCCATGATAGCACATTCCCTCTAAACCAGACAGCATCCTTGTAAACCTCTTCTGCACCTTCTCCAAAGCCTCAATATCTTTCCTATAGTGGGGAGACCAGAAACATATGCAATACACTAGACGTGGCCGAACCAGAGTTTTAAGGTTGTAATATAACCTCTGGACTTTTAAACTCAATGCCTCAACTAATAAAAGCGGGCATTTCATAAGCCTTCTTAACCACCTTAATCAACCTGTGTAACTACTTTCAAGGAGCAATGCACTTGGATCCCAAGATCCTTTCCCAGCAATACTTGTCCTAAACAGTGTACTGTCTCCTTGCATTTGCCCTACCTCGGTGCAATACCCTACATTTATCTGGGTATTTGCCATTTCTCCATCTGTCATTTCTCAGCCCATATATGCAACTGATCTATATTGTGCCGGATTGATTGCCAGTCTTCTACGCTACCCACAGCTCCCCAATCTTGGCATCATCCGCAAAATTACAAACCCGCCCATCAACATTTTCATCCAGTTCACTTATACACATCACAAACAGCAGCAGTTCCAGCTGAGATCCCTTCAGTAACCACTAATAACAGACCTCCAGCTCGAGTAAGTCCCTTCAAACCACTTCCCACTGTCTTCTATGTGCAAGTCAGTTCTGAACCCAAACAGCCAATTCACTGCGGACCCAATGCATCTTAATCTTCCGGTTTAGCCTCCCATGAGGGACTTTTGTCAAACGCCTTACTAGAATCTATGCAGACAACAGCCATTACCCTACTCTCATCAATCTCTCGTGTCACCTTGTCAAACAGCTCAGTCGAGTTGGTAAGGCACAACCTGCCACATACAAAACCATGCTGGCTCTCCCTAATTAGGCCATGGGTTTCCAAATGCTTATATATCCCATCCCTAAGAATTGTTTACAGCAATTTCCCTACAACTAACATGAGACTACATGGCCTATAGTTCCAAGGATTTTCCCTTGTTCCTCTCTTCAATAGAGATACAACATTAACCATTCGCCAGCTGTCTGGGACCTTGTCTGTAGCTAGAGAGGACACGAAGATAGTGGTCAAGAGCCTAGCAACCTCATCTCTTGTCTCCTTCAGTAACCTGGGGTAAATCCCAACAGGCTTGGGGACTTATCATTTGGAGGCCCAACACTTCCTCCTCGATCTCTAAACATCCTATATGCATGTACTCAACACTGATCTCCTAGTCGTCCATATCCTTTTCCTTGGTAAATACTGAAGCAAAGTACTCCTTAAATACTTCACTCATATTCTCCACATCCAAGCAAATGTTCCCTCCTTTATCCTTGAGTGGCACCATCCTCTCCCTAATTATCCTCTTAGTCTTAATGTATAGAATTCCTTGGGAGTCACCTTAATCCTACTTACCAAGGACTTTTCCTGGCCCCTCCTGGCTTTCCTAATTCCCTTCTTTAATTCTTTTCTGGCTTCTTTATACTCATGTGTTTCGTTTGATCATAACTTCCGAAACAATACATACTTTTCCTTTTTCTTCTTGACTAAATTCATCATCTCTCTAGACATCCAAGGTTCTTTTGGCTTTCCATCCCATCCTCCCTTCTGACAGGAACATGCCTTTTCTGTACTCTGTGCATTGATCTTTAAACCTCTCCACATGTCTGATGTGAACTTGCCAGTGAAAAGATGTTCCCAATTAATACTTTAGTTTCTGCCTAATGCCCCCATAATTTGTCCTACTCCAATTTAATACTTTCCCAAAAGGACCATAGCTATCCTGAAAGTTAAAGAGTTGTGGTCACTGTCCCCTAGCTGTTCACCCATTGTAATGTCAGTCATCTGGCCGGGCTTATTACCCAACACCAGGTCCAGTACGGTCCCTCCTCTTATTGGACCGTTCACACATTGATTTGAGAAACCTTCCTGGATACACAATAAATTCTGCCCCATCTAAACCCCTTGCACCGTAGGTGGTCACATTTTACATTAGTGAAGTTGAAATCTCCCATGGAAATAAGCCTATTAGTTTCTTTTTAAAAACACATTTCCTTAATCTAATTACATATCTGTTCCTCAATGCCCTGGTGGTTATTGGGTGGGGGGGGGGGGGTTGGTCTGTTGTACAATCTCATCAGCGTGATTGCTCCCTTCCTATCACTGAGTTCTACCCAAATGGAGTCAGACCCAAATCTGAAAAACTGAAGCATAAATAATATTATGCATTTATTTAAGGAGGATTGCAGGGATAATCAGGGAGCTTTGTGAGCCTTACATCAGTGGTGGGAAAACTACTGAATGGAACTCAGAGACTGGATTTATCTGCTTTTGTGAAGATCGGCATGGCTTTGTGTGTAGGAAATTGTGTCTCAGAAATTTGATTTGAATTTTTGAAGAGGTGTCCACAGAGGACTAACAAAGGCATGGCAGGAGACATTGTCTACATGGACTGTAACAAGGTCCACATGGTAGATCGCTCTGGAAGGTTGAAAGACATGGGTTCTAGGGTACGTTAGCTAATAAAATACAAAATTGGCTTGGTGAAAGGAGGGAGAAGGTGGTAGTGAAGATTGCTTTTCAGTTGGAGACCTGTGACCACTAGAATGCACAGCGATTGGGGTTGGGTCCCTGTAGTCTATATTGTGATGTTAGAAATCTCAAATAAGACATTCGGCACGATTTTTGAGTTTGCAGAGGACATCAAAAGTGGTGGTGTGGCGGCCAGTCAAGAAGGTTGCCCAAGGTAAAGGTGATGGAATCTAACTTGGACAAGTGCAAAGTGATGCATTTTGGGAAGTTAAACAAGAGCAGGACGTGTAAAGTGAATAACAGGATCCTGGAGTATATTGTTAAATTGAGACCCAAAGGTTCTTTGAAGTTGGGAACACAGATAGAATGGATTGTAATGAAGGCATATGGCATTGTTACCTTTAATGGCTGAGGCATTAAGTATAAGAGTTAGGACATCAGGTTACAGTTGGATAATTGTTGTTTAGGCTGCACTTGGAGTATTTACTGTGTGTAATTCTGGTCGCCTCACTACAGGAACAACTTGACTAAGCTGGAGAGGATATAGAAAAGGTTTGTAAGGATTTTGCCTGGATTGGAAGCTTTTTTCATTAGGAGAGATGGGATAGTCTAGTCTGATTTCCCTGGAGTGAAGGAAGCTGTGGGGTGACAAGATTGAGGTACAGTCAAGTCCCATGAGTTGTGTTTCCAGAAAACTATCCATATTGTGATTTTTTTGTCATGTGAACCCTCCTTTCTCAACAAAGGAAAAGACGTACATGTAGAAATTTGGCATTTTTAAAAAAAAAACATAGCACACAGAAGATGGTTAAATATCTCGAGACAACAGGAGCTGTAGTGATTACATTAATGACAGTAATTTTTTAAAAAATCAAGAGGGCAAATCAGATCTAAATAGAAGTCAGAATTAAGCACTGTACCTTTGAGTCCCTCTGGAACATGAACCAATAGATCTTCACCAGGTGGAGAATCCTCTTCATACTCATCCCCCACAAGCCTCTGGTATTCCTGGTAAGTCTCAAACCTCGCCATTTTTAAAAATTACATTCCTCAGAGTTGCCCTGTGTAAACAACTGAAAAAAAAATAGCAGTGTCAATATGAAATCATCCAAACAGCATGACAGTGTGCAACATGCAAAAGAGTGGGGGCAATTTGGGAATACTCAAAATAAGAAGAGCATGAGAATGTGTTGCAAGAGGGATCTTGGGGCCTAAGCCCATAGCCCCCTAAAAGGGGTAACACAAGAAGATAGGGTGATGAAGGCAGCAAAAGGCATACTTACCTTTATCACTCAAGGATCTGAGTATAAAAGAGTCATCAAGCCATGTTGTAGCTGTGTAAAGCTCTGATGAGGCTTCACTTGGAGTACTGTGCGCAGTTCTAGTCACCCCACTATAGGCAGGATGTAGAGAGGGTGTTGAAGAGGTTTACAAGAACGCTGCCTGGATTAGAGGGTACGAACTATAAGGAAAGGGTGGACAAATCTGGGTTGTTTTATCTGATGCAGAGGATGCTGGGGTGGTGGGGGACGACGACCTGGTACTGGTTTATAAAATTAGTGTTATAGATAGGTTGAATAGTTAAAGCCCTTTTTCTGCTGAGCTCAAAATATCAAATACTAGAGAACATAGTTTGAAGGGACGATATATAATGGAAATGTGAAAGATAAATTTTTGTTTTACAGAAAGTGATGGGTGTCAGGAATACACCAGGCTGGTGGTGATAGTAGATATGGTAATGGAGCTTAAGAGGCATTGAGACAGATACATCAATATGCAGAGAATGTGCAGGTAGATAGACAGTTTGATTTGGCATCATGGGCTGAAGTGCCTATTCCTGTGTTGTGCTGTTCAATAATCAATAAGAGGCCAGGCCAGGCAAATAAATACCAATTGAACAGCACCACATTGATACAAGGACCTACACATCAAGATCAATGTGTCTGAGACTCTGATTAAAGAAATTTGGGAAAACACTTTTGATCAAACATGAGGAGGAGGACAACCAAGCTAGTGACTATAGAATGGATCAGAGCTTGGAATGTACCCTGGCCAAAATAGATAACACCCGAATCATTGCTGAACTAGTTAAAGGTAACAATGGAGCAAATCAGTAAAACTTTTTCACAGTTGCTGGAAATCTAAACTAGAAACAGAAATTACTAGAAATACTCAGCAGGTTGGGCCATTTCTGAACGAAGAGGAAATGAGTTAATGTTTCAGTTAGAAGACTTTTCTTCGTAACTGAGAAGGAAACAAGCTTCTCAGGTTTTCAAGTTTCTCTCCTCCCCAGTTTTCACAAATGATCTTTGAACTAAAACTACTCTATTTTCTCTCCCAATAGACAAAGCCTGACCAGCTGACTGTTTGCAGCAGGTTAATCAGACAGGCTGATTCTGGGATTGATAACACAAAAATTGTAAACTCCTGCTTTGAGACTTGAGACAAAGCAAGCTGTTAATGACAATAGTTCTCCTCACAGGGCTGCCCTCTATGTGTTGGAGGCACAATAACATCAAGTGTTTAAACTTGGAGAACAAATTGAGCAAAAGGATCTGAGTTTTCAGCAAACAAAACACCAGAATATGTTGAGGGTATTCAACAGATTTACACCTCAAGTCAATGACTTCTCATCAGGCTTAATGAAGGCCCAATTGCCCAAAATATTAACTCAATTTGAATTTGAATTTGAATTTAAAAAAACACGAAATGCTGGCAGAACTCAGCAGGCCAGACAGCATCTATAGGAGGAGGTAATAACGACGTTTCAGCCCGAAACTGAGATGAAACTCCTGATGAAGGGTTTCGGCCCGAAACATCGTTAATACCTCCTCCTATAGATGCTGTCTGGCCTGCTGAGTTCTGCCAGCATTTCGTGTTTTTTTATTTATTTCCAGCATCTGCAGATTCACTCGTGTTGCCTTTGAATTTGAATTTATTTATTTAAATCTTACATCCGTCCCACAACATGAAGGAGTAAAAATCTTTGTGCTATGATTCCATCACAATGTACAGACATGTGAATTTATAAGTCTCGTGGCTTGTAGAAAGAAGCTGTCCCATTGCCCGTTGGTCCTGGCTTTAATGCTGCGGCACCATTTGCCAGACGGAAGCAGCTGAAACAGTTTGTGGTTGGGGTGACTGGTGTCCCTGATGATCTTCCAGCCCTTTACACACCTGCTGCTATAAATGTCCTATGGAGGGAAGTTTACATTGACAGATGTGTTGGGCTGACTGTACCACTCTCTGCAGTGCCCAGCAATCAAGGTTTGTGCAGTTCTGTGCCAGGCAGTGATAGAGCCCATCAGGATGCTCTCAACGGTGCCCTGTAGAAGGTCTTGAGGATATGAAACTGCCAAGGAACTTGAAACTACTCACTCTCTCAACCCCAGTCCCACTGATGCTGATCGGGGCAAGCCTTTCTCCATTCCTCCTGTAATCCACGAGCAGCTCTTCTGTTTTTCTGGACATTGAGAGAAAGGTTTTATCTTGACACCACTATGCCAGGGTGTTAACCTCTCCTCTGTAGGCTGTCTCGTCAGTGCTAGAAATAAGGCCAGTCAATGTCGTGTCATCTGCAAATTTGATCAGCAGATTGGAGCTGTATGCGGCAACACAGCCCTGGGTGTAAAGGGAGTAAAGGAGGGGACTCGGGACACAACCCCGGGGGGGGAAGCACCTGTGATGAGGGTTAGAGGGGCAGAGATGAGGGAGCCCATCCTTACCACCTGTTGGTGATCGAATAGGAAGTCCAGGATCCAGCTGCACAAGGCAGGGTGCAGGCAGAGGTCTCTAAGCTTCCTGTTAAGTCTGGAAGGAATTATAGATAGATAGATAGATAGATAGATACTTTATTCATCCCCATGGGGAAATTCAACTTTTTTCCAATGTCCCATACACTTGTTGTAGCAAAACTAATTACATACAATACTTAACTCAGTAAAAAATATGATATGCATCTAAATCACTATCTCAAAAAGCATTAATAATAGCTTTTAAAAAGTTCTTAAGTCCTGGCGGTAGAATTGTAAAGCCTAATGGCATTGGGGAGTATTGACCTCTTCATCCTGTCTGAGGAGCATTGCATCGATAGTAACCTGTCGCTGAAACTGCTTCTCTGTCTCTGGATGGTGCTATGTAGAGGATGTTCAGAGTTATCCATAATTGACCGTAGCCTACTCAGCGCCCTTCGCTCAGCTACCGATGTTAAACCCTCCAGTACTTTGCCCACGACAGAGCCCGCCTTCCTTACCAGCTTATTAAGACGTGAGGCGTCCCTCTTCTTAATACTTCCTCCCCAACACGCCACCACAAAGAAGAGGGCACTCTCCACAACTGACCTATAGAACATCTTCAGCATCTCACTACAGACATTGAATGACGCCAACCTTCTTAGGAAGTACAGTCGACTCTGTGCCTTCCTGCACAAGGCATCTGTGTCTGGGCAGTCCAGTCTAGCTTCTCGTCTAACTGTACTCCCAGATACTTGTAGGTCTTAACCTGCTCCACACATTCTCCATTAATGATCACTGGCTCCATATGAGGCCTAGATCTCCTAAAGTCCACCACCATCTCCTTGGTCTTGGTGATATTGAGACGCAGGTAGTTTGAGTTGCACCATATCACAAAGTCCTGTATCAGTTTCCTATACTCCTCCTCCTGTCCATTCCTGACACACCCCACTATGGCCGTGTCATCAGCGAACTTCTGCACATGGCAGGACTCCGAGTTATATTGGAAGTCTGATGTGTACAGGGTGAACAGGACCGGAGAGAGTACGGTTCCCTGCGGCGCCCCTGTGCTGCTGACCACCGTGTCAGACCTACAGTCTCCCAACCGCACATACTGAGGTCTATCTGTCAAGTAGTCCACTATCCAATCCACCATGTGAGAGTCTACTCCCATCTCCGTTAGTTTGTGCCTTAAGATCTTGGGCTGGATGGTGTTAAAGGCACTAGAGAAGTCATGGAATGTAATCCTCACAGCACAACTGACCCCCTCTAGGTGAGAGAGTGATTTGTGCAGCAAATACGTGATAGCATCCTCCACTCCCACCTTCTCCTTATACGCAAACTGAAGAGGATCCTGGGCGTGCCTGGTTTGTGGCCTCAGATTCTGTATTATCAGCCACTCCATGGTCTTCATAACGTGCGACGTCAAGGCAACAGGTCTGAAGTCATTCAACTCCTTTGGTTGTGGTTTCTTCGGTACCGGGACAATACAGGATGTTTTCCACTGTCTGGGTACTCTTCTCTGCTCCAGGCTCATGTTGAAGATGCGCTGTAGTGGTTCTCCCAGCTCAGTCGCACAGGCCCTCAGTAATCGTGGGGAAACTCCATCCGGTCCAGCCGCCTTGCTGGTACAGATCTTCCTCAGTTGACCTTCCACCTGTGCAGCCGTAATCCTGGGCGTGGGCAAGGTCTCCTGTGAGTGGCTATTTTCCTGTGAGGGAAGTAAGCCTGGTGTGGATTTCTGCAGTGAGGATGAGATTGAGCTGTCGAACCTGTTGAAGAAGTTGTTCAGCTGGTTCGCTTTCTCCACATCTCCATGATATTGAATGCTGAACTGTACTCCAGGAAGAGCATTCTAACATATGCATCCCTCTTCTCCCGGTGAGTGAGGACAGTGTGTAGTGTGTTGTCAGTAAACCGATTCCTTTGGTAGGCAAATTGTGGGGGGGGTGGGGTCCAGTGTGGGTGGTAGTATGCTACAGATGTAGTCTTTAACAGGCTTCTCAATGCATTTGCTCATAACTGAGGTGAGTGCAACAGGGCGCTAATCTTTCAGGCTTGGTTTTCTTAGGTACAGGGACAATGATGGATGATTTGAAACAGGAGGGCACTATGCACTGGGAGAGGGAGAGATTAAAAATATCCGTAAACACAACAGCCAGCTGTTCCACACACACTTTGAGGACCCGATTTGGGATACCATCAGGCCCCTGCTGCCTTGTGGCTGTTGCCACATTGGAAAGCTCTACATACTTCAGCCTCAGAGATGACCAAGAAGCAAATCTTGTTGATGGGTGTCCTCGGGGGGTTAGTCTTATCAACCTCAAATTAAGTATAAAAAACATTTAGCACGTTCGGGAGTGA
The DNA here is from genome assembly GCF_048418815.1 of Hemitrygon akajei. NCBI lineage: Eukaryota > Metazoa > Chordata > Chondrichthyes > Myliobatiformes > Dasyatidae > Hemitrygon > Hemitrygon akajei. The sequence goes on from NC_133124.1 coordinate 70,172,320, forward strand.
GGTGGCAATGTTAGCTGTAATGTTGCATTTCCTCCTGAAGTCTGTGATGGTGTGCAGTCCTTGCTGTATGTTGCATGTGTCATTGTTGCAGAGTTGTGACTGGATTTTGTCCCTATGCTGCCGTTTTGCCACCTTGATGGCTCTATGTAAATCACAGTAGCATCTCGAGCTCCTGTTGGTCTCCTGAGGTGAAGGCTTTATTCCTTGCGCTAAGAGCAACACGCACTGAACTATTTATTCAGGGCTTCTGGTTTGGGCACACCTGTACGGATTTTTAGGGAACAATATCTTCAATGCACATCTGTATGAAGCTTGTGACCACCTCTGTGTATTCAGAAATGTTATCAAAATACCTCCCAGGTGACACCTTCAAAGTAGTCTTGTAACATTGAATTTCTCTCTCCACAGAACCTGCCTAAACTGTTGAGTGCTTCACAAACACAAAATCTGCAGATGCTAGAAATCCAAGCAACACACACAAAATATTGGAGGAACTCAACAGGCCAGCAGCATCTATGGAAAAGAGAACACAGTCAACATTTCAGGCCAAGACCCTTCATCAGGACTGGAAAGGAAGGGAAAAAGGTCAGATTAAGAGAGTGGGGGTGGGGGGGTGAAGAGGAAGCAGGGAAAGAGGTAGAGGGGAGAAAGTACAAGGTGACAGGGTGGGGGGCTGAAGTAAACAGCAGGGAAGTTGATTGGTGAAAGAGGTGGATTGTGCAGTCAAGTGTCTGTCTTATCATATTAAGTAAGCATTCAGTAGTTTTGCAGCTGTGGGTTAGAAAATGTTCTTGAGCCTGGTGGTACGTGCTTTCAGATCTTTGTATCTTCTGCCCAATAAAGAGAGGAGAATAGAGAATTCCTAGGGTTAATGGGGTCTTTGATTATGTTGGCTTCTTTACTGAGTCAGTGAGAAGAGCAGACACAGAAAATAGAGGGAAGGCTGGTTTCCATGATATGCTGAGCTGTGTCCACAACTCTCTGCAGTTTCTTGCAGGCAGAGCAGTTGTCATACCAAGCCATAGTGCATCTGGATAGAATGCCTTCTGTAGTGCATCAATAAAAATTCTTGAGGACCAAAGAGTACATACCAAATTTCTTTCACCTCCTGAGGAAGTAGAAGCACTGGTCGGCTTTCTTTAATGCTTTCATGAATTAAATGCAGGCAGATGGGAGGTAGTATACATGGGTTCGTTATCCATTCAGAAATCTGTTGGCGGAGGGGTGAAAGCTGTTCCTGAAACATTGAGTGTGTTTTCCATAAGACCATAAGGTATAGGAGCAGATTTAGGTACAGGAGCTTGAGAACACTCATTCAGCATTTTAGGAATAGCTTCTTCCCCCCCGCCATCAGATTTCTGAACAGTCCATGAACCCATGAAATCTATCTCGCTGTCTTTTTGCACTATTTATGTATTTCTTATTGCAACATAGTAACTTTTAATGTATTGCACTGTACTGCTGCCACAAAACACTAAGTTTCATGAAATACTTAAGTTATAATAAACTTGGTTCTGATTCCTCCATTACAGTACCTGCATTTAAGACTGCAGGACACTTTGGTGTGTCTGGAGATTGTGAACATTGACGAGATTCTTTGTGCTGAACAGTCGAAAGAATGCTCATTATGCATCTCAAAAACCGAATGTTTTGTTTTTGAATCTTCCTGCCCTTTTACCTCCACATTTGGTACAGAGTGACCAGCTCCTAGGCTTGACATCCCTTCCTCATAAGACAGCCTTTGATAAGAGACTCTCTGTGGTATGAACAAGCGATTGTTGGAATGTCTGACACCACTTGCTCAGTTTGAATTACAGTGTTACAGAATATTGGAAAGAGAACATTCCCAGATGTGTGTCAGTAAGAGGCTGTCACCGGAAACCCTCTCAACACGTTGATGAGACATGCCAAGTGGGATCAACAAGTACAAAATGAAGACTGACTGTCAGAGACAGCAGATAAACAGAGAAGCTTCTTCATGCGAGAGCTATCCAAGGAATTTCAAAACGTGCCAAACATAAAATTTTTTAGTTATAGCAGTTCACTCAAAAGCAGTTGACACTGAGGAAGCACTGCATTGTCAATAGCATTGCCGTAATGGAGTCACAAAGTCAGAGTAAACAGCATGGAAATAGGCCTTTTGGCCCAGCATAAACATGCTACCCACAATGCCTAGTGAAATCAATAAAGTCTTCTTTGGAAGTCTACAATCGTGATGTTCAGTGACCAATTTGGGAGTTTACTTAAAGGCTTGCAAAAGATTGACCATTTATCTTCTGATGATAGGTTTACCCAACACTTCTGGTCTTTGATTTGGATTTTGAGAATGCACATTTTCTTTTTCTTTTCAGCAAATATCTAGGGACAGTTTTGGGCTGATAGACAAGTGGATTAAAGGGTCATTGTTCACACAATCTGTGGCAATGATGTGGATGAGGGCTTTTAAAAATATTTTTGATGAAGTACAGCATGAAACAGGCCCTTCAGGTTGCTTGAGCCACGCTGCCCAGCAACTCCCAATTTAACCCTAGTCTAATCACAGGATAATTTACAATGACCAATTAACCTAACAACCAGTACATCTTTGGACTGTGGGAGGAAACCAGAGCAGCTGGAGAAAACACACACAGTCACGAGGAGAACGTACAGACTCCTTACAGGCATCAACGGGAATTAAACCCCATTTCCACTGTACTGTAAAGCTTTGGGCAAACCATTATGCTACCATACCACCCCACGTGCCGTCAGTTTCGAGTATCAAATATCCAAGACTGCTGATGATAAAAAGTTGTATGGCAATTGAATGGCCCATTTTGTCTTCAAAGCAGTGCTATGCAAAGACATAAAACTACTATACATTGCAAAATAAATAAATAATGCAAACAAAAGAAATAATAAGGTAGTGTACATGGGTTCAGGGACCATTTGGAAATCTGATGGCAGTGAGAAAGAAGCTATTCCTAAATCATTAAGTTCAGAGCAACTTCATTATTAAAATACGTATACTCAGTTGCCACTTTATTAGGTACACTTGCTCACTAATGCAAATATCTAATCAGCCAATCATGTGGCAGCAAGTTAATGCGTAAAAGCAAGAGGTTCAGTTGTTGTTCAAACCAAACATTAGAATAAGGAAGAAATGTGATCTAAGTGTCATTGACCATATTGATTGATTGTTGGTGCCACATGTAGAACATAGAACAGTGCAGCACAGGAACAGGTCATTCGGCCCACAATGTTGTGCCGAACTAGCTAAAAAGCAAATCAAAAACACCCAAACACTAATCCCCCCCTACCTACACCTTGTCCATATCCCTCTATCTTCCTTCTATCTATGTGCCTATCCAAACATCTCTCAAAAATCTTAATTATTTGCCTCTACCACCATACCAGGCATCGCGCTCCAGGCTTCCACAACTTTGAGTAAAACATTTTCCCCTCACATCCCCTTGAACCTACCCCCTCACCTTCAATGCATGCCCTCTGATATTAGATGTTTCAACCCTGGGAAACAGATACTCTGTCTACTCTATCTATGCCCCTCATAATCTTGTAAAGCTCTATCAGAACTCCCCACAGCCTCCGGCGCTCCAGAGAAAACAACCCAACTTTATCCAGCCTCTTGTGATAGCACATGCCCTCTAAACCGGGCAGTATCCTTGTAGACTTCTTTGCACCCTCTCCAAAGTCTCAACATCCTTCCTTTAGTGGGGAGACCAGAACAGTAGGCAATACTCCAGTTGTGGCCAAACCAGAGTTTTATAAAGTTGTAACATAACTTCCTGGCTTTTGAACTCAATGCCTCAACTAATGAAAGCAAGTATTCCATAAGCTTCTTAACCGCCTTAATCAACCTGTGTAACTACTTTCAAGGAGCTATGAACTTGGATCCCAAGATCTCTCTGCACAGCAATACTGTTAGAGATCTTGCCCTTAACAGTGCACTTTCTCCTTGCATTTGCCCTACCACAGTGCAACACCTCACATTTATCTGGGTTACACTCCATCTATCATCTCTCAACCCATATCTATAACTGATCTATATTGAGCTGTGTTGATTGCCAGTCTTCTACACTATCCACAATTCCAGCAATCTTGGTATCATCCACAAATTCACTAACCCACTCATCTACATTTTCATTCAGGTCATTTATATCATCACAAACAGGAGAGGTCCCAGCACAGATCCCTGCAAAACACGACTAATTACAGACCTCCAGCTCGAATAAGTCCCTTCTGCCACTACCCTCCATCTTCTATGTGCAAGCCAGTTCTGAATCCAAGCAGCCAAATCAGTCTGGAGCCTATGTGTCTGAATCTTCTAGATTAACCTCCTATAAAGGACTTTGTCATTAACCTCTTATGAAGGACTTTGTCAATCCCTTACCTAAATCCATATAGACAACATCCACTGCCCTACCCTCATCAATCTCTCTCATCAGCTTGTCAAAAAACTCAATCAAGTTGGTAAGGCACGACCTACCAAGTACAGTCATTCTGGCTCTCCCTAATTAGGCCATGGGTTTCCAAATATTCATATATCCTATCCCTAAGAATAGTCTCCAGCAACTTCCCTCCAACAAGCGTGAGACTCATTGGTCTCTCGTTCCCTGGATTTTCCTTTGTCCTCTTCTTAAACAGAGGTACAACATTAGCCAATCGCCAGTCCACCGGGATCATGCTGGAGTTTAAAGAGAACACGAAGATGTTGGTCAAGAGCCCAGCAATCTTGTCTCTGACCTCCTTCAATAACCTGGGGTAAATCCATCAGGCCTTGGGGACTTATCCACCTTATACTCATTAGGAGGCTCAACACTTCTTCCCGTCAAACACCCATTTTTATACACTCAGCACTAATCTCCTGTTCCCCCATATCCTTTTGCTTGGTAAATATGGAAGCAAAGTACTCATTAAGTACCTTGCTTACATTCTCTGCATCCAAGCAAATTATCCCCCTTTATCCTTGACTGGTCCCACATGCTCCCTATTAATTCTCATGCTTTTGATGTATGTATAGCATGCCTTGGGAGTCATGCTATACATGACTAATCCTACCTACCAAGGACTTTAAGGCCTCCTGGTTTACCTTCTTTATACTCCTTCTGTCCTTTGTTTGATCCTAACTTCCAGTTCAATACAGTCAGCTGTCCTTATCCACGAGGGATTGGTTCCGGGACCCCTCACGGATACCAAAAAAAAACACAGATACTCAAGTCCCTTATTCAACCAGTCACAATGCGGTGGACCTTAGGACCCAGCAGAATCCCAGACCTTATTTAACCTGTCTCAGTGCAGTGGACATTAACAGCCAGTGGCGGAGCTCTGAATCTGCAGTGTTTCTGTTCACGAAAATAATCACGATTGAAAATGAAGTGGAAATAATAAAGCGATCGGAAAGAGGTGAAATGCCATCGGTCATTGGAAAAGCGTTAGGCTACGTCGGTCAATGATCAGAACAATTTTAAAGGATAAAGTGAGAAAGGCCCTGCCCCGATGAAAGCTACAATTATTACTAAGCAACGCAGTGGTTTAATCATTGGGTTTTGGGGTTTTGAGTTTTTGATCCTCCACATTAACCTGCCACGGAAGGAGAGCGCACTCGATAGCGGTCTGTCACTGGATCGAACTCAGGAACTTCTGTTCCTGAGCCTGGTGCTGAAACATACGTTCTTAAGTGTTTTATATGCATAGAAAGGTAAAATATAATCTATATACTAAGACAAACGTTTGACTAACTGACGCTAAATAATACCGGATATACCTGTCCCAACTTACCTAGTAAGAGAACTTACTATTTTTTTCAATCCCGATCCACGATAACCAACACACATCTTCCTGTATACTTTAAATCATCCCTAGGTTACTTATAATACCTAATACAATGTAAATGCTATGTAAAATAGTTGTTATACTACATTGTTTAGGGAATAATGAAAAGGGAAAAAAAAAAGTCTGTTCATGCTCGAACAACAAGTGCAGGAAGAGCACTTCTGGGTTTTCTCAATTCGCGGTTGGTTGAATTTGCAGATGCGGAACTCACGGATAAGGAGGGCCGACTGTACATACTTTTCCTTTTACTTCTTGAGTAAACTCATCACCTATCTAGATATTCAAGGTTCTCTTATCTTTTAATCACTGTCTTTCCTTCTAACAGGAACATACCTTTCCTCTACTCTGTGTAATACATCTTTAAACACCTTCCACATGTTTGATGGGAACTGGGATAATCCTGGAAACTGTTGACTGGTGAGTCTCACAACACTGAGGAGGATTCTCAGGGACTGGACTTATGAGCATTCGGAAAGCCATGGCCTAATTAAGGATAACCAGCATGGTCTTGTGCAGAGCTTTTTGACAGGTGACAAGGTGATGAAGGTAGAGCTGTGGATGTGGATTTTACTAAGGCGTTTGACAAAGTCTGTCATGAGAAACTCATCCAGAAGATTAAGATGCATGGGATTCATGGTGAATTGGCTGTTTGGATTCAGAACTGACTTGCACATAGAAGACAGTGGGTAGTGGTAGAAGAGACTCATTCTAGCCAGAAGTCTGTAATTACTAGTGTTTTGTAGATTCTGTATTGGGACCTCTGCTGTTTATAAATGATATGGATAAAAATGTAAATGGGTGGATTAGTAAGCTTGCAGATGATACAAAGATTGGTGGTGTTGTGGGTAGTGTAGAAGACTGGCAAAGATTATAGTGGGGTATAGATCAGCTGCAGATATGGGTGGAAAATCACAGATAGAGTTAAACCCAGCCAAGTATAAAGCATTGTACCTTTGTAGGTCAAATGTAAAGAGACAGTACATAGTTAAGGGCTTAACAGTGTTGATGAGCAGAGGGATCTTGAGGATCCAAGTTCATAGCTGCCTGAAAGTGACAAAACAGATTGATAGGGTGGTTAAGAAGGCACACGGTATGCTTGTCTTTATTAGTCTAGGGCAGGTATTGATTTAAAAGTAAAAAAAGTTATGTTGCAACATTATATAACTCTAGTTAGGCTACATCTGTAGTATTGCACACAGTTCTGGTTGCCTCTTTATAGGAAGGATGTTGAGAATTTGAAGAGGGTGCAGAAATGGTTTACCAAAATGCTGTCGGGATTAGAGAAATTGCTAAAATGAGAGTTTTGATAAACTTAGATTGTTTTCTCTGGAGCGGCGGAGGCTGAGAGATCTCATTGAGGATTATAAGATTATGAAAGGCATTGATATAGTAGACAGACAATGTCTAATACCAGAAGGCCTGCATTTAAGGTGACGGGATACATTCAAAGGAGACATGAGGGGCAGTTTTTTCTTAAAACGCTGATAGTGGTGGATGCATGCAAGTGGCCGCCTGGGGTAGTGGTAGAGGAAGAAACATTGGGGACTTTAAAGAAATGTTTAGATAGGCACATGAATGTGACGGAAATCGAATGATATGGACATTGTGCAGGCAGATCACTACTGGCCACTTGATTACTAATTTAATTGGTTTGGTACAATACTGTGGGCTGAAGGGCCTGTTCTTGTGCTGTACTGTTCTATGAGAAGTGAAATACTTAAAAGCTGGAGTTCTCAACCTGGGGTCCACAAAGCCCTTGTTCAATGGTATTGGTCCATGACATAAAAAAAGTTTGGTGCTCCAAGACAGATAGTGTCATATATTTATGATAAATTAAACTCCCAGAAATATATGCCCATATCAGGAATGAAAGCCTGGGATAGGGACATATCTGAATTGAGACAAGACTTATACTGGGATGTGATTTGGGATAATGCTGCCAGTGCTTCGAAAAACCAGAATCATCGGTATATACACTTGAAATTTTGTCACAGAGTATATACAACACCTAGAATTAGACATCAAAAGGGACTGTTCCTGACCCATATTGCTCATTTAGCTCCCACGGAACCGTTGGCTCTTTTATACATGTTGTATGGGAATGTCCAGGGGTTTTTGATTTGGGGGGGGGGGGAAGGTTATCAGTACTCTTACAGAACTAACAGGGGTACAATTACCAATGGGCCCCACTGTACATCTTCTAAATGATGACTCCCACCTTTCCCTTATGGAAAAAAGAGGCAAAATCTGGCTGGCAAGCCTGACTGAAGCTAAGAAGATAGTAGTCCTCATGATATTTCAAGTACTCACTGGTTTCGGAGCTTTTTGGACATTTCTTACCTGGAATTATTATCAGCAAGAGTAAATGCTGCATGACCAAACACAACCTTAATGTGCACAAATATGATACCTAACTTAAAAGATCTTCTGTTAAAATAGGAATGCTCCGTCTGTGTTTGCACTACTATTCAGTTGGTTGGTGGAGGGGAGAGGGGTGGGGGGGGGAGAGAGAAGGGTGGAGAGGGGGATGGGGATGAGGGTTGGGGGGGTGGCTGGGTTAAACAGTCAAAATGTAATCAGCAACTGGTTGTATTGAATGTAATTTGTTGGTGTTGCAATAAAAATTAGTGATTAAAAATAGGTTGGGAACTCCTGCTTAAAACGGACCTGAGGGGCAACTTCTTCACCCAAAGGGTGGAATGAACTGCTGAAGGAAGTAGTTGAGGAGGTACAATAGCAGCATTTAAAATACCTTTGGATAAGTACATAGATAAGATTTCTTTTCCCTAGAGCAAACAAGACTGATGAAGGGCATCCTGATAGAGTTAGAGGTCCTCCTAAGTTTACACAGAGAGTGCTTCATATCCAGAACTCACAGCAAGAAGTGGTAGATTCTGGTGGAATAACTATGTTCAAGAGACAGGTCACCTGAATAGACCAGGTTTAGGAAGATACAGACCTGGTATAAACAAATGGTATTAGTGTAGATGAGGAAAGGGGCTAGCATCAACATGGTTAGCAAAATGGCCTGGTTCTAGGCTTTACAAATCTATAACTCATTTATAAGATTCCTTCTTCATATCCGCAAGATAATTTTTGTTCAGGCTGCATTAGTCACCATGAAACTTTGCACGAACACAATCCCATACATAATGCAGAATGAGGACACAAGTCTCAGCTAGCTTGATAACTTGTTGTAAGATTTTATTGCCTGAATTGGTTGTTCTCTCATGTAACAGCAAGCATGCTTGAAATGTAATTACTTGGCCATAAAGTACTCCACAATCTTATGAGAAAAATCTGCTCATGAATGTGACCTCAGCCTTGCCAGCATTACTTCACAGGGATTTTAAACAGCAAGGCAAAGCAAAACTCCACTTAGACAACTTACAGTGCATAAGGCTGTTCAGATCACTAACAAGAGGAAATCTGCAGATGCTGGAAATCTGAGCAACATACACAAAATGCTGGAGGAACTCAGCAGGCCAGGCAGCATCTATGGAAAAAAAGTACAGATGACGTTTCCGGCTGAAACTTTTTTTTCCATAGATGCTTCCTGGCCTGCTGAGTTCCTCCAGCATTTTGCGTGTGTTGTTCAGTTCACAGACAGAAGAGAGGAAGGGGTGGAAGGTTAAGATGATACAGCAGGATAAGGAACAATGTGAATAAGTTAGAAGGGAGCATAATTGCCAGCAGTCAGGCCAAATGGTTGGTTTCTTACTTAACAATCTGTGTTTATGCTCCCTGTACACCACAGGATAGGAGCCACTATAATTCACTGCAGTTTATCAACATGATGTCCAAGTGGGAAAGAGGAAAGAGAGCAAATGAGTCCCTCTTTTGACACATCTGCATTCTGCATTCCCCTAGAAGAAGAAGAATTGGTTCACACTAACAATTATATGTCACAAGGAAGATGCAGATGCTGGGATATGGAGCAACAATCAATCTGCTGGAGGAACTCAGGCTGAACAGCATTTGCTGAGGAAAGGAATTGTTGGCATTTCAGGTCAAAACCCTGCATTAGGATTCAAGAGACAAAGAGATAGGGACGAGATGTTGGAATGAACAATAAGAATATGTAGTTAAATAAATGTAAGTGAATGTGAAATTGAATGTTTTGTTTTGAAAAATGGTGCTGGGGAATGGCTGGGGTGGGGGTAAAAGTAACTGCTTAAATTGTTCGGGACATTTGGAAGAAAAGCCAGATAAATACAGGGTTGATAGAGAACGATAAAGGGGAGTGTGGCAATCCCATAGAGAATCTGTGTAAAACTTGAGGACTCAGATGGCATCCATCATCAAGGTCCCTCATCATCAGGGATATGCCCTCTTCTCAGTATTACCATTAGGATGGAGGTACAGAAGCCTAAAAGCCCACACTCAACAATCCAGGGACAGTTTCTTCCTCTGTGCCATCAGATTTCTGAACGCGCCATACACCAATGAACAGTGCCTCATTATTTCTTTATTTTAGTAATACATATTTTTTGTAATTTATACATATTTTTTGTAATTTATAGATTTTTAGGTTTTTAAAGTTGCAAAACAAACTTTACATCATGTGTCAGTGATAATTAAACTGATTCTGATTTTGACAATAAAGATGGAGCAGAACAGATTTATCGAGACACCAGCTAGTGTGGGGAAATACTGCTAAAAAGTATTATTTAAAGATTCAGGATCACAACAGCTGAACAAAGAAGATTATGAAGTGATTACATTGAATTGTTTAAACTTTTGAAGGGATGGCAGTATAGGTGTAAGTCTCCAAGAGTCAAGAACAAGGAGGCATAGATGCAATTTTAAAAAAAGATTTAAGATAGTGGTAAAACTTGAAATGGCGAGATACTGAATTGTACATCAAAACTAATTAAGAGGCAAGTCTGGTAGCTGAAGGAAAGGAGATTTAAAAGATAATGGGAATTTAGAATTAATTACATGGCATAAAAGCACCTGGATAAAGTGGTGGGATTGAATAGCTGATTCTGACCTGTGATTTCCATGTAATTCTGGATAGGAGAGGACAAGCCCCTGTAGTGTTACCTGTTTAAATAAAGATGTTCAAGGAGACAAACATTTGCATTGGAATTTTAAAACTTACAGACGTGTGCATTGCCCAAATAAAGGAAGCCATCCACTTGAAATGTGTTATCACCATAACACTGCCTCAGTCTGCTTGCTTTACAGTGCCTGCTTGCCTGTTGTAATCCTACTTACACGAGTTACTCTTCTTTAACAACATGAACCACTCTCTAGGGTGACACGTGTGATACCAAAGCCTTTGCCATTACGCAGCCACACATACTTTGAAGGAATTCAGGTGGCCCTGAACCTTCAATATACGATAGGGACCTATCCAAACTGCTATGAGAGGGAATCGCTTCTTTTAGAGTCAGAAAGTCAGAGTACTACAGCAGAAACATGTCCTCTAGCCCACCTGGTCAACGGTGAACTGTTATTATACCTAGCGACCCACACCCATATCATAGCCCATCATACCCCTTCTGTCCATGTACCTACCCAAACTTTCTCTTAAATGTTGCAATCAAACTGTATCCACACTCACACTCTCTTCTTCTTTGGCTGTCCATCGATTTCGATGTTGACTGTGCTGCGAGTTTAGTCTCTGCAGGCACGTTTATGGGCCACAAGACCAGCATTGCACGCCATTCAAAAACTCTACTCCAACACGCCTTGCACAGTAATAAGACAGACGGTGGCTGTACCATCGACCCTTTTGGATTCATCTGCCACAGTCACCATGCTGTCGGCGTCCTCATTGGCTGCAGCCTTTGCCTGAAGAGGCATAACCTACAAAGTAGCCAAGGCATGCTTACCTCCTTGACTTAGCTAGCCACGATCCTAATACTAGATCAAGTCTAGTAGTATACCAATGGAACATCACCTTCAAGGCTAGGTTAGGCCTGCCAGAGAACAAATCTCCACCACACTTCGCTGACGTTCGGCCAGTATCACTCCTACGCCATGGTGAGGCGCCAAGTAGGATTTTGTAGGAGTGACACTGGCCGAACATCACACTCACGTGAATGAACAAGGTCCTCCTCAGGCTTCTCATAATATTTCACTAGTTCTAGTCTCACCCAAACTCAGTGGAAAAAGCCTGCTTGCATATACCCTATCTATACCCCTCATAATTTAGTATACCTCCATCAAAAGTCTCCATCTCTAGGGAATAAAGTCCTAACCTATTCAACCTTTTCCCGTTACTTTTATGTGATCCTCATTTACAAACATCAAATTAATATTATTTTTCAACTTGTGTTGGAAAACTTAACATGACAGACGTTGCACTTGTGAAAGACACATGGCAATAAAAAACACAACTCAGCCACTGATTCAATCTCTTAGCCTTGTATCTCAATCCTGACTTGTTCCATCTTAAGGTGACACCAGACTCCAATGCAAGACTGAGTGATTTGAAGGGGAGTTGTCCCACCAAATGAACACTCAGGATCCTTGCAGCAAGCCACTCTATCTATGAAGGGTTCCAGAACGGATACACTAGCTGCTGCACTTCCCACAGATATTGCCTGATTTACCGAGTGTTTCCAACATTGTTTTTATTGTGAGCGTGAATGATACAGCCAGCAAACTTTTCCCAAGGTGGAAATAACTAATACAAGAGAGCATAATTTTAAGTTGATTGGAGGAAAGTATAGGTGTGTTACAGAGGAAGATTTATTTTTCATTTTTACAGTAAGTGTGTGGAATGTGCTGTTAGGGTTATGGAAAAGGAAGATACATTTGGGTACGTTTTAGAGATTCTTAGCCAGATGGATGAAAAAATGGAGGACGATGTGGGAGGGAAGGGTTAGATTGATCTTGGAGAATGTTAAAATGTGGGCACAACATCATGGGTCCAATATCTGCAGTTTGTTTTAGATTTTCATTTCCGGTCCACCTTGGACTGAGTGGTCAATTGACCAGGGCTGTTATCATCCCTAGTTAATGGGAGTAGTGACTTTGGAATCCAGTCTTCCTGACCATGTCTTCCCCTTCCATTAGATTCCTCATACTTCATAATAGAAACTTGTACAGAAATGACACTAGGCACAGAATTAAAACTCAAACTGGCATCAATCACCTGCAATACAAGTGCAGGGAGTGATACTCTGGCATAGAGCAGGCACAAGTAACCATTTCCCATGACTGAGCTATGCAAATGTGATTACCATTAGACAGGTAGATACTTTATTGATCCCAAGGAAATTACAGTGTCACAGTTGCACGACAAGTGCACAGATATACAAACATTAGAAGCAAGAAAGAATTTTAAAAAAGTTACCTCAAACAGTCTAACAGGAGGGGTCATCACTTCCCCGGCTACAGGTTGACTCATTATGGAGCTGAATGGGTAAGAATGACCTCATATAGTGCTCCCCTGTTCAGCCAAGATGCCAACCAGAGGGTGGAAAAAAAATTCCAGAATTGCCAGGATTTTCCGTAGGGTCCTTTGTTCTACCACAGGCTCCAGTGTGCCCAGTTTTATTCCTATAGCAGAGCCAGCCTTTCTAATGGGTTTATTGAACCTGCTGGCATCACCCGTGTTGTTGCCATTGCCCCAACACACCACCACATACAAGATGGTACTGGCAACAACAGACTGGTAGAACACGTGAAGGAGAGGCCTGCATATTCCAAAGGACCGCAGTCTCCTCAGGAAGCAGAGGTGACTCTGGTCCTTCTTGTACACAGCCTCTCTGTTGGTGCTCCACTGAAATCTGTCATCCAGGTGCACCCCCAGATACCTGTAGGTCATCACTGCATCCACACCTTCACAACCAATAGTAACAGGGAGCAGTGCAGGCTGCATCTTTCGAAAGTCCATCACCATCTCTTTGTCTTACTGATGTTGAGTTTGAGGTGATTCAGCTTACACCACTTGACAAAGTCCTCCACCAGGGCCCTGCTTTCATCCTGTCATCCTCCCTTTATGCATGCAACTGTTGCTGAGTCATCAGAGAATTTCTGCAGATGACATGACTCAGCATTGCATCTAAAACCCAAGGTATACAGGGCAAACAGGAAGGGAGCCAATACAGTCCCCTTTGGAGCCCCAGTGCTGCTTATAGGCATGCCTGATGCACAGCTCTGAAGCCACAGAAACTGTGGTCTGCCAGTCACGTAGTCCATTATAGGGTACAATGGAAGTGCCAACCTCCATTTTACGGAGCTTTCCCCCACAGTAATAGTGAGGGCTGTATGATATTGAAGGCAATAATAAAAAATAAATCAAAAAACATGTACTGCCCTGCTTATCCAAATGGGAGTAGGCTCTGTTCAGCAGGTAGATGATAGCATCATCGACTCCAATGTGCTTCTGGTAGGCAAACTGCAGGGGATTGAGTGCTGTTCTGACCAGGGGTCGGAGGCGAGTCAGGATGAGTCTCTCTAGGGTCATCATGATGTATGAGGTCAGGACCACTGAACAGTAGTCATCCAAGGTTTTCAGTCAGCCCTTCTTGGGTACTGGGACCACAGATGATTCCCCCCCCCCCCCCCCCCCCGGTTGGGACCCTTTTCAGCCTGAGACTCAGATTGAAAATGTGCTGCAGAACTCCACACAGCTGCTCAGCACACTCCTTCAGGACCTTGGGGTTCACACCATCCAGTCCCAATGCTTTAATGTGTCTGAGTTTCCCCAGAGCCCTTCTCACCTGCTCAGTAGCGAAGGCAAGTCCAAGATGACTGAGGAGTTGGTGGAAAGTCAGGGGTGGGGGAGGGGGACGAAGATCGGGATGATAGCAGTTGTTAACACTGGACCTCTTGTATGTAAATGTTCAAGATGCATACAGCTCCATAGCTCTCCTCTCACTTGGAAGATCAGATTACAACCTGGTTCACCTCATGCCTTGTATAAGCCCAAAGTACAGCAACAGCTAGCTACCACCAAGATTGTAAAGAAATGGTCTCCAGAGGCCATCGATGCCTAGAAGAGCTGCTTTGCGGTTACTGACTGGAATGTGCTTTGTGAACAATATGGCGAGGATATTAACAGATGTAATGATTGCATCACTGGGTACATCATTTTCCATAATGCCTTCAAGGACTGTTCGCTGCTTCCCTAACAACAAGCCATGGGTCACCAGTGATCTAAAGGCTCTTCTCAACTACAAAAAGAGAGCCTTTAGATCAGGAGAGGGGGAGGAATTGAAACACGTGCAGAGAGAACTAAAGGAGAAGATTGAGGTGGCTAAAGAGGAATACAGAAGAGAGCTGGAGAACAAGCTTGGGCGGAGTAGCACATGGGAGGTATGGAGAGGCATGAAAAACATAACTGGCTTCAATCAGCCTGGCTGTAGAGTCTTGGAATGCAGCCATGAATGGGCTAACGAGTTAAATCAGTTCTTCAATAGGTTTGACAATTGCCCTCTGTTCACATCTCCCTCAGCATACCAGTCTAGGTGCTGAGGCATCCAATGCTCCCTCAGCACCAACACCTCTCCTCCTTCCTCCTCCAATTCAACACACGGATGAACAACACAGGCTACTACTGTCAACATCCGCTCCTTGCCTCTTGCATCATATTTCCAATGCAACCAGCAGTAGGAACCCTGAATGTTTCTCTACTAGGAAGGGACAGGGACATTGAAACAAAAGGGATTAGTTTCCAAGATAAGATCGACTGACAAGAGTAGGCCTGTTGCCCCAATTCACCGATTGATGAACATATCACGTTCCACAGGAGGGCAGGATCTCCAGGAAGTCTAACATACATACCCTCAAAGGCAGGCAGACCAACTTAGGCTGCCTATTTTGTTCATTAAGTGTCCTTGTCGAAATGCTGGATTGTATTACAGCTCCAAGACACACTGCATCAGCTGTTTCTCTGCTAATAACTGGGTGTCTCACAAATCCACAACAAACACAAGACACATAGCTTTCTTACCTGATATCATTCTACGGATGAGATCTCCCACCGTCCAGAGTTCGGATATCCAGTCCAGTAAATAGCCTTCGCTTTGTTAAGAACCGTGTTAGTTAAAGCAGTCTGTGGAGCCAACAGTCTCGTTTGTCTCAATTTGTAGTACGTTTCCTAACTGCAACATCTGCCGTTCATCTCCAGCCTCCTGTGCTCTGCCTCTGCCACTGGCCTACTGGCGAGCAGTAGAGATACTTTGCTTGCTTTCTTCTTGTACAAGTCCCATACTAACAACCGGAGATTCTGGCGACATCTGGCAGTTTAGTGCTGAGTGTCAACTGTACTCTTTTTCGCCAGTCCCTGCCTTTTCGTTTCACTGTTTCCTCTTCATTTGTGTGCACGTCTTTCTTCTCGATAGCTTAGCAACAGCACGTAAATGTAGAATAAGTCTTGCTCTTGGTGTTTGCGGTACTCGAGCAGTTTCTGGTGACTTTTTGCTGTGTCACCGTACTTACTGAAGCACCTCGTGTGCGCACTCCTCTTGCAGTTACTATGTTCTGTTGACTCTGTTCTTGCACTCTATTTATATTCCTCTTGCAGTCTGTTTATATCTGCCTGGTGTTTAACCTACACTTCTTATGCTTTGTCCTCTCACCCTAATTTGTACTGTGGTGTTTGTTTTCCAGTGTATGCCTCGTCTGCTCTTTGCTCTCTCCACCCCACCAGTACGTTCTACTTTCCTGTTGTGTCAGCCCTCGCTGGACATCATTATTATTTGCCCTGTTTCCTCTGAGTTAGTTGCTTCTTGTTTTCTCTCTCTCTCTCTACCTTCCTTTGTCTTGCTTGGATTGTTTGTCTAATGTCTCCAATTACTTTTCTGTTTGCTCCCCTCATTTGATCTGCTCTCAATTACAATCCATGCTGGTTTTTGTCCAACCCTATTCCACTTTTCCAACTATATCATCTCCTGATTATTTTCCCTGCTTAATCAGTAACTTGTTAGCTTTTCATAAGAAAACTCCCCTCCCCGATTATTTCTCTGCTTTCAATTATCTTCCTTTCCCAGTTTACACCCTGTGCCCCCACCCCCACCGCGTGGTATCTGACCCGTTCTATTTAGCACCCCCTTTAACGATCCCTCCCTCTCATTTCAACCCCGTTTTGTTTCTCAACTCCTAAACCTTGCCTTTCCCCACCGGTGTCCCCTCTCTTCGCACACCCCACCCTGTACAATTCCTCCTCTCCCTTCCCTTGCACCTCTTGTAAATTTACTCCTACCCTTTTCTCCCTTGTAATTTTCCTTCAGCTTCCCCTCGTGTATTTCTGGCCCTGTTTTCACACCTCCCTCATCACCCCCTGAAGCTCCCTCTTTCACAACACCAAAGACAAATGACAGCTCTTACCAGTGACATCACATAGATGGACCTCTGACCCTGTCAGTGACCTCATAAGCGCCAAAATTATTTACAACAAAGCACACTGCCCGTTCTTGCCCTCGCCCGCACAAAATACGTAAAACAGAATTAAATATAAATAACCCTGATATAAAAATAAATAAAAATAATAAACAAAACACAAATATAATCTACGCTATGAATTGTGGATGGGATCAAAGATGGCGCCGCCCGCGTTGCTGGGGTAACGACACGAAGAGCGGTTCGGAGTCGATCCCGGTTCTTTTCATTTTGCTTGCCATGTTTCACTTGTGTTTAAGAAACGGTTATATGATCAGGGGATGTTTCCCCATCCACTCTGTGCGCATCTGGACCCGAACCGGGGGGAGATTTTCCGTTGGCAGCGGAAGGTAGGAGACAGCCGGGCGCTTGCTTTCCCGAGTATGCTAGGATTTGTAGTTCGCGATTCGTAGGAAGTATAAAGTATAAGTAGGAGCAATAATGATAGGAACTACAACGCCTAGCACACTTTGCAACAGATACGCCTGCCCTTTGCTCTGACTAAAAAGGGACATTAACTTCAGACCCCAGTGCCGTGCCAGTAATAATCTGATTTCCATATAGATCGCCGTGGTGACAACAGATTTAAATTATGTGATCATCTGACCTCAAGTAGATTGACAGAATCATTAGCAAGAGGATCAGGGAAACTGAACATTCCAAAACAAATGAAGATGGAGGACAAAAGTCCAATTCCTATATCTTAGAGGATGTCCTGACAAAGATCATGGCTTTCTGGCTCTTTTATCTCGTGAACGTCCTGCTTCACCTATTGTGTTGATCCGGAGCAGACTTTTCACAGTTCCGCGAGGAAGGAGGTACAGAGACTCCTAAAGTCTCACACCACCAGGTTCAAGAACAGCTGACACAAGGAATTCTGCAGGTGCCGGAAACCTTGAGCAACACATATAAAATCAGATTGTTCGGATCTGATTCCTCCTTCAGCACTCTACCGTTTGCTTCCTTCCTCTCTCGTCTGAACTCACCAATTTCTTGCCAGCTTGTGCTCTCCCCTCCCCTGATTTTTTTAAAATTCTGGTTTACGTCCCCTTCCATTTCAATCTTGATGAAGGGTCTCAACCAAAATGCCAACTCTTCAGTTCCCTCCATAGATGCTGCCTTCAGCATTTCCAGAATCAGAATCGGGTTTATGTTCTCTGACATATGTAACCAAGTTTGTTGTTTTGAAGCAGCAGTATGTGCAATATATTTTTAAAATCAATATAAGTTACAATAATTATAAAAAACTAAGTAGAACAAAAAGTAAGCAAAATAGTGAGGTGGTGCTCAAGAGATCAGAAATCTGATGGTGGAGGCCAAGAAGCTGTTCCTAACACACTGAGTGTGTGTTTTTAAGCTCCAGGACATCTTCCCTCACAGTAGTAATGGTGTTGAGGTTCCTTAATGGGGGATGCTGCCTTTTGAAGATGTCCTCAATGGTGGGGAGGCCAGTACTTATGATTGAGCTGCTAACTTCTCAATGAAGATTAGTGTGTGTGTGTTCTCCCCACTTGCCCTTCTTGACATCCAAAATCAATTCCTTGATATTACTGACATTGAGTGCAAAGTTATTGTTCTGACACCACTCAGCTAACCGATCTATCTCAATCCTGTATGCTTCTTCCTCATCATCTGAGATTCTGCCAATTATGGTTAATTGGCAAATTTATAAATGGTATTTATAGCGCCTAGAAACATGGTCATGTGTAGAGAGAGTAGAGCAGTGAGTGGGCTAAGCACAAACCACTGAGGTGCGCCTATGTTGTTAGTCATTGAGGAGATATTATTTCAAGTCAAGTCACTTTTTATTGTCATTTTGACCATAACTGATGGTACAGTACACAGTAAAAATGAGACAATGTTTTTCAGGACCATGGTGCTGCATGAAACAGTACAAAAACTACACTGAACTACGTAAAAACAACACAGAAAAAAACTACACTAGACAACAGACCTACCCAGGACTGCATAAAGTACACAAAGCAGTGCAGGCATTACAATAAAAAATAAACAAGACAATAGGCACAGTAGAGGGCAGTAAGTTGGTGTCAGTCCAGGCTCTGGGTATTGAGGAGTCTGATGGCTTGGGGGGAAAGAAACTTAACATATTTTCGTTCCACGCTGACTGTGGTCTCCCTATGAGAAAGTCAGAGGGAGATATGGAGGCCTAGATTTCAAAGCATGTTAATTTGTCCTGATGGAGTTGAAGGTTGAGCTGATATTGCTGTTGTTCAGGTGATCCAAGGCCAAATGGACAGCCAGTGACTCAAGAACTTAACTCAGTGACTTGAATGTTACTCAAGAACAGCTGATTTCCTTCAACCATTCAATTCTTGAACCACACATCCCTAATCACTACAGATTAGCAACACTATGACCACTATGAGAATGTTGCACTAAAAAATAACTTCATTTTTACTTTTTTGTCCTGACTATTTTCTTGTAAAAATTGTGTATAATTTATATTTTCTTGTGAATGCTGCTTATATGATGTGTGCCCGTGATGCTGCTCCAAAAAAAATTGTCATTGCACCTTTTGATACACATGATAATCAACTTGACATCAGAATCAGGTTTGTTAACACTGACATATGTCATGGCATTTGTTGTTTTGCGGTAACCATATAGTGCAAAACATAAAAATTGCTCTTACATAAAAAAGGTACAAAAGACAAATAATGAGGTAGTGTCATCGGTCCATGGACCATTCAGAAATCTGATAGCAAAGAGGAAGAATCTGTTTCTAACACACAGAGTGTGGGTCTTCATTTCTAATTATAGTAACAAGAAGAGGGCATGTGCTGGATGTTGATGGTTTTTAATGATGAATGGTGGCTTCAAGAGGCATCACCTTTTAAAGATGTACTCAAAGGTGAAGAGGGTTGTGCCTGTGTTCGAGCTGACTGCATCTGCTGTCTCTTTCAATGCTCCACTATACATCTGTAGAAGTTTGCAAAAGTCTGTGTTGACATTCCAAGTCTCCTCAAACCCATAATGAGTAGAGCTGCTGTCGTGCCTTCTTTGTGATTACATTAGTGCATTGAGCCTAGATAGATTTACTGAGGTGTTGACACCAGGAACTTTAAGCTGCTTACCCTTTCCACTGCTGAGTCCTCAATGACGACGGTTGTGTGTTCTCCCAACTTCCCCTTCCTAAAGTCCACAATCAATTCCTTGGTCTTGTTAAATCTGAGTTTACAGTTGTTGTGATACCACTCAAACAGTTAATCTATCGCTCTTCTGTAAACCTCTCTATACCATCTGAAATTTTGCCATCAACAGTGGTGTTATCAGTAAATTTATAAATGGTGTTTGAGCTGTGCTGAGACACACAGTCATGAATGTAGAGCGAGTAGAGCAATGGGCCAACTACACATCCCTGAAAGTTCACTTGTGTTGACTGTCAGTGAGGAGGAGATGTTGTTATCAATCCGTACTGACTGGTTTCCTGTTAAGGAAGTCAAGCAGCCAATTGCAGAGGGAGGTACAGAGGCCTGGATTGTAAACTTTTGACTCTGACTTCAGATATACAGTACTGAAACTAATGTTGGAATGCTGTTGTGTACAGTGGTAGCATCGTGTTTATAATTGATACCTCAGCTGATAAAGACTGAGGTATCGATTATAGAGATGACTCATAAACACAACTCATCCATATGACTTTTTAATCACCTTATTAATCAGAAGGGGGTCTATTATATGAATGGGGATTTGGAGAGAAGGTAAGGCTGTGAACCACTTTTGAAGATTAGCTTTATTTGTCACATGTACATTAAGACATACAAAGAAATGCATCATTTGCATCAACAGCCAACACAGTCCAAATATGTACTGGGGGCAGACAGTCTGTAAGTGTCACCATGCTTCCAGTCCCGACATAGCATGCCCACAACTTATTACCCCTCACCAACCTGTATGTCTTTGGAATGTGGAAAGAAACTGGAGCACCTGGAGGAAACCCACAGAGTCAAAGGTTCAAAGAATCAAAGTACATTTATTATCAAAGAATGTATAAATTATATACCTTAAAATTTGTCTGCTTACAGGCAGTCGCAAAGCAAGAAACCGGAATAACCCAATTTTTAAAAGAAGATTAAAAAGCACTGCACAGAGAAAGAGAGAGGAAAAAAAAACACAATAGAAAACAATAGAAGCAAGCCAACAGCATTCTGAACCAGACTGAGTCCCAGATCTGCTCCTTGTGCAGGTGGAGTAGGCACAAGCCTTGGTGTCCAGTTCATCACACATGCCCTCTTCTTGTTACTATAATTAGAAATGAAGACCCACACTCTGTGTGTTAGAAACAGATTCTTCCTCTTTGCCATCAGATTTCTGAATGGTCCATGGACTGATGACACTACCTCATTATTTGTCTTTTGTACCTTTTTTATGTAAGAGCAATATAATCATGTGTATCAAAAGGTGCAATGACAATTTTTTTTGGAGCAGCATCACGGGCACACATCATATAAGCAGCATTCACAAGAAAAACTTAAACGAAGGCACAACCCAGAAAGATGAAGAAATGATCACTATTGAGGAAAAGGTTAACCAATGGAAGAGCAAAACCCTCCATGGAAGACATCCCCATGATCTGAACAGACCAGATGTTGACAAGGAAGTGTCGAATGCCTGGCTCAGAGTTGGAGACCTTTTCCCAGAAACAGAGGGGTTCCTGTGTCAATACAGGACCAAGTGGTTAACAGGAAAAAACCCCCAAAAGTACATAATAATAGACCAACTAATTCCGGACAATAAATGCAAAAAATGCCAAGAGAAACCAGAAACAATCCAACAAATTACAGGATCCTGAAGCAGTTTAACTCAATCTGATTACGTACACAGGTGTGATCAAGTGGCAAACATCATTCACCAAAATCTTGCTTTAAAATACAAACTCATAAAAGACACCATTCTTTACTATAAATACGAGCCTGATCCAGTTTTAGAGTCAGAGTCCCACAAATTATGTGACGACTGATCCATTATTACAAATCCGACAATCCATAATAACCATCTGGGTATAATATTACAGGAAAAACAAGCATGAACAACTTACTTAATAGATAACGCCATATGTATAACATACAGAAATCAGTAAGTGAACAACACTGGAAATATGCTGAATTATAAGAGGAAGTTGAAAGACTATGGAATATGAACAGGGTATACATTGTTCCGATAGTAATATCTACAACTGGTATCATCCCAAAGTCGCTACACATTAGAATTAAACAATTACACCTACACAGCAATATTTATGTAAATCTCCAGAAAGCACCACCAGAGTAGATGATGCACCCAGGTTGCCCACCCTAAAGCCATTCTCGATCTCACCAAATCAGTTTGGCACTTGGAGCAATCCAACCTTGTTCCTGGGTTAGGTGGACGAGCATTGAAACTCTTCTGCATTGCCTCCTCTCCAAATTGTTCACTCCAACTCTGACAGTGATACAAACTCCGTCTGCAACACCAGCTCAAACAGATTGCACCTCAAAATGCCCCAGCCCGGCTGATTCCCCCAAACCAGCCTCACCTCCGCCTGCCTCCTCACTGTCTATGGCAATAGTTAATCATAATTTGCTTCAGAAATGGTATTATAAATGATGTTTTTAGTCAAATCTCTTGTCTTATGAATTACCAGTAAGATGTTACACAGCTTTGGTAGCGCCATCTTAAACTTGGAAACCCGGGAGTCACAGGGACTGAATAGACAGCAACAGGAACTGAATTCTGCTGATTGTTGGCACTGTATTAGCATAATGCTAACCGCTACGCTACTGAGCCGCCCCTTGAAATATTAACTCTGTTCTTTTTTCTACAGCTGCTGTCTGACCTTCCGAATGTTTCTACTTTATTTCCAATTTCCCAGCAGTAGCAATTTCTTTAATTTGCAGAATCTTAGTTGAATTGCTTTAAATGAGTTTTATGAATATGTGATTTTAATCTTCCTACAGGTTCTCTCTGAGCAGGAGCCAGCAGTTCTGGAGATACCCTCCAAGTGGAAAAAGCTTAGAGACCAGCTTGTTTCTTCGGGTGTTGAACCTGATGCAAAATGGTGTCAGGCTGCAGGCAGGCAGCTACATGCGGGGCTCACTGAGGATTCGGAGTGCCTTCCTGCTGGTGGGCACACCTGGCCTAATAACTTTTGGACTAAGACTGAATGGGACTGTAGCTTACTGTGAAGAAGATAATGACGGTCATGTTAAAGACCCTGTGCCACCAGGTCCTGAGTTCAACTGGAGAGAATTTTGGAGGTTCCTTCGTCCAGAGCTTTCCTCTCTGATTTGGGCTGTTATTGTAAGTATTCCATCACCTGCTGATTAAGTGTAATCTGAAGATTTTCTGGCCCAGATCCCTCTGTGCCCATTTCCTCTTCAGTAATGATCCCTTTCATCAATACTGCATGACATTTAATACCTGGCTATTGAGGTACTTCATTTATACTCTG
Source organism: Hemitrygon akajei (assembly GCF_048418815.1). Classification (NCBI taxonomy): domain Eukaryota; kingdom Metazoa; phylum Chordata; class Chondrichthyes; order Myliobatiformes; family Dasyatidae; genus Hemitrygon; species Hemitrygon akajei. Next base: position 70,195,940 of record NC_133124.1, read on the forward strand.
GTCCCAGTTGCCCATATTTTGGTTCTAAATTTATTTTGGAATGTCAGCATCACTGGCAAGCCAACATTTACCACTCATTCCCAGTTAGAAGGTAGCCTTCTTCAGCAGTTGCAGTCCATGTGGTTAAGATCATAAGGCATGGAAGGTGTATACGCCATTCAGCCCAACAATCATGCTCCACCATTCAATGAGCAAACATGAGGAAATCTGCAGATGCTGGAAATTCAAACAACACACACAAAATGCTGGTGGAACACAGCAGGCCAGGCAGCATCTATAAAGAGAAGCACTGTCGACGTTTCAGGCCGAGACCCTTCGTCAGGACTAACTGAAAGGAAAGATAGTAAGAGATTTGAATGTAGTGGGGGAGGGAGAAATGCGAAATGATAGGAGAAGACCAGAGGGGGTGGGATGAAGCTAAGAGCTGGAAAGGTGATTGGCGAAAGTGATACAGAGCTGGAGAAGGGAAAGGATCATGGGACTGGAGGCCTTGGGAGAAAGAAAGGGGGAGGGAGGGAGCACCAGAGGGAGATGGAGAACAGGCAGAGTGATGGGCAGAGAGAGAGAAAAAAAACAAACAACTAAATATGTCAGGGATGGGGTAAGAAGGGGAGGAGGGGCATTAATGGAAGTTAGAGAAGTCAATGTTCATGCCATCAGGTTGGAAGCTACCCAGCCGATATATCAGGTGTTGTTCCTCCAACCTGAGTGTGGCTTCATCTTGACAGTAGAGGAGGCCATGGATAGACATATCAGCATGGGAATGGGACGTGGAATTAAAATGTGTGGCCACTGGGAGATCCTGCTTTCTCTGGCGGACCGAGCGTAGGTGTTCAGCAAAGCGGTCTCCCAGTCTGCGTCGGGTCTCACCAATATATAAAAGACCACACTGGGAGCACCAGACGCAATATACCACACCAGCCGACTCACAGGTGAAGTGTCGTCTCACCTGGAAGGACTGTCTGGGGCCCTGAATGGTGGTGAGGGAGGAAGTGTAAGGGCAGGTGTAGCACTTGTTCCGCTTATAAGGATAAGTGCCAGGAGGGAGATCGGTGGGAAGGGATGGGAGGGACTAGTGTTCAAGGGAGTCGCGTAGGGAGCGATCCCTGCGGAAAGCAGAAAGAGGGGGGAGGGAAAGATGTGCTTGGTAGTGGGATCCCTTTGGAGGTGGCGGAAGTTACGGAGAATTATACTTTGGACCTGGAGGCTGGTGGGGTGGTAGGTGAGGACAAGGGGAACCCTATCCCAGGTGGGGTGGCGGGCGGATGGGGTGAGGGCAGATGTTCGGGAAATGGGAGAGATGACTTTGAGAGCAGAGTTGCTGGTGGAAGAAGGGAAGCCCCTTTGTTTAAAAAAGGAAGACATCTCCTTCGTCCTGGAATGAAAAGCCTCATCCTGAGAGCAGATGCGGCGGAGACGGAGGAATTGTGAGAAGGGAATAGCATTTTTGCAAGAGACAGGGTGGGAAGAGGAATAGTCCAGATAGCTGTGAAAGTCTGTAGGCTTATAGTAGATATCAGTAGATAAGCCGTCTCCAGAGATGGAGACAGAAAGATCAAGAAAGGGGAGGGAGGTGTTGAAAATGGACCAGGTAAATTTGAGGGCAGGGTGAAAGTTGGAGGCAAAGTTAACGAAGTCAACGAGCTCAGCATGCGTGCAGGAGGCATCGCCAATGCAGTCGTCAATTGTACTACCTGGACTATTCCTCTTCTTTCTCCCGAGGCCACCCCTCCCATGATCCTTTCCCTTCTCCAGCTCTGTATCACTTTTGCCAATCACCTTTCCAGCTCTTAGCTTCATCCCACCCCCTCCGGTCTTCTCCTATCATTTCGCATTTCCCCCTCCCCCCACTACTTTCAAATCTCTTAGTATCTTTCCTTTCAGTTAGTCCTGACGAAGGGTCTTGGCCCGAAACGTCGACAGTGCTTCTCCTTATAGATGCTGTGTTCCACCAGCATTTGTGTGTGTGGTTCATTTTTTAAAACACTATTTTCCTGTCATCTCCATGTAACCGTTAATATTCCCAACCAATCAATAACCTATCTATCTCTCCCTTAAATGCACTCAATGAATTAGTCTCCACAGTGCTCTGTGGCAACCAATTCCACAGATTCACTACCCTCTGGCTGAAGGAATTCCTCCTCATGTCAGTTCTAAAGGGACATTCCTTATTCTGAGGCTATGTCCTTAAATTTTAGACACCCCTAATTATGGAAACATCCTCTCCACATTAAGCAACACTCAAAATAATCACATTTATTCTAAAGCTCACATATATATTGCATTTATCCTAATTGTACTTCTAATTCTGCATACAGACACAGCAGCAGCATAAAAGGCCTGCAAGTCACTCAGAATCAGGTTTATTATCACCGGCATGTGATGTGAAATTTGTTAACTTAGCAGCAGCAGTTCAATGCAATATATAATCTAGCAGAGAGAGAAAAATATTAAAATAATAATAAATAAATCAATTACAGTATATGTATATTGAATAGATTAAAAAACGTGCAAAAAGCAGAAATACTGTATATTTTACAAAAAAAGTGAGGTAGTGTCCAAGGGTTCAATGTCCATTTAGGAATCGGATGGCAGAGGGGAAGAAGCGGTTCCTGAATCACTGAGTGTGTGCCTTCAGGCTTCTATGCCTCCTACCTGATGGTATCAGTGAGAAAAGGGCATGCCCTGGGTGCTGGGGGTCCTTAATAATGGACGCTCACCATCCTTAATTGTAATATATTACTTCATCACTGGATCTACACCCTATCCAGAGTTATGGTGGGAGTATGTACACTAGAATGATTCCAAAATAAAGGGCTTGATGTGCAAGAAGTGCTTGTTGTCTTTGGGTCTGTACTTAATGGAGTACAGCCCAAATGTTGACTGCACTCTTTTCCATTGATGCTGCCTGACCTGCTGAGTTCATGAGCTAGAGAGTGAAAGGTTACAGGTAACAATCATATCATTCACGGTGACAAAAGGGACTGCAGATGCTGGAATCTGGAGCAGCAATCAATCAGCAGCTCGAGCAGTACCTGTGGAGAGAAAGTCATTGTGACATTTTGGGTTATTCGTGGTATTAACTGGCAGAGTAGGTTTGAGGGGACAAGTGGCCTACTCCAGCTTCATATTCATTTGTTCAAAATGTTTAAACCCTCCCTTCCCTTGCTCTATTTTCTGAATTCTTGCTCAAAGGGTTGGTAGTTTTGATGGATATTATTGACATGCTTTTCTGCACACAAGATTTCCAGATGGCAGACCTCACATGTAGCAAATAATTGGTTGTGTGATAAATAGATTTCACAAAGACAGAGACAATGTGTTGCAATGAGCAGATGTAGCAGATAAATTTTAATATGGAAATGTGTGAGGAGATGTGAATGAACAGGGATACTATGTTCTATTTCGTGTAAGCAGTGTTTTTATTTTCTTTTGTATAGCACTTGACAAACTGATGAAAGGTGGGTAGGGATGTTGAGAGAGAAACATGGTTGAAATCTGATATTGCAATGAATGCATTGGGGTGTTGAATCTGGAGTCTCGTGGTGGTAGTGTGTATAACGTCACACGCAGCATCGGGATTGCGTTGGGAAGGTGGAATGTAAACAACAAGCAATATGGTGGGGCTGAACGCATGCGGTAGATAATATGGTTGTAAACTAACAGCAAGCAATTTGATGTCTGGATTGCAGATATATTCTTACACAGAAATGTGACAGGGATTACACCATCTGTTGTTCACAAGCACTGCGAGCCCACCTCCCTTCCTCTCACCACACTGTAGATCTGTCTGCTCGTAGCGTTGAAAGCCCATTCACAGTGGCAAATCTGGGATTTGCTTGTGTAGTCATGTCTTGGTGAAACACATAATGTTGCATCCCTTGTATTTGTTCTGTGTCCTCGTGTATTGCTAGTTTCTCCATTTTATTTGCCAGCTATCTTACATTCCCCATAATGATAGATGGGAGATATGGTTTACATCTCTGTTTCTTGTTGTGCTGCTTTTTACCTGATCTGCAGCCTTGCTATCTTCATCTCAGCTCACACCAGAATATGGAGCTTCTGCTGGGCAAACAAAGGTTACTTCCCGGCTGCTAGTAGCTGCTCCTTCATATATACTCCACTACCTCTGCTACTGTGGTTACAGCACTTGTTGGAATAAAGTATCCTGAAAATACTTGGTAGAAGGGATTAAAGTATAGACTACAATATTTTCTAAATGGGGAAAACCATCAAAATTCTGAGGTGCAAAGAGACTTGGGAGCCTTTGAGTAGGATTCCCTAGAGGTTAACTTGTAGCTTGAGTTTGTGGTGAGGAACGCAAATGCAATGGTAGCATTCATTTCAAGAGGACTAGAACATAAAAGCATGGATGTAATGCTGAGGCTTGATAAAGCACTGGTGAGGCCTCACTTTGAGTTTTGTGAGCAGTTTTGGGCCCCTTTTCTAAGAAATGATGTGATGACATTGAGGAGGGTTCAGAGGAGGTTTCCAAGAATGATTCTGCAAATGAAAGGGTTATCATATGATGGCTCTGAGTCTGTACTCACTGGAATTTAGAAGAAAGAGGTGGGATCTCATTGAAACCTATAAAATGTTGAAAGCCTCGATAGAGTGAATTTGGAGAAGATGCTTCCTTTAGAGTGTGAGTCTAGGACCAGAGTGCACAGCCTCAGAATAGAGGGACATCCATTTAGAAAGGAGGTGGGAAGGAATATTTTAGCCAGAGGTTGGTGAATCTGTGGAATTCATTGCCGCAGGTGGCAATGGAGGCCAGGTCACTAGGTGTATTTAAGACGAAGGTTGATAGGTTCTTGATTAGTCAGTACGTGAAAGGTTATGGGGAGAAGGCAAGAGAATGGGGTTGAGAGGAAAATGGTTCAGCCATGATGAAATTGTGAAGCAGACTGGATGGGCCAACTTGGGCTCCTATGTCTTATGGTGTTATGTGGCAAAGCAAGCTGAGAAGTTTGTTGGAAAGCCTTACTGGAACTGTGGTGTTAGAAATAAGGTGTAAAATACTATTTCCATGTATATGTAACAAATAAAACTGAATCTGGAAATTGTGATGGGTTTGGACTAGTTTATTATTGTAGCATATGGTGGAATACAGTGAAAAGCTTTTGTTTGCCTGCCATCTGGACAGATCATCACATACATAATACAATTAAGGTAGTAAAAAACTTTGGTTATCTTAAAGATTAATAATTCACAGATAAGGACACAGATGTTTTGTAAGTGTTGTGATGGGAAAGCCCAATTCTGCACATTGCACATTAGAAAGGACACCGAGGCCTTTGGGAGGAGAAACAGGACATTTACTGAAATGCCTCAAGTATGAGGGGTTTTAGTTATATAGAGACTGGAAGAGCTGTAGCTGTTGTATGAGCAGAATAGGGTGAGAGGAAGTGAAATAGAAGTGTTCAAAATTGAGGTTGGTGTTCGAGATCCCATCATTAGCTGGTCCAGGGGTTGATACCAAAGATTGATGCCCAAAAGTTTATCAAAGATCTAGAAGTCAAAGCCTGGAGACTTGAGTCTAGAGGCCCAGAGGCCTGTCTAGGAGTTGGTGGACTGTGGGTGTGTGTGGTTGGGAGGGATGATGGGGGCTCGTTTTGCTGCTGTTGTTTTGTTACTTATTGTGTTCTGTGTTGTTCTGCTGAACACTGTGGATATGTTATGTTAGCATTAGAATGTGTAGCGATATTTGCAGGCTTCCCCCAGTAGTCCTTACTGGTCAGTTGTTAATGCAAACAATGTATTTTTCTGTATATTTCCATGTATATGTGATAAATAAAACTGAATCTGGAAATTGTGATGGGTTTGGACTAGTTTATTATTGTAGCCTATGGTGGGATACAGTGAAAAGCTTTTGTTTGCCTGCCATCTGGAAAAATCATCACATACATAATACAATTAAGGTAGTAAAATGAAAAAAATAGAGTGCTATTATATAGTGTTACACTTACAGGTAAAGTGTAGTTTTGTATATTATTTTAAAACTATTTCTATAGCCTACAGCTGCTGGGAACTGGGAATGCAGATTTAAGAAAATTAACAAAAGGGACATGAGGAAACTACCTTTATGCTGGGGGTTGATATGAAATAATATAATAATAATAAGTACTCTATTGATCCCGAATGGAAAATTCCAGCAGCAAAATTTAAAAACAGACTCAGCAGTATGCAGGCTTAACTAATAATAACATACAGAATGATAAATACACAACAATAATGTAGCGATGCTGCTCCCCAACATAAAGCACCAAAGAAGACCGAAAAAGATCTCCAACATCCTACTGCACACATCGAAGGATCTCAGCTTCCTCTTGTAAACAGCCTTGGTGTTGGTTTTCCAGTCAAGTCTGTTGTTGAGGTGAACACCTAAGTATTTGTACTCCTCCACCACTGCAACCTCTTCTAGAATGTAGACAGGACTCACCACAGTCCTCCTTCTGCTAAAAACAGCCACCATCTCCCCAGCTTTGGCCACATTCAGGAGCAGCAGATTCCTCCTGCACCAGTCCACAAATGCTTGACACATCAGTGAATCAGTTTCATGACAACATTCTAATAGTAGTTGGATAAATATTTGATGTGAAAGAAGTAGTTCAAGGCTATGGAGAAGTGACAAGGGATCAGGGCTAATTGCAGAGTTTTATCATTTCTCCAGGACAGGTACAATGGACCGACCGAATGATCTCCTTTTGTGGTGTATAATTTCTAACCTCTGGTTTCTCTCTAAACATTCATATTCTGAATTCTTTGCTGATGCATCCATTTCTTCTCCCTTTCCTAGTTTGCCTGTGGTGCGGCATACCTGAATTCTCAGATCCCGCTTTTGTTAGGGGATTTGATGAACGCTATTGTCCAATGCCTGCAGACCAATCCTGCTTGCTACTTCAGGAGCATGAAAGTGCCAAGCACAAAGTTGCTAGGGGTCTACGTTATACAGGTAAGATCTCATGAGATAAGTAGTAGTTTGTGTGTTTAGATGGTGAGAATGTCCCCGTGTCACAATAAGACACGATGGACCACTAAGGCAGGTAATCCTGGAGAGTACCAGAGCAGCTCACATAGGAAATAGCTTTGCATGCTGTGCAGAGTTACAGAGGGCATCTCCAAGAGATGGCTCAAGTTATGTGGGTTGGGCTCTTGATGGGAGGTTTGGGGATTCCATCTTTATTTTATTTAGAGATACAGCATAATACAGGCTCTTCCTGCCCAATTACATCAATTAACTTAGAATTCTATACATCTTTGTAATGTGAGAGGAATCTGGAGCACCTGGAGTAAATCCCCACAGTCTCAGGGAGAGCTTACAAACTCCTTATAAACAGCAGCAGAATTGAACCTTAGTCACTGGCACTGTAATAGTGTTAACTGCTAGGGTACCATGCCAGTCTGGGAAGCAATCTTGGCCAAGTGAAATGTCCCCTTGTCACTCACAATGATGGGCCTGCCAGTTGCTTCATCTACATGCCTTGGTCTCATGGCTAGCTCCTCCAACATCCAGTCTCTCTCTAGCACCCTCATTTCCAGCCAATAGATCCATTGCCAGATCAACTTCATTCGCCATATACATTTGTATGTATTTGGAATTTGCTGTGTTGTGTTGGTACAACATGCAACAAAAGCAACAACATTCAACAATTATAAGACTAAAGTATTACATAAAAAATAAAATTATAGGTTTAACTATGGATAGGAAACAAAATGTGAATAAATACATAAACACCAGCATGTATTCACAATATAAACAGCATTTAAAAAAAGTGTTTTAAAGTTTTCACCATGCTTTACAGTGACTGAAGTAATAGATTTAATTGAATTGACTTTACATCTTTTACATACATGAGGAGTAAAAATCTTTACATTACATCTCCATCTAAATGTGCAATGTGCAATTTATTTTTTCTTACAGAAACATTTGCATGATGCTAAACTAGGGCACATCATCAGTGATGTTACCTGGGGTTGTCAGGTGTTTCGAGTCTTTCAATATCGTACACCCTCGCCCAGGTGACCTGACCAGGATTGATCAGACCCCTAGCAGCAACCCATGGATCTGCCCTCTTTATCCAGAGCCATCTTGACACATTCTCTGCTGCACCTGTGGTGGTAGAAATGGCTCTCCTCTTCTCTCTCCCATGATTCCAAGTGTAGTGTATACTTTGCAGAGTGTCTGGCCTGCAAAGCCACGACACCCGACCTCCATGGGCCAACACTTTGCTCTCCAGCCCTCTTCTTCGGCAGTTGTTCTTCAGATCTTCATACTTGGTTCTTTTCCACTCGTAGGCCTCCTCCATGCGTTCTTCCCATGGCACGGTAAGCTCAAGCATAAGAATGTGCTTCGATGAGTCGGACCACAACACAATGTCGGGCTGCAATGTCATCTCTGTGATGTGGGGAGGGAACTGCAGCTATTTTCCCAGGTCTGCTTTTAGCTTCCAGTCCTGCATAGTGACGAGCAACCCGGTTGCTTTCTGGTGTTCTGTTGGTCTTTCCCCCTTTTGACAAAGCAGATGGTATTCTTGATCACTCTTGTTTTCCGGCAGATGTTAAGGGTGCTGCAGATTGTCTCAGCAATTGTCCGGAAGACCTGATCATGCCGCCACCGATAACGGCCATCGGCAAGAGCTCTGGGGCAGCAGCTCAGAATATGCTCTAGCGTACCGGTCTTCTGACAGATGGGGCAAATTGGTCGTTCTGCAAGGCCCCAGCTGTGCAGGTTGGATGGACTAGGAAGGATGTCATAAACAGCCTGGATAAGGAACTTGATGAAGTGTGGATCCACCTTCCAGAGATCGTTCCACGTGATCTTTCGCTCAATCACCTGCTCCCATTTGGTCCAGGCTCCTTGCTGTTTCATTGCCACTGCTCTGCTGGTCCTCTCCTCCTCTACAGCTGCCCTTACTTCATTCTGGACCAGTTCTCATCGCTCTTTCCCTTGTGCTTTGTCAAAATGGGGAACTTCAAGGCTTCCAAGTCCAACTCTTCCTTTGGCGACTGCCCCCATCAGCACTTCCGTGGCGCAGTCACGCCTTAGCTTCTGCTCTCCACTTTCTTCCAGTTCTCACTGCCACTCTTGTTCTGGCAACCTTTGGATCTGAAGATTCCCAGAACTGCAGCATCTCTCTTGCTCGCAAAACCTTGAACTCCTCCTCAATGGATTTCAGGGGGAGCCTCAGTTTGCAGTTATTCCCATACAGAGCGATGCTGCTGATGTTCCTTGGTAAACCCAGCCATCTTCGCAGGAACCGGCTGACTACCCTCTCTAATTCAGCAACAATGGAAATTGGAAACTCATAGAGAAGCAGTGGCCAGAAGATTCTTGGTAATATACCGTGCTGGTAAATCCATGCCTTAAACCGCCCTGGAAGGCCAGTCCTGTCAACCTCTTGCAACCATCGTTCAAACTCCCCACAGGTGTTCCTTATTGCCGCCTTATCTCTGAGTGTTGCATCAAGCATCTTCCCAAGACTTTTTACAGGGTTCTCTGTGATGGTAGGAATTGGAATGTCCTCAATAGAGAAACTCCTGTACTCTCCCCTTCTTCAGCACTACAGATCTTGATTTTGTAGGCTTAAATGACATCCTTGCCCACCTCATCAACCTTTCCAGCCCCTTAAGAATCCACCTAGCACCAGGCTCTGACTCCGTAGTGATAGTCAGATCATCCATGAAGGCTCGTATTGGTGTTTGGCGGATCCCAGATCTTGATTTCGGGCCTCGACACTCTGGCTCTGCAGATTTTACCAGCATGTTCATTGCCAGGGCGAAAAGGATGACTGAGATGGTGCAGCCTGTGATGATACCAATCTCCAGCCTGAACCAGTCTGATGTTATTGGCCCTGTTGAGACTCTCAGGTAGAACTCGTTGTAGTAGTCCATAAGGAGGCCTCTGATTCCTTCAGGAACATGGTGCCTCTTCAGAGCGTCTTCAAAAACCTTGTGGGTGATTGATCCATAGGCATTGGCCAAATCCAACCACTAAACCACTAAGTCACCTTTATTCTCTCTGGCCTCTCTCAGGAGCTGTGTGATGACTCCAGTGTGCTCCAAGCAGCCTGGTACCCTTGGAACGCCATCCTTCTGTTTGGAGGTGTCGATGTAATTGTTCCTCAGGAAGTATTCTGTTAGGTGCTTTGCCACCTCACTGAAGAAGAGCTTCCCTTCAACACTCAACAAGGATATTATCCTAAAGTGGCTGATGTTCCTGGAGTTCTCTTCTTTTAGAATCCACACTCCGTTTGCATACTTCCATTGTTTGGGCACTTTGCCTCTCTTCCAGACCGCCTTGAGGATTCTCCACAGCCACCAGAGAAGCCAGGGACAGCGTTTGTAGGTGTTGTAGGTGGTGCCACTCAGACCAGGTGCTGAGCCAGCTCTGGCTTTCCTGACTACTTGCTGAACCTCCTTGAAGAGAGGCTCTCGAATGTGGAAAGCCTCTGCTGGTTCTGCGGGGGCAATGAGGGCCTCACAGTCTCCCAGTTCAGCTTCTCTGTCCGGGCTATTGAAGGTGCTTCGAAGATGGTGGTCCATCTGTTCCTTTGTGCAGGACAACTTTCCACTTCTGACTCAGCAACTGTTTAGTGAACTGAATTTGGTTACTGATAAATGCAGATCTTTTCTGTGCTTTTTCTCTCCTGCACCTCCGATGTTGCTCTGCTCTTCTCAGAGTTATGAGCCTTTTCTTTAGCATCACACGCAGTTCTTCCAGTGGTAGCCTTGCCTCATGGTTGGCCAATTTATGTTGTTGCTTGAGCATCTTCAGCTCTTTCCAGATGTTGTGGATTTTGGTGGCTCTGTTGTTTTTAACATGGCTGTTTGGCCCGCTTCTCTTCCTCGGTACCAAATCTTTCTGCTGCCACAGTTATGATCACTATTGCCATTATCTGCAGTCTCCTCTCCACATCACCTTTGGCCACTGTTTCCAACACTAGATCTAGGTCCTCATCAAATCTTTGCCACTCTGCTGTCTGGCAGGCTTTGGGCCTGCTGGCACAGTCTGAGATGTGATGTTGGAATGCACAGCTTGCACCACAGCTTGCTCTGGGTACTGTGGGGTGCTTCCTGACTCTGCTCCTCCTCTGTCTCATCAGATTGGGAATCTATGCTTTGGGATACTCTCTGTTGCTCTTTACACTTCATCCTTGACCGGTGGATTTTCAAGCCTCTCTGGTTCTTACAAATTTTGCCACAGATGCACTGTATACTCGTCGTTTGTCCTTTGCACTGGGTCGGTAGCGTTGTATCCTGCATGTACAACAGGACAGTCAATATAACAATTGTATCAGCGTGAATTAATCAGTCTTATGGCCTGGTGGAAGAAGCTGGCCTGGAGCCTGTTGGTCCTGGCTTTTATGCTGTGGTACTGTTTCCTGGATGATAGCAGCTGGAACAGTTTGTGGTTGGGGTGTCTCGGGTCCCCAATGATCCATCGGGCCCTTTTTACACACTTCTCTTTGTAAATGTCGTGAATTGTAGGAAGTTCATATTTGCTGTCTGCACCACCCTCTGCATAGTCCAGTAATTGTCCAAAGTACAGTTCCCATACTAGACTGTGATGCAGCCAGTCAGGATGCCCTCAATTGTGTCCCTGTAGAAAGTTCTTAAGACTTGGGGGCCCATACCAAACTTCTTCAACCGTTTGAGGTGAAAGAGGCACTGTTGTACTTTTTTCACTACATAGCCAGTATGTATAGACCATGTGAGATCCTTGGTGATGTGTAATCTAAGAAACTTAAAGCTGTTCACCCTCTCAACCCCAGATCCATTGATGTCAAGAGGGGTTAGCCTGTCTCCATTCCTCCTGTAGCCCACAACCAGCACCTCCATTCTTGCAACATTGAGGGGGAGGTTGTTTTCTTGACACCACTGCCATGTTATTATTTGAGATTAGGCCAATCAATGTAGTGTTGCAGCAAATTTCATTAGCAGATTGGGGCTGTGGGTGGTGACACAGTCATAGGTATACTGAGAGTAAAGGAGGGGGCTTAGGACACAGCTGTGAGGGGCACCCGTGTTGAGAGTCAGAGGGGCAGAAGTGAGGGTGCCCACCTGCTGACAATCTGATAGGAAGCCCAGGATCCAGCTGCTCAAACCAGGGTGAAGGCCAAGGTCTTTGAGCTTCTTGTCAAGCCTGTAGGGAATTGTGGTGTTGAATACTGAACTGTAGTCCAAGAACAGCATTCTCACATAAGCATAAGATAGAGGTTGAGTGACTAACTAGAGTGGTTGATCAGATTAACTGCCAGGGGAAAGAAACTTTTCAGATGTCTTGAAGTACTTGTTTTTATACCCTTATAGTACTCGCCAGAAGGGAACTTTTGGAAAAGGCAGTTTGGTGGCCGGGTAGTGTCCGCAATGATCTATCATGACCATTTATTTGTCTTTGTCAAGTCTTATAGTGATGGTAGACTATAACCGATGGCATTTTCAGCTGACCTGATAGTTTTTGTATATTGTGGGAGGATGCTGCTCCAAATCAGACCCCAATGGCTTATGTGAGGATACTGTCTGAGATGGCAGTGTAGAATTGCTCCAATATGTTCTGGGTAAGATGGGATTTGTCACAAGAAGTACATCCTCTGCCGAGCCTTTTTATTACTGAAAGAGATATTGTTCTCTCAAATGAGGTCCTGCGATATAAAAATGCCCAGGAACCTAAAATTTGAAATGGTGCTAGCTGCAGTGTTGTTAATGATGAGTGGGTGGAGAGGAGACAGGTTTCTTTTGAAGTTGATGTGTACCTTCATGGTTTTGAGGATATTCAGCTCTAAATTGTTGTGATTGCACCAGGGCACTAACTTGTTTACTTGGATTTGTCGCCTCCAATGACAGTGGTGCATTCCGCAAACTTTGTCAGTTTAGCAGATGGATCACTGGAGACACAGTCATTGGTGTATAGAGAAAATTGGTGAGGGGAGAAATTGGAGAGAACATATTCCTGTGGTGCACCAGTGTTGAGTGAGCGGGATGTGGAGATGTGCTTGCCTGGTCTCACAAACTGCCTCCTGTCAGAGAGAAAATTTGTGATCCACCTGCAGATGGGACCTGGTATGTTAAATGTAGCGAGTTTTCTTGCAGAAGCTTAGGGATGATAGTATTGAAGTTTGAACTGAAATCATCAAAGAGAATCTGGAAATACTGTTTATATCAGGGAAGTTGAGATACTGTAATATGAATATGTTCCATATTCTTAAAATGACCCAGAAATGACAGGCAACTTAGAGGACTGCAATAAACACTTGCTGATGGGACCTATATATCATTCTGAAGTCAGCGTCCTCGGTGAAAATAATGTCACCATTGCACACCAATGGGGAGGTATCTCTGAAGGGTTCTCAGGCAGAGAGTTACCAGTCTGGGTTACAAATGCACATTATCCTCAATTGGGAGACTGAGAACTGTGGCAGAGACCTACTGTTTCTTCTTTTCCAGAAGAAATTGAGAAGCTTCTGAACTTTGACAGCAAAAGCAGGGTGTGGGATAAAATGACCGAGGATAATGCTTACAATTGGTGTAAGACCAATATTCAGGCCCTGTCGAGAAGCACTGGAGTAGTTCCTCTAGCATTTTGTGTGTGTTGCTTGGATTTTCAGCATTTGCAGATTTTCTCTTGTTTCTAAACCTCCATGTTGAATCTTTAAGAGCTAAATTGTTCTTCCTGTATTGTTCACTGAGAGTGACCAAGCTGGTGGGATGGGACCAGGAGAGCTTAAGGGAGCCGTTAGATTTTTCTGAGCTTCTCGTTTCCCTTGTTCTGCAGAAGAGACACCCTTTCTCCAGGACCTACGGCCATGGCGGTGATGATGACAGAATTAAAGAACAGTGCTAAAAAGTCTAGCCAGTTCTCAGTGTCTGGGGCATACATCTTTTGATGCTGCTTTCCTTCACACTCTCATTCTATTTAGATTGTCTATGCCAGCCTATCTAAACTTTTTTGCCCAGGAGGAAACTTTGAAATACTTTTTAGTTCTCAGGGAACCCCTGCGTACATTAGCGTGATCAGTAAATTGTAGATATAATGATTCAAAAGTAGTTGTCAATGCTCTTTTGAGTAGGGAATGAATTTTTAGCAAACCTTTCTTGGAAAAAAAGCAGGTAGTTAAGCTGAGATTACTGTTCTTGAAATTAATCTTTTTTTTTCCCCTTTCATAAATTTTTAAAACTCATAAGGCAACCATAATAAGTTTCTGTTAAATAACTGACTTAAGCCAAAATGGGATTTAAGTTTTCTAAAGATAAGCTCGGTTGTAAATTGATTTCTGGGTAATAAGTTCTTCTACTAAATAACTTGCTTCCTGATTTTTTACTGAATGTAACTTTACTGTGTTTGTTTTGAGATTCCAATAGTTGTTTAAAATAATCAGCACTTTTACATGCCCGTATAGTTGTGATTTGTATTTAAGTGTCTTTTCAATTTTGCTGGAGCCATTGCTGTATTTGTAAGTTGTTTGCCACAGACTAGGCACAATGGAACAGGACAACTTGGATCACCAGTCCATGTGAAACCCATTGATAGTAGCTTTCATTGTAAAGACAGTTTTTTTTGTGTCTGTTGTTGCACTAATACAGTGAAATGACTCAGAAGGTTGTACCGTCAGACATTGGACCAAATAAAAAAAAGTACAGCATAATAAGTAACTAAACGAGAAAACTACAAAAAATATATAAAAGCTTCATAATACAGTTCACTTCTAACCTACACAATCCACCTTTTGCAGCATTTACAGCAAAACCAAAGTGGCAGGCCATCAGCTAAGTCAAAATTCCTTCCTTAGAAAGAAAATTTCCCTCCAATTTTTTTACTAAACTGGTAGAGTTTGTTTGCTCCCATAAGTCAAGTCAGTGATGTATAAGAGGAAGTTGGGGAAGTGTAGTTCAGGAGGGAAAGGCTGATAATATAGCTCAAGTTGCTTAAGTCCATTCAATGCTCAGAAAACAGACTTCACGCTCCTCATCAGCCTACTGTTTTCCCCTCCGTGCAATAAAATGCTTGCCAATTATCAATGCCCTCCCCATCTCACATCAAAATCTGAGAATGGACTCAACCAAATAAACACGGTCCTACTGTACACTGCCATACTGGGCTGAGCGATCTCTAGCAAGATTGCCAACGGGGCTACTTGGTCACTACCCAGCATTGCGAGCAGTAGCATCACGCATTGCCCAAAGTTCAAAAAATTATGTATATTTTTTAGATCACAATCTCTCACAGAACCCCTAGCAACTCCAGTTGAGAAACCCAGATCTATGTCCTCTTTACCATTGTCTCCCTGTGTGTGGTTCAGAGTTAGGGGGCAGGGAGGCAAGGCCACCCTGGGCCAGTAATTTTCAGCAGAGGTTGGGAGAGATCTTTTGAAAGTTCTTCAGCATGCTTAACTTCATTTGTTAGAGTGTTGATTATAAAAAGTCACGGTGCAGCTATAGAAAACTGGTTAGGTACAATTGGAGTATGGTGTACAGTCTGGTCACTGCATTGCAGGAAGGATGTGGAGGCTTTGGAGAGAGGGCAGGAGAGGTTCATTGGGATGTTGATTGGATTAGAGGATATTAACTGTAAGAGATTGGAGAAACTTGGATTGTTTTCTCCAGAGTGGATAAAACTGAGGGGAGAATTGATAGTATATAAACTTATGAGAGGCATAGATAAGTGATAAAGAGGGTGGAAATGTCAAATACCAAAGGGCATAGATTAGGGACAAGATGGAAAGTTTAAACGAGATTTACACAACAAGTTTACACAGTGGTAGGTGCCTGGAATGGGTTGCCAGAGGAGGAGGTGAATCAGAATCACGTTTTTTATTGCTGACATATGTCATGAAATTTGTTGTTTTGTGGCAATAGTAGAATGTGAGACATGTATTGCTGTTGTCTAGGTGCACCTGTCTAAAGCATTTAGACAGACACATGAACAGGTAGGAAATGGAGGGAAATAGACCACACACAGGCAGATGGAATTAGAATAAATAGGTGTCATGGTCGGCTTGAAAATGGAGGGCCTAGGCTGTTTTGTTCTACATCATTTCTTTAGTCTTTACTCTGACCACCGGGAGCTCTCTGGCTATGTCTAACCTGGGAGCAGAAAATTTAGTAGAACATCAGATCTCTGGCCTTGGTATGCAGTTGAAACCTAAGAGAGAAGGCCTCAATGCTGGGGACTTTCATACAGCACTGAAATAGCTTTTTGGCTTACTATGGTGGTGTGGTAGCATAAAACTTAGCATAATGCTTTATAGCGCCAGCAGTGAAGGTTCAATTGCTGCTGCTGTCTGCGAGGTGTTTGCATGTTCTCCCCACAACCTTATGGGTATCCTTCGGGTGATCCAGTTTTTCCCACATTCCAAAGACGTACAGATTAGTTCGGATTAGTAAGTTGCGGGCATGCCCTGTTGGTGTGAGATTCATGGTGACACTTAGGGGTTGCTCTCAACATTTTTTTCAGTCTGTGTGGTTGTTGAGGCAAATGTAACACCCTGTAAGGTTTCACTGCTAATGTTATGGCTTCTCTGTAATGTTCCACTGCTAAGGTGGTGGTTTCTCTGTAGCAGCAACGTTTGGGTTATGACTAGAGATAATGGGGCATGTTAGCCAATGAGCGGGATGTTGTTCTTTCTTGTGTGTCTGAGAGCCAGGAATTTGCAGTCTTGCTGGGGAGAAATGAGGAGAGAAGTCACGAATGGAGAGTCTTGGTAGAACTCGAACGGAGTGGACTTGGAGCGAGGGTTCAAAGGTCAGCGATGATCTGAGGGGGTCGATGGTAGACGAACGGCCTATCAGTGAGCTCCAACGTTTGCGCATTAGACTGTTTCATGAGAATGAGCACTTTTTTTCTTTTTTTGTTTTCTTTACTAACCATATAGTCAAGTTAAGAATTATAAAGCTCAATCGTTTAATTGCATTTGTGTACTGTTTGTTATTTCATGGTACTGATTTGTAACGGGGACACATCACGCAGCATCCACCCAAACGAGATTTCTTAAGTTTGGCCAGTCCGGGTGGGGGCTATCATCCCCTATATTAAGCTGACAGCTGAAGCAGGAGTTACACAAATAATACATTTCACTGTATGTTTTGATATTTCGACGTACATATGACAGATAAAGCCAATCTTCTTCATGTGCATGCTGACCAGCAAGCGCCCATCTATACAAATACCATTTACCAGCACCTATTGCACACAACCTTCTGTCCTTTGGCAGTTCAGGTGTTCAGATGCGTGAATAATTTTTGTCCTTATGGAAGGTAAAAATCATTAACAGAAAAGCAATTTCCTACACTTGCTCTAGATCAGTTTTTCTCCTTCTGATTACCAGGGAATCCTGAGCTGCTTTTATATCACTCTCTTGTCCAGAGTTGGCGAACGAGTTGCTGCTGCGATGAGGAAGGAGTTATTTGCAACACTGATCAGGTGTGAAATTTTTATTATGTTGGAACATTTCTTGTTGTATGATTTTGTCTCACAAATTGTAATGTGAAAATGGACAAGTTTGCTTACGCTTTCAGTAATGATGAAGGAACTTTGCCTGCTCATTTTTGCCAAAATATAGGAGGTGTTATTAATGATTCCTTGTTTCTCCACAGCATGTCTTCTCCAAGTAATCTGTAGCTATCAATGAACTGGCAAAAAGTTCAATTGTTAATGAAGAATTCAGTGTAAAATCACTTGAAAAACACCATAGTTTGTGAAGCGTTCAGTGAGGAGCAGGTAGATATTCTGGCCTCAGAATTTCTTCATTTTGCGATCTAAGATTAAAACAGTGCTATGGATCACCCTAACAATATTTGTCAATGTGTTGTAAAAAGCAAGAGCATCAGTTCACAGAGCAGCATTGTCAGGTTTCCTTGTGTAATAACACCAGAAGATGTAGGAGCAGGATTCAGTCATTTGGTCCATCGAGTCTGCTCTGCCATCTAATCATGGCTGATCCATTTTTCCTCTCAGCCCCAAATTCTTGCCTTCCCTTGGTATCCCTTCATGCCCTGACTGATCAAGAATCTATTAATCTCTGCCTTAAATATACATAAAAACTGGGCCTCTACAGCTGCCTGTGGCAATGAATTCCACGGATTCACTACTTCCTAGCTAAAGAAATTTCTCCTTACCTCCATTCTAAAAGGATGCCCCTCTATTCTGAGGCCATGTCCTCTAGTCCTAGGCACTCATATGACAAGCTGTTTAATTCTGGAATCATTTCCGTGAACCTCCTTTGAAACCTCTCCAGTTTCAGCATATCCTTTCTAAGATAAAGGCCCAAAACTGCTCACAATACTCTTAAGTGAGGCCTCACCAGTGCTTTATGAAGTCTCAACAATACATCCTTGCTTTTATATTTTCGTCTTCTTGAAGTGAATGCTAACATTGCATTTGCCTTCCTCACCACAGGCTCAACCTACAGATTAACCTTTGGGAAATCCTGTGCAAGGTCTCCCAAATCCCTTTGTACCTTGGATTTTTATATTTTCTCTCCATTTAGAAAATAGTCAGCCCTTTCATTTCTTCTACCAAAGTGCATGACCATACACTTCCCAACACTGTATCCCATCTTACACTTTTTTGCCCACTCTCCTAATCTGTCCAAGTCCTTCTGTAGCCTCCCTATTTCTTCAAAACTAGTCACCAGCAGCCAACCAGAAAAGGCTCCCTTTATTCCCATTCTTTGCCTTCTGCTAATCAGCCACTGCTTTATCCATACTAGAATCTTTCCTGCAATACCGTGGGTTTATAGCTTGTCAAGCAGCCTCATGTGTGGCACATTATCAAAGGCGTTCTGAAAATCCAAATACACATCAACTGAATCTCCTTTGTCTAACATGCTTGTTCCATCTTCAAAGAATGCCAACAGATTTGTCAGGCAAGATTTTCCCTTGAGGAAACCATGCTGACTACAACCTATTTTGTCATATGGCTCCAAGTACTCCAAAACCACATCCTTAACAATTGACTTCAACATCTTGCCAGCCTCTGAGAGCAGACTAACTGGCCTATTCACACAAAATGCTGGTGGAAAGTAACTGGCCTATTATTTCCTTTCTTCTGCCTCTCTCCCTTCTCGAAGAGCCAAGTGACATTTGCAATTTTGCAGTCTTCCGGAACCATTCCAGAATCTAACGATTCTTGAAAGATCATTACTGATGCCAACACAATCTCTTCAGTCACCTCTTTCAGAACCCTGGGGTGTACACAATCTGGTCCAGGTGTCTTATCTACCTTCAGACTTTGCAGTTTCCCAAGAACCTTCTCCCTAGTAATGGTAACTTCACACACTTCATGACCACTGACACCCAGAACTTCTACCATATTGTTAGTATCTTCCACAGTAAAGATTGATGCAAAATATTTATTAAGTTCATCTACCATTTCCTAGTTCCCCATTACTTACTCTCCAGCATTGTTTTCCAGCAGTCCAATATATGCACTTTTGCTTCTCTTTTACACTTTATGTATCTGAAGAAACATTTGGAATCCTCTTTAATATTATTGGCTAGCTTACTTTCATATTCCATCTTTATCTTAATGACATTTTTGGTTGCCTTCTGTTGGTATTTGAAAGCTTCTCAATCCTCAAACTTCCCACTGTTTTTAGCTCTATTATATTTCTGCTCTTTGGCTTTTATGTTGGCTTTGACTTCCCTTGTTCACCATGGTTGTGTCATCTTACCATTAAAATACCTCTTCCACTTTGGGATGTATATATCCTGGGGCTTCCGAATTGCTTATAGAAATTCCAGTCATTGTTGCTCTGCTGTCGTCCCTGCCAGTGTTCTTTTCCAATTAATTCTGGCCAATTCCTCTTTCTTGCCTCTGTGATAGCCTTGACTCCACTGTAATACTGATACATCTGACTTTAGCTTCTCTTTCTCAAATTTCAGGGTGAATTTGATCATATTATGATCATTTGCCCCTAAGGTTCTTTTACCTAAAGGTCTCTAATTAATTCTGGTTCATTGCACAGCACCCAATCCAGAATAGCTGATCCTCTAGAGGGTTCAACTACAAGCTGCTCTAAAAAGCCATCTCATAGGCATTCTAGAAATTCCCCCTCTTAGAATCACGTACCAACCTGATTTTCCAGTTTACCTTCATATTGAAATCCCCCATGACTATTGTAACATTGTCCTTTTGACATGCATTTTCTATTTCCCATGTAACTTGTAGACCACATCCTTATTACTATTTGGAGGTCTGTATATAACTCCCATCCAGGTCTTTTTACCCTTGCAGTTCCTTAGCTCTATCCACAACAATTCAACACCTTCTGATCCAATGTCACCTCTTTCTGATGATTTAAATTCATTTTTACCAACAGAGTCACTCCACCCTTTCTGACTTCCTACTTATTCTTTCAATACGATGTGCATCTTAAACATTAAGCTTCTAGCTATAATCTTTCAACCATGATTCAGTGATGCCTCATTGAAGACGATGTTGTCTGTTTCACTGTGGCATTTCTTCAAGATGTGTTGAAAGTTCTTTCAGTTGTTATAAGGCAACAAATGAGGTGCAAAGTTTGTGTAAGATTACATATGATACTTGGCAGATGTATTCTATGTAATTCTGACTGTGCAGGTGTTTACTTGAGCCTTCTCATGTCTTTCTTTGGTTAGATCTACAGCATAGCCCTCAATTTCCTTCTCCTTCATTAGCTTGTCCAGCCACCTGTTGAATGTAACTCGTCAGCTACTCCCTGGTAGCAAGTTACACATTCTTGCTACTCTGGTGTGATTCTAAAGAAGAAATCCAGAGATATTTCTTCTTTGTTGAATTTTTTTTTGATAAACAGCTTACTTCGTTGACCTTTGATTCTCTGTGTATCAACTCTATCAAAACCTTGCAGAATTTTAAAGAGTGCTATTAAATCTTCTGTCAGACCATAAGGGGGATTGACCATCTCCTTTGCTCATACCATATACACAATAACCCCTGTGTGATAAAGTTACCTCACAGGTCCCTATTAAATCTTTTCCCATTCACATTAAGTGCATATCTTGCAGTTTTACACTCTTCTGCCCTGTGAAAAAGACTTTGACTATCTGTCTATGCTTCTCATAATTTTATAACCCTCTCCAAGGTCACCACTCAGACCCTTGTATTCCAGTGAAAAAAAATCCCATTCTCTTCTTGAAACTAAAGTTCTCCATTCCAGGTAATATCCTGCTGAAACACTTCTGAACCATTTTCAGTGCTACCACATCTTTTCTGTAGTGACCAGAACTGTACACAATATCCCAAGTGTGACCTTCCCACATTTTGTATAGCAGCAACACGATGTTCCAAATAAAACACTCAAAATGTTTGCCTATAAAGGCAACAAGTTAAGCATCTTCTTTCCTACCCGATCCACTTATTTAACCATTTTCAGGGAGCAATGAACTTGCACCCAAGATACCTCTGTACATCACTGCTTCTGATGTCCCTCTGTTTACAGTAAATCTCTATAACCTGAAGTGTATTACCTCATACTTGTTTGGAATAGCTTCCTTCTGTCACCATTCTGCCCACCTCTCCAGCTGATCTGTGTCCTGCTTTATTCTTGCACAACCACCCTCACTATCCATAATTCCACCAATATTTGTGTCATCAGCAATCTTATTTATCAGATCATAGAACATTTGCATCCAAGTTATTTATGTCTATGACAAACAACAATGATCCCAGCACTATGATCCCTTAACAAAAATTGTGAAGAGCAATTATCTCAAAAATATAATTGGAAAATACTAGAAATACTTTTTCTGCAGATGTTGCTTGAACTCCTGAGCATTTTGACATTTTCTGTTTGTATTTCAGATTTCCAGAGCAGTGATCCCAGCACTGATTATTGTGGAACACACTACCCACAACCTTCTTTTGTGCTATCCTTTACTCCCATGCTCTGCAATCTCTCCAGAAGTCAGGCAAGAGGTGCTTCTATGCCCTTGAATGAATTATCTAACCTTATTTGTTACCCTTGTGTTTGCTCCCATCAAGAAGTGGCTGCTGTCCTTCTACTGTAAGCCAAAATTCTCCCACAAATGCCAGGGAGAGAGTGGGTCACTTGGCTCTGATTGCCCAGAAAGTAACTTTGCTTGGAGACTTGGCCCAGTGAAGCCTCATGAGCAGGTCCAACAAACCTCTCACCAACAGGACCACAAAGTCACACTGGCAACACCATCCTCCAGCTCCTGGTAGCTTCTGACTTTGGGCTTTGTGCTACATATGGATTCTATTTCGGTTTCCTTTGTAGGTTTCTTTCTACCACTATATTTTTGTCCCCTGTGAGTATTGCTAATCCACCTGACTTTAATCCTTTCAGCCCGCTCTGTACCTAGTTCCTTCCATGCAAGATTGGCTCCAACTCTTCTGGTCTGTTACATACCCTGTGTGCATAACTTTATAAACATCTTAACTTATTTTAATAGGATTTCAAGTTCAGTTTATTGTCATTCAACCATGCACATGTATACCGCCAAATGAAACAATGTTCCTGCTGACCAAGGTGTAGATCTCAGTACAGTGGATCCAGTTAATTGGGCCATTGGTGTTAATTGGTCAGCCACTTATTTGTAACTACTCTTAAAGACCAAAAACTAATCAAGAACATTGGCAGGATTCCCTTTGTGTATTTGGGACACCGTGCTGCTTAATTGGAGCAGATAGATTATTGCTGAACAGGTTCTAACTTGAGTCAGTCATGTGGACTTGTGTAGTTGTCAGATACTACACGGTGCTTAGAATGAACAGTTTTTAAATAGCATCAGTTGCATGTGCTTGTGTTCAAAAACCAGTGATTTTGGTCACTGACAGCAAGAAAAAACAGTAAGACAATTCTGAACTGTTTTGCTCATGCAGTTTCAAGCATTCAGGCTTGGAGATGCCAGAAACAGCTGGAGTGAAAAATTAAACTCTTTCACTACCTCAACATGTTTGAATTGACCTTATTTCTTACATCCTTCACATACATGAGGAGTAAAAATCTTTACAATATTTCTCCGTCTAAAGGTACTATCCTTTACTCCCATGCAATCTTAGTAATTTATAAAAAATTATAATAGATAGAACAGTCAATGTAACATAGAAATACACTCAACTCAGCGTGAGTTAATCAATCTGATGGCCTGGTGGAAGAAGCTGTCCCGGAGCCTGATGGTCCTGGCTTTTATGCTGCAGTACCATTTCCCGGATGGTAGCAGCTGGAACAATTTGTAGTTGGGGTGACTTTGGTCCGCAATGATCTTTCGGGCCCTTTTTTACACCTGTCTTTGTAAATGTCCTGAATCATGGGAAGTTCATAACTACAGATGCACTGGGCTGTCTGCACCACTTCCTGCAGAGTCCTGCGATTGAGCGAGGTACAGTTCCCATACCAGGCAG
The DNA here is from genome assembly GCF_048418815.1 of Hemitrygon akajei. Classification (NCBI taxonomy): domain Eukaryota; kingdom Metazoa; phylum Chordata; class Chondrichthyes; order Myliobatiformes; family Dasyatidae; genus Hemitrygon; species Hemitrygon akajei. Next base: position 70,219,302 of record NC_133124.1, read on the forward strand.
TGATGCAGCCAGTTAGAATACTCTCAATTGTGCCCCTGTAGAAAGTGCTTAGGATTTGGGGGCCCATACCAAACTTCCTCAACAATCTGAGGTGAAAGAGGCGCTGTAGTGCCTTTTTCACCACACAGCTGGTGTGTACAGACCACGTGAGGTCCTTGGTGATGTTTATGCCGAGGAACTTAAAGCTGTTTACCCTCTCAGCCCCAGATCCATTGATGTCAATAGGGGTTAGCCCGTCTCCATTCCTCCTGTAATCCACAACCAGCTTCTTTGTTTTTGTTCATTAAGGCGGAGATTGTTTTCTTGACACCATTGTGTCTGAGAGATGACACAGTTAGGAACTATGAAGAATCTGAATGTGTGGACAATCATTTTGAATGTTAGGATGAAAATGAAGATTTGGAATATGCAATCATCAAAAACATTGTATGAAGATAGTCCATTATCTGCACTAGGTGTTGGCGCTGTTTTTATTCATTGTGTATACTGGATGAATTCCTCCGTCAATAACTATTAGGAACTCATATATAGTTTTCTAGTATTGTTGTAGTATTGGTAGTGTTCTAATTTGTACTATATTTCATTTAAATACATAAATTGTTACTCAGTGTGTCTTTTTTGTACTTTTTAACTATTTCCGTGAAATGGGATAATTGGGTTACTGCTTAATCGGGCCCAGAATTACTGGTCCCAATGTATCCTAATTAACCAGAATCCACTTTACTTATAACTCAAATACATAAAGTATTATTACCACCAGTAAATTAATAAATAATAAGGTGCATTTATGACACAAGTTAAAGTAAACAGTATAACGCTATTGTCGCTTCATGATTCGTGACTGGTGGCAGGGAGTTCAGTAATCTTATACGGCCTGGGGGAAGAAGCTGTTTCCCACCTTAACAGTTCTTGTTAGAATGCTATGATACCTCCTTCCTGATGGTAGGGGGTCAAAGACATTGTAGGACAGATTGAAGCATCATTGACAATGCTAAGGGTTCTGTGTGCGCAGCACTCCTGATAAATATCTCTGCGTGAAAAAGAGACCCCGATGATCCTCTTAGCAGTCCTTGCCATCCTTTGTAGGAGCTTGTGGTCAGATGCTTGCATTTCCCATATCAGACAGTGATGCAGCTGGTATGGACACAGTCTATGTTGCTCCTGTTAAAATTAGTTAGAATGGGGAGGAGAGCCTCCCTTTCCTCAATCTCCTCAGGAAGTAGAGCTGCTGCTGTGCTTTCTTGACCAAAGAGGTGGTGTTGAGGAACCAGGTGAGATCATTGTCTAGAAACACAAAATGCTGGCAGAACTCAGCAGGCCAGACAGCATCTATGGGAGGAGGTAGTGACTACATTTCGGGCCTGCTGAGTTCTGCCAGCATTTTGTGTTTCTATTTATTTCCAGCATCTGCAGATTCACTCGTGTTGCCTTTGAGATCATTGTCTCCTCACTTTATTGGTAATCACCTTTTTTAGATTTCCATCTGTAATTATTTGTACCCTCGCTATTAATGTCCTCCCGCAATTGATTCTTTCTGTGTTCTGTTTTCCTGTTTGCACATTTAGCTGCTTACAGATCCCACTTCAGCACCCCATTTTGCTAGTTTAAAGTGTTTACCAATTCCTTATTTACCCTTTCTACCGGTTCCCATCCCAGTTCAAGTGCTGTTGATGCAGCTCCTTCCTATCCCAGCACTGGAATTAGTTTCATATGAAAAGTAAAGCTCACTGGCCTGAAACATTAACTCTGACTGAACAGCTGAATAATTGCAAGATTTTCTAATTTTATGTTATAAGAGGGATGATAAGTGTTGCTTTGTTTGGGGAGGTATTTGTGAGGAATCCACATAAACCATTGCTTCACACTTCTAATTCAATGGTGGTATGAGTATCTAAACTTAAATGAAAAGGTCTATTTGAATATTCTATCCATCTGAGCTTTTTTTCTTTCTCTGATTTGGTGTCAGGCAGGATGTGGCCTTTTATGATGCTACCCGGACAGGACATCTGGTGAGTCGCCTAACCAGTGATATCCAGGAGTTTAAATCCTCCTTCAAATTGGTGGTTTCTCAGGTGAGCTAATTGGGATTTGGGCTGGGATATATCAACACTGTCAATCACAAAGATCTGAGTTTGCTTCCATTCTACATCCATATTGAGTACACATGTGTGAGGCTGAATCTTACCTTGGACTTAAGAAGGCTGAACCCCAATCTGCAGAATATACTCTTTCTTGAGGCAGGTCTTCCAATTCAGTAACAAGCTCGTACTACACTATCACAAGGGCAATGTCAAAGGAATGCTGCACTGCCAGAGAGACACCTCTTGAGGGAAAACTTTAGTCCGAGTGATAGGACTGAAAGAATACAGACCGCCACAGGAAGGGCATTAGTAAAAGATTGCAGCAGTGTTGGAGAGGATGGGATGAGATGTGAAACTTGGGTTCCTCCTGCCTTCTTGGACAGATGTAAAATACCCCGAGATAATATGTTATAAAACTTAATAAAAGAAATTATGAAGTTGTGAAGGAAGAGTTTGACATGGTTGGTTGGGAAAATACATTTTAAAAAGAGTTGCATGGTGTCTAGCATTTAAATTAATAAATTGGTAAATTTGTTGACACATGTACTATAGTACAGTGAAGAAATTTTGCTTTGCATGCCATTTATACAGATAATTTCAACACATCGGTACATTGAGGTAGTACACGGGAGAGCAATAGCAGAATGTAGAATAAAGTGTTACAGTTACAGAAAAAGTGCAGTGCTGATAGACAGTAAGGTGCAAGGTCATAACAAAGTATATTGTGAGATCAAGAGTCTCTTATCATACTAGAGGACCGTTCAGTAATCTTTAAATGGCAGAATAGAAGCTGTCTTTGAGCCTGGTGTACATGCTTTCAGGCTTTTGTATCTTCTGCCCATAGAGGAAGGGAGAGAATATCAGCAAAATGCAAAGAAAATAGAGGTATAAAAACAAAAGGAATGTTAACCCTTTTGATGCCTTATCATTCATAAAGGTCATTTGTAAATGACTTGACAAGTTTCAACAACTTCCTGTTGCAGTACATTGGAGAACTGGACCAGGCATTTATTTTCTGTCGTGGTTTACTCTAACACAGGTATCTTCTTCCCAGGGTATTTATTATGTTATTGTCACAAACATGTAGCGTGTTTCTCAATAGCCATCAAATAATGAACCAAGGACCTAAGAAGTCAGGATCTCTATATGATTTGAAGGGTACCCACTGGGCACTGAATTTATGTTCATAGGTTCAGCTTGTCACCAGAAACTTTGACAAATCTCTATAGATGCACAATGGGGTGTTTCCTATCTAGTTGCATCAGGATCTGATATGGATACACCAATACCAAGAAAAGGAAAAGGTTACAAAAAGTGGTGGACACGGCCAGTCGATTTCAGGCAAAGTCCTCCCCACCACTGAGTGCATTCACATGGAATACTGCTACAGAAAAGCAGCATCCATCATCAAAGACACCCTCTATCCAGACCATGGCTTCTTGTCACATCGTGCAAGAGGTACAGAAGTCTTGGGTCCCAAACCATCAGGTTTAGGGACAGTTATTGCCCTACAGCCATCAGGCTCCTGAACCAACTTAGACAACTTTAATTACCATGATTCTAAAATTATTTTACGATCTACAGACTCACTTTCAAGGACCCTTTACAAATCATTTTCCTCAGAGTCCTGACGAAGGGTCTTGGCCCGAAACGTCGACAGCACTTCTCCCTATAGATGCTGCCTGACCTGCTGCGTTCCACCAGCATTTTGTGTGTGTTTCTTCAGCATTATGTTTTATTTGAACAGTTTTGTCTTCTTTTGCACATTGATTACCAATCTTTGACAGTTTATATCTTTTTTTTGTAAATTATGTTCTATTTCTTTTACTCCTGTATATGCCTGCAAGAAAATGAATCTCAAGGTAGTATATAGCAAAATACTTGATAATAAATTTACTTTAAGCTTTCAACTTTGAACATCAGGCTCATACATGGGCAGCACTGACAAGTATGCAACAGCATTGCACGATGCAAGGGGTCCCAGTGCCAGCTGCCCGAATGCAGCTTGTGGTGTGATCAGACCAATCCATTGTGAAAGTGACTGCTCAGATATCATTTCATCCTCCCCATCCACTCCCTTTATATTTTCCTCCCTTTCCATTTCCCCTCATTTCTTGGCAGCTTTCCCAGTGAACAGCTTGCAAATGACTCAGCAGGTGGAAGCTCAGCAAGCAGCTGTTGTGTGAAAAAGAGCAGGAGTACTCTACCCTTTCTACGTGGGAGAAAACCATTAGAGCAAAAACTCCCAATTCCGCATCACTTTTAGTGACAAGTTGTGACTTTGGTAATTGGTTTATATTTGTCACATGTTCTGAGGGACAGTGAATAGCTTTTGTTTGCATATCATCTGGATAGACCATTCCATATACAAGTGCATAAGATGATAAACCTAATTCTGATTTATATTGAGGTAGTACAAAAGGAAAAACAGAATGCAGAATGTAGTGTTTCAGCGATAAAGAAAGTGCAAAAGAAGTGCAGAGAAGAACAAATAAAGTGCAAAAAGTATAATAAGTTAGATTGAGGACTTTACCTGAACATACGTTGGTTTTGCTCAGACGTTTTATAACAGCGGGATAGAAACTATCCTTTAGCCTGTAGGGACATGTTCTGAAGCTTTTCATATCTTCTGGGAAAGGGGAGAAGAGAGAATGACCAAGGTGGCAAGGTTCTTTGATTATGTCAAATGAGACGCATGGAGACCAAAGCCGTAGATGGAACAGACAGACAAGTAGAGAGACCTGGTGAGAGAATCTCTTGGAGTAATTTCTCTGAATTCAAAGTACAGTTAGTTTTTATACTTTTTACCCACAAATATAACATAAATTTCAATGGTTACAATTACATAGTTTACTGCAATGTTTTAAATGGTTCCATAGAATTACATGTTTACAGCCTTAACTGGCAAGGCCCTTTGTTGGCACCAAGTCATTCACATGGATAATCTAAAAGTTTGTGAGAACAAAATCAGTTTTCCAAACATTTTTCTATAGCCACAGGGCTGTCTCTGTAAATACACAAACATCTCAGATATTGACTTACAGAAGAAATATAACAACAGCCATGTCTGATGTGCTGAGTGGAGAAATGGTGACTGGGACCTTCTTTGATTTCTGTATCAGTGGTGAAAACCATCTTAGCTGATGATGTCTGATGGCTGGTTTCATATTATGGCCTTATTACCTGTACCTTAGGCCAATGCATACTGGAATGTCTCATAATCATCTTAATTTCCAAACCACATGTCTTCCTGCTGTGAGTCAACACCTACTGTCTTCACAGAGAGTGCAAGTTGTTTGCACAGATGTCTTTATAATATCAAGATTACTACTTGTTACATTTGAACTGAAGGCAAATTTTGGCTTGCATTAATGCCTAATACATCTTGCACCATAACTCATTATTAAAACTTCTTCTCCCTAACACAACCATTAATCATGCCCTAGTTTGGCACTTGAGTAAACAAAGCACCAGAAATGGGTGCAATCTGAGCTTTATTCTCCTGCTTCAACACCTCTTGAGTAGCATGAAGCCTTTGATTCACAGGAGCAGTGAAAGATTTAACCCTAGACCACCCCTCCCCAAACTCTGTTTCACTCTCCACAGATGCTGCCTGACCTTGTCATGATGAGGAAGAGGAGGAGATAGTGGGACAATTGTTGAAGTCGGGCAGCAGCTGCGGAAAAAAAAAGAGGAGTTATTGTTTTATAGGAATCAAAGCTGTTTTAAGTTACAGGAGGGGGAAAGTTAGGGAATGGAAAGGGATTGTCTGTGATAAGAGTGAGACCTGGAGAGACTGAATGACTCGGATGATGGGAGAACAGGTAGGGATGAATCACTGATGGGCCATGTAAAAGAAAGCTTTGTTCAAAGACAAAGTTCAAAGTCGTTTATTGTTATATGCTGAAGTCCATGTAAGCACAGGTGAAATGAAAACTTCACCTGCAGCTGCAACACAGGGACATAGCATCAGATAAGCAGCATTCACAAGAAAAACGTAACAGCAACTATGCATAACTTTTACTAGTGTTATGAATGTACCACAGCTCTGAGGGGCCGAAGGAGGGACCAGCCCCCTCCTTCCGGAGAATCGCAAGATCGCTATTAATTCAGGTCTTGGACCCAGGAAATGAGAGACAATGCAACGGATTTGACCATTGTTCTTAGAGACAGCTGTGTGAATTGCAACTCTATAGTACGTGCCAGCTATCAGGGACATGGACACCCTCGGGCAATGTGGGGTGGGGATTGTATCACCCTACCTTCAGTGACATCTACAAATCTGCCAGTCACGATAAAAGGGGACAGCAGGAGGCAGTACGCCAGCGACGCACCAGACGGAGACACCATCGCTCATTGCTCCCGTAAGGACGGGAAGCTGTTCGGGAGCCACGTGTAATTCGGTTCCCCAGCTAGGGAATCGAGTGGCTGATAACCCCGAAAAGGATTCCGAACTGACAACAGGGAACTTACGTTCCCGATTCAACCATTTGAGTCCAACAGGCTGGCAAGTTTATTTTCTCTCTCCAACACGTGAGCCCCAGCGGTCTCCGAAAGGCTAAAAGCCTGCATGAATTTCAGAGACTTTGATATTTCCATCGGACAATAGTTTTACCCCTAGACAAACGATAGAGCTACTTCGTATTGTTGATTATTACTATACCCACGCTTTAGATTGAGTATTGACAGCGTATATTATCTGAATGTTTGTATTAACCTTACTTTTGTGCCCTTTTATAAATAAAAACGTTTAAAAATAGTACCATCAGACTTCAGCGGACCTCTCTATCTTTGCTGGTAAGTGACCCAGTTATGGGGTTCATAACACTAGAGGGAACTTAGGATGGAAATCAGCAGAAGAGAGTAATGTTAGAGATCTAGAAGGTTATAAGGCTACTAGGAAGGAGCTTAAGAAGGAAATTAGGAGAGCCAGAAGGGGCCATAAGAAGGCCTTGGCAGGCAGAATTAAGGAAAACCCCAAGGAATTCTACAAGTATGTGAAGAGCAAGAGGATAAGACGTGAAAGAATAGGACCTATCAAGTGTGACAGTGGGAAAGTGTGTATGGAACAGGAGGAAATAGTAGAGGTACTTAATGAATATTTCAGTATTCACTATGGAAAAGGATCTTAATGATCTTGAGCATGTAGATACTAAGAAAGAGGATGTGCTGGAGCTTTTGGAAAGCATCAAGATGGATAAGTCGCTGTTGAGTTGAAAGGTCTGTTCTGAGGATGTAAAGACAAATAATTGACCCACAGGCATCTGGGGAATTTGCTCAGTTACTCTTGAATACAGGGAATAAGAAAGCTTGGATCCTGACTGTGCAGGGTTGCCATCAAACCTCTGTCCCAAATATGATGGCAGAATATAGTATTAATGGTAAGAATCTTGGCAGTGTAGAGGATTAGAGGGATCTTGGAGTCTGAGTCCATAGGGCGCTCAAAGTAGCTGCACAGGTTGACTGGTTAAGAAGGGATATGGTGTATTTGCCTTCATCAATTGTGGAATTGAATTTAGGAGCCGCGAGATAATGTTGCAGCTATATTGGATCCTGGTCAGACTCCACTTGGAGTACTGTGGTCAGTCCTGGTCTCCTCACTACTGGAAGGATGTAGAAACCATAGAAAGGGTGCAGAGGAGCTTTACAAGTATGTTGCCTGGATTGGGGAGCATGTCTTATGAGAATAGGTTGAGTGAACTCGGTCCTTTCTCCTTGGAGCAGAGGAGGATGAGAGGTGACCTGATAGAGGTGTATAAGATGATGAGAGGCATTGATTGTGTGGATAGTCAGAGGCTTTTTTCCAGGGCTGAAATGATTGCCACAAGAGGACACAGGTTTAAAGTGCTGGCGAGTAGGTACAAAGGAGATGTCAGGGTTAAGCTTTTTACTCAGAGAGTGGTGAGTGCATGGAATGGGCTGCCGGCAACGGTGGTGGAGGCGGACACGATAGGGTCTTTTAAGAGACTTTTGGATAGCTACATGGAGCTTAGAAAAATAGAGGGCTATAGGTAAGCCTAGTAATTTCTAAGGTAGAGATGTGTTTGGCACAACTTTATGGGCCGCAGGGCCTGTCTTATGCTGTAGGTTTTCTATGTTTCTATGTTAACCCAAATTTATTGAACCTCTCCTTATAGCACATGCTCTTTAATCCAGGTTGCATCCTGGTGAATCTCCTCTGCATCCTTTCCAAAGCATCCCATCCTTCCTACAATTAGGTGACTAGACATGAATGTGTATCTCCAAATGTGAGTGCTTTGCTTGTTGATTCACTCACAGGACATGAGCCATCACTGGGAAATCCATCACTTTTGGAACTGAATGGCTTGATGGGTAACTCTTAACAATGTTGGTGGGCCAGGAATCACACATAGGCAAGCGAAGGCAAGAACAATTCATGTTCAGCCCTGAGAATGGTCCATAAGTTACAGATAACGAGTGGAATAGATAGGGGGATTGCACACAGTCTTTTTCCTATGGTTGGGCAATCAAGAACTAGAGGGCATAGGATTAAGGTGAGAGCGGAGAGAGATTTAATAGGAACCTGAGGGGCAATTTCTTCAAAGTACAAAGTAAATTTGTTATCGAAGTATGTACTATATGCTACCAAGTACAACTTTGAGATTCAATTTCTTGCAGACGTTTATAGGAAACATAAGGAACTATAACTGAATGTGAAAAAACATACATGAACAAAGAGTGACGTAATGATTATGAAAAAGATTACAGACTGTTCAAATAAAAAAAAGATACTGAGCACACGAGTTGTAAAGAGCTCTGAAGGTGAGTTTGTAGTTTGTAGAATCAGTTCAGAGCTGTGGTGCATGAAGTTATCCATTTTGGTCCAGGAGCCTGATGGTTGTAGGGAATTAACTATTCCTGAACCTGATAGTATGGGAATCAGTTTTCTGTACCTCCTGTTGATGGTAATGGTGAAATGAGAGCATGGCCTGGATGGTGGGGGTCTTTGATGATGGATGCTGCTGTTTTGTGGCAGCACTCCATATAAATGTACCCAATGGTGAGGAAGGTTTTTCCTGTGATGAACTGGGCTGTATCCATCACCTTCTGTAGTCTTTTTTTGTTCCTGGGCATTGGTGTTTTCATACAATGACATAAAGCAATTAGTTAGCAATGCGCATCTATGAAAGTTTGTCAAAGTTTTTGGTGACATGCTGAATCAACACAAATTCATTAGGCTAGTCCCTTTCTCAAGCATCAACAATACAGGCCGGTTTTGCAAAATTGTTTTGACACTAATAAATCTTAAAAGAATGGGAAGATTTAAAAAAAAAATAAGCAGTCCCCTGTCATCAACCTGGTTAGCTAGTCCAGACTGAGTAAAGGACAGAATCCTCTTGAATTCCTGAGGTATTAAAATATGTCTTAATGCAGATACATCAATTCTTTGGTGTGGGACTATGATATTTATTAAGACTGGAGCAATCGATTGGAAGGGGGGGTGGGGTTGAGACAGGCTGGCATCAGATGGTAGGAAAACTTAACATTTCACTGGAGACATGCTGCAGTGCCTCATTTCAAGCTTGTCCATGTTAATGAATTCTAAGAGAAGTTGAAACTTCCCAACTTTGTTTGAGAGCCAGGAAACAATTGTGATACAATTACCTATATAGCGGAAAATGGTGAGGCAGAGTCTGACACGAGGTCTGTTCCACATATCCTCTGATCACTCCTTCCAGGTGAAGCAGGCCTTCTTTTGCACTTCTTCTGTTTCAGTGTGCTGCATTCATTGCTCACAATATGATTTCATCAACAGTGAGAGAAAACAAAAGCAGGTTAGTTTGCTGCTTTGTAGAATGCCTCTATCCAATCAACAAAGGTTACCTGAGCTTATCACTTTGATTCAAAGTTCAAAGTAAATTTATTATCAAAGTATGTATATGTTACCATGTACAGTGGTGCTAGAAAGTTTGTGAATCCTGTAGAATTTTCTCTATTTCTGGAAAAATATCACCTAAAGTGTGATCAGATGTTCACGTGAGTCCTAAAACTAAATAAAGAGAACCCAATTAAATAAATAGCACAAAAACATTAAACTTGTTCATTTATTTATTGCAAAAAATAATCCAATATTACATGTATTTGTTAGAGAAAGTATGTGAGCATTTCCTTTCAGCAACAGGTGTGCTCCCCCCCCCCCCCCCCCATACAGCAATAACTTCAAATAACTTCAAGCAAACAATTTTGGTAACTGTTGATTAGTCCTGGAATTTTAAGCCAAAACTGCTTCAACTCTGGGATGTTGGTGGGCTTCCTTTCATTGGTCAGGACTTTGACTAGGTCATTCCAAAATGCAAATTTTCTTCTTTTTAAACCATTCTGTTGTTGATTTACTCTTGTCTTTTGGATCATTGTCTTGTTGCATTATCCAACTTCTATTAAGCTTCAGGTGATGGACTGCCACCCTGACATTCTTCTGTAAAATGTCTCGAAACAATTTTATCATTGTTCCCTCAATGATTGCAAGCTGTTCAGGCCCTGATGCAGCAAAGCAGCCCCAAACCATAATGTTCCTTCCACCATTCTTCACAGTTGGAATGAGGTTTTGTTGTTCATCTCCACAGAAGGTTGTCTCAGAAGTGTTGTAGAACATCCAGGTGGTCTTTTGCAAACTTGAGACGTGCAGCAATGTTTTTTTTTGGAGAGCAATGGTTTCCTCCGTGGTGTCCTTCCACGAACACCATTCTTGTTCAGTGTTTTTCTTATAGTGGATAATGAACAGAGACTTTAGCAAGTTCTACAAGTTTCTGCAGGTCTACTATTACCGTTGGGTTCTTTTTCATATCCTTCAGCATTGGTGTGCCCTTGTTGTGATTTTTGCAGAATGCCCACTCCTTGGCAGAGTGGCAACATTACAGAGTTTCCTGCATTTGTAGACAATTTCTCTTGCTGCAGACTGATGAACACTCAGGTCCTTAGAAATGTTTTTGTAGCCTTTTCCAGCTTGATGCACTCTACAATTCTTCTTCTAAGGTCCTCTAAAAGGTGTTTTAATCGAGGCATAGTGCACATAAACAGATTTTTCTTGAGAAGAGCATGCTCTGTCAGTAACCTGACTTTGTGTGTCTTTTTTATAGGGCAAGGCACCTTGACAACCCACACTTTGAATCTCATCTCATTGATTGGAACACCTGCCTCCAAATAGCCTTTGTAGAAGCCATTACCTTGGAGCTTCACATAATTTTCCCATTAAATACATGAAATATTGGATAACTTTTGTCAGTAAATAAATGAACAAGTAAAATGTTATTTAATTTGGTTCTCTTTATCTATTTTAGGACTTGCGTGAAGATCTGATCACATTTTAGGTCATATTTATGCAGAAATAGAGAAAATACTACAAGGTGCACACACTTTCTAGCACCACTGTACTACCTTTAGATTAATTTTCTTGCATGCATTTTCAGGAAAAAATGCAATATAATTTTACAAAAATCTATATGTGAACAAAGACTGACAAACGCTCGATGTACAAAAGAAGACAATAAAATAAAATTAAATAATATAATACTGAGAACATAAGTTGTAAAGGATCTTTGAAAGTTAGTTTGTAGGTTGTAGAATCAGTAATTTAACTCATTCAGTGGTGAATGAAGTTATCCATGCCGGTTCAGGAGCCTGATGATTGCAGGGTAATAGCTGTTTCTGAACCTGGTAGTGTGGGACCTAAGGTTGCCATATAGTCTGATAGTAGTTAGGAAAAGTGGGCATGGCCTTTATGCCATGGTGGGCATGGGTAGATGCTACTTTCTTGTAGCAGTGTTCCAGGTCAATGTACTCAGGGTTTTGGCTATAATGGACTGGATTGCATCCATCATTCTCTGTATCATTTACCGTTCTCTGCTCCACTTACATGTCAATTTCTTTGTCCTCTTCAGCGCCTCATTGAAATCCAACTAAGCTAGTTCTGAAATGCACTTATTGTCATCGTCCTGTAACCATAATTCAGTTTTTCTCTCTCTCCACAAGTGCTGGCTGTTCTACTGGACTCTTCTGACATTATCTTTTATTTCAGATCTCCAGCTACTGCATTGTTTTGTATTTTACATTTGACAACATATTCTTCCCTCTCTTCATTTCTTTTGTTTGTATGAATATACAGGGATTGGAGGTTTATGGACTGTGTGCAGGCAGATGGGATTCACTTAGGTTGGCTGAATGGTCTGCACAGACATTGTGGGCTGAAGGGCCTGTTCATGTGCAACACTGATCTATGTTCCCATACATCTCCTCCCGACAAATCAGCTACAGTTGACAAGAACCCTCTCAGCCATCACCTCCGCCATCTGTACCATTTAGTCTCCCAAAGACCTGTCCATATTTTTGCTTTCTCTGCAACTTAAAGCATCTTATATTTCTAGCCTTTTCCAAGTCTGAGGAAATGTCAATGAACTGATATCTTAATTATTTTCTCTCTCCCTTCACAGGTGCTACCTTACTTGATGAGTATTTCTGGTATTTTGTCTTATCTTATATTTGGGGCACAACTGATGCCCCTAATTAAACTAGCTTGGACCAAGGATGGATCAGTGTTACTTAGACAGCTGCAAGGATAGATTCTGCCAGTTTATTTTCCTGAATAGAGTGTTCCTCTTGGCTATAAGCTTTACTCTGAAATTAATCCTTCTATTTGCATTTGGTAGTACTCCAATGCCTCCAGTTACTATCAATCCAAGCTGTTCTTCCCTTGGGAGCTATAGTTTGCATCCAACCCAAAGAGGATTTATTAGACTGGTATAATATATCATTTAAGAAGCTTTCGATAAGTACATGAAGAGCTGGGGCTTACAGGGATATGAGCCGAAGGCAGGAAATTGGGACCAGCTGAGTGGGCATTGTGGCCAGCATGAACTGGTTGGGATGAAGGGCCTGTATCTCTGCTGCATTGCTCTATGACTCTGTGAAACTGTACCCTATGCATTTGGCATAGTCCAATCCAAAACTGTTCTGCTGTTTGTCTGTTTTGATCTCCAGGGTCTGAAGAGTATTGCACAAACAATTGGCTGCCTGGTATCTCTGTACTTCGTTTCACCAACACTGACTGAACTCATGTGTGTAGTGATGCCAGTCCTGGTTGGAACTGGCGCATACATGGGCTCCTACCTTCGGAAACTCTCCCGTAAAGCTCAGGAGCAGGTATGGCTGGAAATGGTTATGAGAGTGCTAGTAGAATGTTGAACCAAACTAGGAGGACCTGCTGAGGCGAGTCCAGGGGTGCAATGAAGGACCAAGCGAATGAGTCAGCTGGTAGGTACAGGGGAGTGGATGTAATTAATTAGGGCTGTGTCTATATTTGGTTTGGTTTGTTATTGTCATATGTACTAACATATAGTGAAAACCTTGTCATGCATACTGTTACACAGATCAAATCATTACACAGTGCATTGAGCTGGAAAAAGGTAAAACAATAACACTGGTGGTAGAGGCAGATACATTAGGGGTACGTGGATGAAAGGAAAATGGAGAGCTATGTGAGAGGGATGAGTTAGATTGATCTTAGAGTAGGTTAAGGATTGGCTCAATATCATGGGCTGAAAGGCTTGTAAAGTGCTGTTCTATGATCTATGCAGAATGAAGTATAAAAGATATTGAAAAAGTGCAGTGCAGGTAAATGGTCAAATTCAAGATCAAAATGAGGTAAATTGTGAGGCTAAAAGTCTATCTTACAGTACAAGGGATTTGTTCAAATGTGTGATAGTAGGGATAGAAACTGAACTTGACCCTGATGGTACAGGTTTTCAGGCTTTTGTATCTTCTGCCTGATTGGAGAGGAGAATATGTGGGCATATTCTGTAAATCCAATAACCATAATAGAATCAATGGAAGACCTCACTCAACAGGGCAGACAGCCCGTGTACAAAAGAAAAAAAGAAATAAGAAAAGTAAGTAAATAAGCAATAAATATAGAGAACATGAGATGAAGAAACCTTGTAAGTGGGTCCATAGGTTATGGGAAAAGTTCAGTGATAGGGCAAATGAAATTGGGTTCAAGAGCTTAATGGTTGAGAAGTAATAACAGTTACTGAACTCGGTGGTGTGAGTCCTGAGGGTCCTGTTCAACCTTCTTCATGACAGCAGTGAGAAGAGTGCATGACCTGGGTGGTGTGGGTCTCTGACAATGGAATGAGGCAGCAAGAAGTATAGACAGAGTCCATAGAGGGGAAACTGGTTCCTGTGATTTGCTCATCTGTTTCCACAACTCTCTGCAGTTTCTTGCAGTCACATGCAGAGCAGTTATCATACCAAGCCGCCATACCAAGATTTAAAGGTCAGATGTTCTTACATATTGTTAGCACTGGGCCAACTGAATTGTATAGAAAATATTTTGGCCCAGTGAATTGCTGGACCACCAATATACTGTAATGGGAGTGTCTCGAAGGAGATTAGTGTTTAGCAAAACATATGGGAATTAGTTAAAAGAGGATAAAGGGATGAAATCCTCAAGGTAATTAAATATTGAACTAGCAGTTGGAAACAAAGTGAACATTGAGCCCTCAGAGTCTCAGTGGTTGCCACACTTCTTTCTGAGTCAGCAGCCTGAGGAGTTGAAATATGTTCCAGATTCCAAGAATGGCACTCATAATTCAGCCTAACTTCAATCAGTGTGGTAAAGATGGAGGCTTTTATTTTCAGAGGGCTGGTACTGGTGGGAGAGTACCCTGTCAGGGGCAATACTGGAGGAGATGAGGGCAGAAGAGCAACATTGTGGTGGTATGGCACAGTTTGAGCAGAACCAGGTAGTAGAGCACAGGGAGAGCAACATCAGGGGAGAGTTGCCTTGTCAGGGGGCATTGCCTGGAGAGATACTCCCGACCGAACTGCAGGACCAAGACAGGTATGTCTTATCAAGTAGAATTGAGAGTGATGAAGTCATGCACTGACAGAGGTCTCTGCATGACTTGTTATTCACTGGTAATGGTGATTTTCAGAACATAGAGAACATAGAATAGTACAGCACATTACAGGCCATTCGGCCCACAGTGTTGTGCCGAAGCAAATTGTGTTTATGGCAAATTAGACACAGACCCATTAGACTTGCTTCCGAAGTGCATATTATAACATTATAGATAAGCACAGAACTTCCTCCGCACTGTCCTGTTGAATTTTCCCAGGGCAATTTGAGGAGCACTGTTGCGACTGGAGGTCTGTGACTGGTGGTATTCCACAGGCGTCAGAGCAACCTCAATCTTGTAGTTTGTGAAATGTATAAGAACCCAGATGAACCCAGATGAACCCAGATGTACTAACCTGGTTAGTACATTTATAAACAATTTAATATTGTGGAGGTGTGGATAATGTGACAGGTTTCAAAGGATTCAGTAGGATATAGATCAGATCCAGCAGCAAAGGAAGTGGCAGATGGAGTTCAATCTGTGCAAGTGGGAGGAGATCCATTTTGGGAGGTCAAATGTAGGGGAAAGGACCCTCAGAACATTGAAGTGCTGAGGGATCTTGGGTGCAAGTCCAGAGTGCCCTGAAAATGGCAGCACAAATGGACAGGGTAGGAATGAAGGCATATGGTATGCTTGCCTCCATCAATTAGGCCATTGAGTATAAAAGATGGCAAGTCACATTGCTGTTGTAGAAAGCTTTAGTTTGGCCGCATTTGGAGTATTGTGTGCAGTTCTGATCATCACATTAAAGGAAGGACTTGGAAGCTTTAGAGAGGGTGCTGAAAAGGTTTACCAGAATGTTGCTTAGATTAGAGAATATTTGCTGTAGGAAGAAGTTAGACAAACTTAGGTTGTTTACTCTGAATCTTCAAAGGCTGAGGTGTGACCTGATAGAAGTATATAAAATTATGACATGCAGATATAAAGTTGTTTTTCCCCCAGGGCAGTAATATCAAATTACAAAGAGCATAACTTTAATGGACGATGGAACGAAGCAGCATAAGTATAGACAGAGTCCATAGAGGGGAAACTGGTTCCTATGATGTGCTGATCTGTTTCCACAACTCTCTGCAGTTTCCTGCAGTCACGTGCAGAACATGCAAGAGAGTGGAAAGTTTAAGGAGGATTTTTTTTTTTACATGTGCTGTGGTAGGTACAGTGTCTGGAACTCACTGCCGGGTGGAAGTGGTGGGGGCAGATACAAAAGCAAAGTTAAAGAGGCATTTAGAAAGACATCCCAAGAATGATTAAATAATTTAGGAAATGCAGCACAGATTGGATAAATAGTGATGATTACTGTACACTATTATTAGGAGTGTGACTCACCAAGTGCCCTGTACTGCAGCAGATCTGAATTTTCCCATTACTTTTATGCTTTCCTGTACCTACTCTGTACCCATTCAATTTGAGTAATTTCATGCTAATTATGGTAATTTGGAGCCAGAGCTTAATGTTGTATTCATCGTGATTCAAGTTGTAAGGAAAAATTAAAATAAAATGTGCAAAACTAATATTTTTCCACCAACTGGAATGATTTGTACAAATTCATCCTTTGGAGTGCTGAGTGTCTTTTGGAATTTAATACCAAAAGTGCAGGAGTTGAGTTTCTAACTTCACTAATTAAATCTGGAATCTCTTTCAATAAATCATTGCAGGTTTCCAAAGCAACATGTGTAGCAGATGAGGCACTAGGAAACGTACGGACAGTGAAGGCATTTGCGATGGAAGAGCTGGAAAATGAGTAAGGAAAAATGGGAACCATCCCACTGGAACCAATACCAGGGCTGATGTGTTTTCTAAGCTAAGTTAATATTATTTGGGAATAATTCAGTCACATGCCTTGGAGTAATGGAAGCACAATGTATTGTCAAGAGAAGGAAGGTGATATCAAGTCATGCAGGATTAGGGTTAGGGTAATACTACACAGGAAAGGATCTTTTACTTATATCCCCAGTGTGCTCTATATGTGTAGGAGCTGATTGTTCATCATGCCCTAAGTAATGCAAGTTAATAGAATCAATGAGAGAATACAGACTGTGTATCATTGAACATAATACATTGCTGGTGAGAATATCTTGACTAACACCTGATGTGATTGTTTTTATAAGGCTTTACTCAAAAGAAGTGGATAAATCCAGGGATATCAACCAGTATCTAGGATTTGGAATCGGCATCTTCCAGGGATTATCTAACTTTGCGCTGAATTGTAAGTACTGTCATTTTATTCATGGGTAAATCCCATCCAATAGAAACAGATTGACAGAGAACACTGTCTTGGAGAAATGCTGGAGTACCCTGTCACAGGGATACATTGGTGACAGGGAGGCAATTGGTGCTATTACTGTAACTGAAAGAGATAGGGAGATACCAGAACTGGAGAGCCACAGTAGCATATTGAAGGAGATGGAAAGAACAATCAAGGAAAATATAAAGATAAAAGTCAAATTTATTGTCATATGCACAAGTATGTATGCACAGGTACAATGAAAAACTTATTTGCAGCTGCATCACAGCACATAGCACCAAATAAACAGAATTCACAATAAAAGCATACATTATACATAGATAGGTTATACACAAATTTTATAAGAAGAAAATACAATAGAAGAAAATAATCCATTTTAGTGTAAAGTGGTCATAGTGTTATTAAGCTGTATTAATTTGGGTTGTGCCCATTCGTTCAAGAACCAAATATTTGAAGGGATATAGCTGTGCTTTGCTCAGAATATTGCCAAGCATGTTAAAAGTTTTTTTTGGCATTAGAGGAAAAGATCAAATAAAATAAACAGTATAATGAAAATAATTGGACTTTGGCTAGATAAAATCCCTGGTTTGAATATTAAAAGTCAAGTTGAGCTTATTATCACGTGCACAAGTATGGTGAGGTTTCGTTGTACCTGGGAAGTGGGACTTCCGGTAAGATGGCGATTGTTTAGCTGCTCCGAACTTTTGTTCCGTTACTGTCGCTATCTTTGCACTAAATGTCTCCATTTTTTAAACCTTAGTTAGGAATTTTTTCGGTATCTCTTACTTGCCTGTGAACATATCTAACTTACAATGTCTAGCAAGAGTACCTGGGAAGTAATAACAAGCTGCTCTTGCACATGCACAGTAATTCATTTAAAACTTGTTAATCATTGGAGGAATTGCAGAGTGAAATTCTTGTATTTAACAACTGGGATAAATAGTCCAGGGATCCATAATCAGCTGTAGGAAATTTCATAGAATCTTTGTTGTAACCAAAGCAGAAGTCAGCACAATGAGGATAGATACCAAAATGCCATCTGTGACCAATGAATGAATTCTTAAAAGGAGGAATAGAACATCACCTCCACAATCTCCATCAGCATAGGTACACCACAAAGCTGTGTATTTAGCCCCATGCTCTACTCACTTAATACTTCAGTCTGTGAGGCTAAACACAGCTCCAATTCCATATCTGAGTATGCTGATAACACCCTTTCATTGGCCAGATTGTAAGCAATGACAAATCAGCATTTAGGAGTGAGATTGAAAATCTGGCTGAGTGCTGCCACATCAATGACCCTTCACTCAATGTCAGCAGGTCCAAGGAGCTGATTATTGACTTCAGGAGGAGGAAACTAGGTCCATGAGCCCATCCTTATCAAGGAATCAGAGGTGCAGAGGTTCAGAAACTTAAAATTCCTCAGTGTTATTATTTCAGAGGATCTGTCCTGGGTCCAGCACGTAAGTGCTGTTACGAAGAAAGTATGGCTTAGAATTTTGCATAGATTTGGCATGATGTTTAAGACTATGACAAAATTCGATAGATTTGTGGTGGAGGGTATATTGACTGGTTGCATCACAGCCTATTATTGAAACATCAGTGCCATTGAATGGAAAATCTTACAGAATATTTTGGATACAGCCCAGTCCATCACGGGTAAAGCCTTCCCCACCATTGAGCACATTTACACAGAGTGCTGTCGCAGGAAAGCAGCATCCATCGTCAAGGACCCCCACCACCCAGGTCATCCTCTCTTCTCGTTGCTGCCATCAGAAAGAAGATACAGGAGTCTTAGGACTCACACCACCATGTTCTGGAACAGTTATTACCCCTCAACCATTGTGCTCTTTAACCAGTGGGATAACCATTCAACTTCATTTGACCCATCACTGAACTGTTCCCACAACTTATGGACTCACTTTCAAGGACTCCTCGTCTCATGTTCTCAATATTTATTGCTTTTTTTTTCCTTTTTGTATTTAAAGAGTTTGTATTCTGACCTGATGGGTGTGGTCTTTCATTGATTCTATTATGTTTCTTGGATTTACTGAGTATGCCTGCAAGAAAGTGAATCTCAGAACTGTATATGGTGATGTATATGTACTTTGAAAGTAAATTTACTTTAAACATTGAATAATAGATTTAAATAACACACAAAAAGCTGGAGGAACTTTGTAGGTGAGGCAGCAACTGCGGAGGGAAATTGACAGTCAACATTTCAGGTTGAGATCCTTAATCAGGCTGCATTTGGCTCATAACCTTCCAAATCTTTTCAAATCTGTCCAACTGTCTTTTTTAAAAAGTTGTTAATGTACCTTCCTTAATCACTTCCTCTGGAAGTTTATTCCACATTGATACCACCTTTTGTGTAAAAAGAAGTTGTCTCTCAAATTCCTCTTCCCTCTCACCTTAAAACCTTACAGTTCTTGATTCCCCAACCCTGGGAAAAAATCCCGAGTTTCTTCACTCTCTATATGCCCTTCATGTAAACCAAACATTAGGTTTTATTTCTCAAGAGACAGAACTGACTAAAGAAAATATACAAAAAGCTGGTTTGGCTGGATGCTTAATATTGTTCCCAATTTCTACACCATGCTGTGGGGTCCCAAATAGAGGAGATTGATATGACAGATGTAGTGAAATTACTGATAATTGTGAGGATGTCTAGTTGCACTAATAAATCCAGTCAGGAATTCAGCACAAACCAATTTATCCAGAGAGCGATAAAACATAGAAAACATAGAAAACCTACAGCATAATACAGGCCCTTTGGCCCACAAAGCTGTGCCGAACATGTCCTTAACTTAGAACTATCTAGGCTTACCCATAGCCCTCTATTTTTCTAAGCACCAAGTACCTATTCAGGAGTCTCTTAAAAGACCCTATCATTTCCACCTCCACCACTGCCGCCGGTAGCCCATTCCACGCACTCATCACTCTCTGCGTAAAGAAAAACTTACCCCTTACCTCTGTGCCTCGGGCCTCCTATTGAAGGAAGTGTTTGTGGTTGTACAGCAGCACAGTGATTCATTTACTCTATTAGTCTAGCAAACCTATTGATCTGGAGAAACAATTCATGTCGTACTGTAGGATTTGTATCAAGATAAATGAGTTGATGCATAAATAGCAACATTATGGTCTAACGTTTATTACAGGTGTGTGTTTGCAGGATGATCAGACTGGGAATTGTTCAGTATTCTAAAAGAATAGACATAAAGGGAAAATATATGGGGTAGCTTTGATAATTAAGCAATGCTGAGTATTAATAATAGATGCACTGGATAGTGATGTGGAATCCATTTGAGTGAAAGTAATGAATATCAGGGGAAGGAAGACATAGATGGGAGTAGTTTATAGGCCTCAATGTATTGCTTCTCAATAGGAAAAAGCATAATTGGGCAAACATCAAGGCATATAAGAAGGGAACTACAATTATCATGGGTAATTTTAATCTGCATATTGATTTAACTAATCAAATTGGCAAGTGCACCATGGAAGAAGAATTTGAGGAATGCACTGTGGATAGTTTCTCCTAGCAGATGTTACAGAACTATACAGAAACAAGCTATTTTATCAGAATCAGATTATCATGAACTTTGTTGTTTTGTGGCTGCAGTGCAGTGCAAAGATATAGAAATTACTATAGATTACACAATAAATAAGTAATGCAAGAAAAAGGCATAATGAGGTAGTGTCCATCACTTCATGACCATTCAGAATTCTGATGGTAGAAGGGAAGAAGCTTTCCTTAAGCATTGGTCTTCAGGTTCCTGGACCACCTCACTGATGATAGTTGTGAGAAGAGGTCATGTCCCAGATGGTGAAGATCCTTAATGATGGATGCAGACTCTTGAAGATGTTTAATTTTCTGCGTTCCCATACACAGTTCAAGGGCGAACACCCAGGGCCCATAACCTCCTTAAGTCTAATAAGAGCATTTACAGAGGTATGAATATAGTGTTGTCTGGTGTGATTAGGTGAATAAGCTCAGTGGATCAGCAGTGGCAGATACTTAAACAGCTAGTTAATGCTCAGCAGAAATTTTTCCTAATTTAAAAGAGGGATTCCATGAGAAAGAGGAATACCCACACTCAACAAAGCAGGTGAAGGAAAATATTAAATCAAAAGTTAAAACATACAAAGTAGTAAGTGATAGTGAAAACAACTGTGTATCTTATAAGAACCAGTAGGGATAGGTTATAAACTTAAGGAGGGAGAAGTGGATGCAAAGTATGGGCCCCTGAGAGAGTGAGACGGAGCAATTATTGCCGGAAAACAAGGATACTCCATTGAGAGTAGGGGAGATTCAAACAAGAGGACATGAGTTGAGACTTAGGGGGCAAAAGTTTAAGGGTAACATGAGGGAGAATTTCTTTACTCAGAGAGTGGTAGCCGTGTGGAATGAGCTTCCAGTAGAAGCTGTAGAGGCAGGGTCGGTATTGTCATTTAAAGCAAAATTGGATAGGTATATGGACAGGAAAGGAATGGAGGGTTATGGGCAGAGTGCGGGTCAGTGGGATTAGGTGAGATTAAGCATTCGGCATGGACAAGAAGGGCCGAGATGGCCTGTTTCCATGCTGTAATTGTTATATGTTATATGGTTATATGGCAGTTAAATCAATACTTTTTACCAGCCTAAATCTTGTTGGAGGACACAATAAGTATCCAAAAGATATTTGATAGTCTCAATTCAAACAAGTAAAGAGGAAGTTGCAGCAATCAATTTCACAATAGACAAGATAACAAAATATTAGAAGAAATAATGACACTTAAAAGCAGACAAATCACCAGGTTCCAACAGCATGCTCCTGAGGATTATAAAGGAAGCAGTTAACAGAGATGGTGAAGTTTTACAAAATTTACTGAGCTGGGGAATTTACTAGTGGATAAGAAAACCACAAATGTGATTTCTTTGTTTGAGATCAAGAAAGACAAAAAAGAAATAAGTATAGTTTTGTTAGCCTAACATCTGTTGTTGGCAGATGCTGGAGTCTATAATTAATGTAGAAATATCTGGTTACTTAGAGAAGTTTAATGTATTAAAACAAAGACAAAAAGGTTTTTATGGAAGGAATTTTGATGAATTTGCTAGAATTTTTCAAGCATGTAATGAGTAGAGTCAATAGGGGTGAATCTGTAAATTGGTAAATTGGTTTATTATTGTCACAAGTACCAAGGTACCGTGAAAGTCTTTGTTTTACATGCTATCTACATAGCTCATTTAATCACAATAGTGCATTGGGATAATGCAGGGGAAAGCAATAAAAGAATGCAGAATAAAATGTTACAGACACAGAGTAGGGGAATGCAAGTAGACAATAAGGTGAAAATCTGTAACTAGGTAGATTGTGAGGTTAAGAGTCCATATATCTACTGGTTTTATAACAGTGGGATCGAAGCTGTCGTTGAGCCTGGTGGTATGTGCTTTCAGGTATCTGTATCTCCTGGGAAAGGGGAAAAGAGAGAATTCTGTGTGGTGTAATGTGGCTTTTTGATTATGTTGTCTACTTAACAAAGGCAGCAAGAATATAAACAAGAGTCCTTAAGACCTTAAGAGCAGAATCAGGCCATTTGGCCCATTGAGTTTTCTCTGCTATTCAATCATGGCTGATTTACTTTTCTTGAGGTTTCTCTTAACTGTTGAAACCTTTAAGAACATATCAGCCTCTGGTTTATGTATACCCAATTACTTGACCTACACAGCAATGAATTCCACAGATTCAATGCCCTCTTGCTGAAGAAATACCCCATTTTTATTCGGAAGGGATGTCCATCAGATTTATGAAGGTCCATAAACCCATGAACTCTACCTCACTATTTTACACAGCTTATTTGTTAATTCTTTATTAGAACTTAGAGTATTGTTTATGTATTGCAATGTACTGCGACCACAAAACAATGAATTTCACAACAATGTCACTGATGATAATCACTATCAGGATCAGAATCAGGTTTGAGGCTGTGCACTCTGATCCTAGACTCTCCCACTACTGGAAACATCTCCATGTCCACTCTATGCAGGTCTTTCAATATTCAGGCTTCAGTGAGATCTCCCCGCACCCATCCCCACCCCTGCCATCCTTCAGCCAGTATAGGTCCAGAGTTATCAGTTGCTCCTCATCCATTAACCCTTTTATGTCTGAGATCTTAAACCTCCTTTGGACCCTCTCCAACGTCAGCATATTTTTTGTTAGATAAGGGGCTAAAGCTGCTTACAATACTCCAAAGGCAACACGAGTGAATCTGCAGATGCTGGAAATAAATAAAAACACAAAATGCTGGCAGAACTCAGCAGGCCAGACAGCATCTATGGGAGGAGGTAGTGACGACGTTTTGGGCTGAAACCCTTCCTGATGGAGGGTTTCGGCCTGAAATGTCATCACTACTTCCTCCCATAGATGCTGTCTTGGCCTGCTGAGTTCTGCCAGCATTTTGTGTTTTTACAATTCTCCAAATGTGATCTAACCAATGCTTTATAAAGTCTCAACATTACGTGCTTGCTTTTATGTTCTAGTCCTCTTGAAATGAATGCTAGCATTGCATTTGCCTTCCTTAGTACTGATTTAACCTGCAAGCTAACCTTTAGGGAGCCCTGCATTAGGACTAGTCCCTTTGCATCTCTGAATTCTGAGTTTGTTCCCCTTTTAGAAAATAGTCTACACTATTCCTTCTACCAAAGTGCATGACCATACACTTAGCTACACTGTATTTTCATCTGCCACTTCTTTACCCATTCTCCAAATCTGTCCTGGTCCTTCCGCAGACTCCCTGCTTCCTTGACACTACCTCCCCTCCAGCTAACTTGGTATCATCCACAAACTTGGGCACGAAGTGATGTGAAACTTCAACCAGAATTTGGTGGTGAAAGTATTCTATTCACCTGATGCTCTTGTCAGAAAGTTGCTATTGAACAAGGCTTAAGTGGCTGTGGATATTACGCACTATCCATGGTGAGCTGGTGGTGGAAGGAGTGTATGTTTTGGTGAGTGGGTACAGGATGGGTCAAGTCTTGTGCAGTTTGCTGTTGAACATCTTGTTTGTGGATCCTGTGGATGTGACGTTCACTAGTTCCAACTCCCCCAACAATTAAAGGCATTTTCATGTTCCACAGCTATTATGGTCTTGGCTTTTGCTTACTTTGCAATGATCTCCATGTTGCTGGTTCCCACGGAATTCTAGATCTGTGCCTTCAGATACCCATCCCATAATCCTGGGATTTCCAGTCTGATAACCCTCTGCCTCCCTACCTCCCAGTCTGTTTCTGGGACATTAATTTAATTCAGATTTCTGTTACCTTCCCTAGAGTCTCCTCCTTTTCAGAATTAGAATCAGGTTTAATATCATTGGCATATGTCATGAAATAAGTTGTTTTGTGGCAGTAGTACATTGCAATATATATTAAAAATTAAATAAGCAGTGCAAAAAGAGCAAAAATATATAGTGAGGTAGTGTTCATGCATTCATTGTCCATTCAGGAATCTGATGGTGGAAAAGGTGTCCTGAAAGGTTATGTGTGTGTCTTCAGGCTCCTAGTACCTCCTCCTTGATGGTAACAATGCGAATAGGGCATTTACTGAGCGATGGGGCTTAATAATTGATGCCACCTTCTTGAGGCATCGCCTTTTGAAGGTGTCCTGGATGCTGGGGAGGCAAGTGCCCATGATGGAGCTGGCTGAGTTTACAACTTCCTGCAGCTGCTTCCGATCCTGTACAGTGGCCCCTCCATACCAGTTGGTGATACAACCAGTTAGAATGCTCTCCATGATACACCTGTAGAAATTTGCAAGTGTCTTTGTGATATAGCTTAGAACAATTATCTATGCAAAGGCAGAATGTTAATGCTAATAGTTGTTCTCTGTTGTTGCACTTGTAGGTTTAAGGTACAATAAAATGTCAACAATGTTGTTTCTTGCAGGTGTGGTTCTGGGGACGATCTGTGTCAGTGGATCATTGATGGCAAAGGAACAGCTACACGCTGGAGACATGATGTCATTTCTGGTGGCCACTCAGACTGTGCAGAGGTCTGTTGGTTGGGACTGTGGTGGGAGGGGAGTGTGGGTGATTTGGAATGCTGCCATTTCTTTCCAGAGCAGGTGGATTCAGAGCCACTACCTATAGATGGTGATTTGTGCTGACCATTTCCTGTTTATCCTCTGGCACTTGAATTCCAGCACTATTCAAACCCAGTGGAATGGGTCAGAATTTTCAGATGTAGCATCGGCACTAAGCTGTTGTCCCTATGGGGCTGGGTTCAGATTCTCAGCTTTGACATGAAAGATCTCATCCATTGATGCTTGTTAACACCAGAATACATAGGAGCAGAATTAGGCCATTTGACCCATTGATCTGCTCTGCCACTTGATCATGGCTGATTCAAGTTCCCTCTGAACCTCATTCTCCTGTCTTCTTCCTGTAATGTTTGATTTCTTTACTAATCATGAACCTGTCAGCCTCTACTTTAAAAATACTCAATGACATGGCATCCACTGCCATCTGTGGCAATAACTTCCATTGGTCCATCCTCTGACTGAAGAAATTCCTCCTCTTCTCTGTTCTAATGTTATCCCAGTTTGAAGTAATATTTTCTGGTACTGTTGCTCGTATGCTGAGCAAAAGATTCTGACTCTCCCCTCTATCCATGTATCTCATACTTTAATAAACTTCTGTCAGGTCCCCCCTCAGCCTTCACCGCTCCAGAAAAAACAACCCTAGTGTGTTCAAGCTTTATTGTAGCTCATATCCCCTAATCCAGGCAGCATCCTGGAGAATCTACTGTCCTATCTTGTCTGCCTTAACTGTGATTCCAAACCCACATATGTAGTGTACTTGAAACCATCCCTTCAGCTGAGGAACATTCAAGAATGGGAAATAATTGCTGATGTTGGCAGTAATATCCATGTTCCGTGCAAAAGAAAATAGATTTTGCTGGTTTTCAGGTAACTATTTCTTTCTCTTGATATAGGTCCTTGGGACAAATTTCTCTCGCTTTTGGACAGGTGAGTCCTTTTACCCCGACCTTATCTCTTAATATCAGAAACTCAGTCAAATATACTGTAAATGACCCTCCGCCACACTTCATACACAACACATTAAATCAACACCAAGACCCTAACACTGCACCCCTACTATATCACTGCTTCTCTGAACACCAGATATCTTTAAAATATACCACCGACTGTAACGCTAACACTATTCCTTCCCTCCTTCCAACCTGGTCTGCAAGCCCCACTTTGTAATTCTAAAATCGCAGCTGTGATCCCACTTCTCCCTGTGTTTGCCAGATCATCCGTGGAATGGCCTCTGGAAGCCGAGTGTTTGAGTTTCTGATGTTAGAACCAACGATCCCGATAAAAGGTGGACACCAGATCCCATCGGATGCTCTGGTTGGACACATCCAGTTCCATGATGTTACATTCAGGTGTGTAAGAGCTGAAGGTGTCGAAGGTTAGCTCATTATTGGACATTGCACCCAGGCTTCAAGTGGGGTGTCACTAATTGGTTCTCCTTTTATTGTGCATAAGTTAGATTTAAATCTTCATACAGTGAAATATGCTCTGTCAAAATAGAGAGGAAGCTCACTCCACACTGAACCTCTCAAATGTTCAAAGGCGACAACTGCATTATCCTTCTGTCTCCTTCGTTCAAAGGAAAACAAGACCAGCCTATTCAGTCTCTCTTGAGAACTAAAATCCTCCAGTCCAGGGTAACATCCTGGTAAATCTCCTCTTCACTCTCTTCAGTGAAACATATCCATCTTATAGTGTGGTGACCAGAACTGCATTCAATGCTCCAATTGCAGTCTAACCAGTGTTTTGTAAAGTGGCAAAATAACATCTCAGCTTTTATATTCTATGTCCCAATCTTTAAAAGCAAGCATGCCAAATGTCTTGCTTACCACCTTGATAGCACTTCTAAAGAAACATGGACTTAGACTTGTCAATGTTCACCAATGTTTTACTACTTCCTGTATTTGTCCTATCACTAAATGGCTTCTCTTAATATATCACTTCATATTCATAAGGATTAAATTCCATCCACCAACTCTCTGCCATGTTTCCATCTTATCTATATCCTCCTCTAGCCTGAGACAATCTCTTTGCTATCCCTGCAAACATAATTTTGTATCCCTGCAAAGTTACTACTCAGACCTCCTACTTTAACATCCAACTCATGAATGTACAAAAATCACAAAACTAATGGTCCCAGCATCAGTCCCTGCCTTACATACTGGCATAGACTTCTAATCAAAAAAATAGCTTTCCAATACCACTCTCTGCAACCTACTACTGAGCCAATTTCGGATTTGATTAGCCAGCTTACAATAGATCCCATGTACATTAAACTTCTGGACTTGTATTTTGTAAAGTTGCAATATAACATTCCAACTTTTATGTTCTATGTCCCAATCTATGAATGTCTACATACCATGCAGGACCTTCCTCTACACTGTTGTACCAAACATATCCAGAGCAAGCACAGCTTGGGTTAGAGTCAAAAAGAGTGTCAGTGATGCTGCAAATAGTGCAGTTGCCACACAATTCCAGCAACCCAGATATTGGATGTTGTCTGTGTGGAGCTTACACATTCTCCCATTGAGTGTATGGATTTCCTCTGGGTGTACTAAGGTTTCCTTCCACATCCAAATGTCTGGATACAAAGCTGTTGGCTCAGCCGTTCCTTTCTTGAGTCTTCTTTTACTTTGGTTTCCCTGCTAGCATACAGCTATCAACCAAATCCAATCTGTTTACTGCATTTTTGCTCTTAATGCTCTTACCAGCCACAGGAAGGGTAGAATTCTCCTTGTCTTCACCTTCCACCCTGTCAGCTTCTATTATCAATAGATAATTCCCAGCAGGATTCCACCAGCAGCCACATCCACTCTTCTTCCTATCCAACATTCCAATTGAATTAAAATTCCACCAGCCACTTAACCTTCTCATAGGCCTTTTCTGTGAACACATGCCTGTTTACCTTCTTCCTACTACCCAGGGACTGAAAAAGTTCTTTCAGATGAAGCGTTTCTATTTCCTACAACTACATTCATGATTAAGAAGTCATCTCCCCTGCAGTGTACAAGCCAAATATAGATTCCAACACTTGGATTGGAATTGGTTTATTATTGTCACATATACAATGAAAAATTTTAGTGTTGTACACCATCCAGACAGATCATTCCCTACATAAGTATGTTGAAGAAGTGAAAAGGAAAACAGAGTGCAGAAGGCTAAATGTGGGAAATTAGGACTAGCTGGCTGGCCACCTTGATCAGTATGGATTCTTTGGGTCGAGTGGCATGTATCTATGCTGTATGGTTCCATGACTCTATTGTGTTTAAAGATAAAGACAAAAGATTACCGGTAGTTTTATTTGACACAAGTACATCAAAACATACAGTGAAATGCTTAATTTCACAGTTGACAACTAACACAGTCTGAGGATGAGCTGGGGGCTGTCCACAAGTGTTGCCATGCTTCCAGCACCAACATAGCTTGCCCACAACTTACTAACCCTAACTGTACATCTTTAGAATGTGGGAGGAAACCAGAGCACCCAGAGGAAACTCACATAGTTATGAGGAGATTGTACAAACTTCTTACAAAGAACAGAGGGAATTAAATGCTGATCACTGGCACTGTAGAGCATTATGCCAGCTGCTATGCTACAGTTGCAGTGCAGGCAAACAATTAAATGAGAGTAAGATTGAGAGATCACAAGTTCATATCTTAGTATACGAGAGGACCATTCAAGAATCAGAATAGGGGGAAGAATTCTGTTCTGTCTGTGGGGTCTAATCTTCTGTCACTTTAATTCTCTGCTGCAGACTAATGTTGCCTTTGGGCTCCTACATTGTTTCAGTAATGCTTGTGTTTTCTCAAGGAAGAGCACTTGTTTTCCATCTGGGTAAAACAAATCCTTGGGCATAAATTCTCACTCTTTCTCTCTACATCGACGTGGCTTCAACTCCATCTGGTAGTTTTTGAAGTAATTGTTGCTGTGACGACTTTAATCTTCTGCTTGTGCAACATTCCCTCTGTCCTCTCCACCTTTCCATCTCAGAAACATGTTTTTCTACTTCCTATGTGAACTCCTTGAACTGAAATATCCACACAGTTCCTCCCCCCACTGATGCTGCTCCACCTGCCGAGTGTTTCCAGCCATTTTTGTTTCAGATTTCTAAACTCTACAGGTTTTTTCTCTCCAATATCTTTTTCACCTGGTTAAGGAGGGAGAGCTGCTAATGAAGCAACCAACCAGAGCATTGTCCCATCAGCATCTGTAAAGTGAATGATAATCTGTTGCTGACAAATAAGCTTTGGTTAATTCATGAGGGAGAATACTCTGCTGTTTCTGGAACATTTCCTGTTTCTCTTACAAGATGGACAAGGCTTTGGTGCAGCACTGGGGTTTCAAGCCTGATTATGGGCTCAAAATTCTCAAAGCAAATTTCTGATGGTCTGCTGTCAACCACATGTCACATCAACCACCAATCCCTGAGCCATAAATAACATTGATGAGGCTTCATTGTAAATCAAATCAAACGGTTTCTCTTTGTTCCCATAGATATCCCACTAGACCTGGCCACTTGGTGCTGAACAGGCTGAACCTGACCCTACCTGCGTCTAAGGTGGTGGCCATCGTTGGACAGTCGGGAATAGGTGAGGACAGTTTCATATTGATAGCCAGGAGCCATGGTTCCTTCTTACCTCATCCTATTCCCTCCAAGCTGCTGATCATCCAGCCTTTCCTGCTGGCTTTGACCTTACCTGGTACCGTTAATGATATTCTCTCCTTAGATCCTGCTTTTCCTTATGTTTTCTCATTGCACTCCACCCCCCTTTACGCCAACTCCCATCCTATCTACAGCCTCCCTTTCCTGTTTATTCATGCTGGAGCCCTGCTGATCCCTCCCAGAACTCCTGAATATTTCCAATAGTTCCAACAGTGGGTTGGTGCAGTAGCATAGCAGTTCATGTAATACCATTATAGCGCCATTGAACAGGTTCAGTTCCACTGCTGTCAGTAAGGTGGTTGTATGTTCTCCCCGTGACCACATTGATTTCCTCCAGGTGCTTTAGTTTCCGCCCACATTAGTAGATCATCTGATCATGTAGGTATAATCGGGCAGCACAGTTTGTTGGGCCTGTCACTGTGTATCTCTGAATTAAACGAATGAGAGTTTTCTACCCAAATTTATGTGGTCCTACACCATGATGATGAGGGTAATCTGTCCAATATCACTTTTCTTAAGCTGTTCTACACATCCACATATCAGTGATGGCATCCCTATCCATGTGGACACTGTTCTCATCACTCATCAGTGACATTGACCATTTCCTGCTTCTGATATATCTGAACAACACGAGCAGAAATTTCAAAATTAGAAGTACATTTATTATCACAGTACGTGTACCATACTATATCTTTTTGCAGGCAACCACAAAACAAAGAAACACAATAAAATTCATGAAAAACCCCACACCACAAAGATAGTCATACATCCTGTGTGCAAAAAAGAAAGAACAAATCATGCAAACAATAATAAAAAACAAAGAAACAATCCACAGAAAATGAACTGCAGAGTCCCAAAAGTAAGTCCACAGCCACAGAGCCAGTTCAGTGCTGCAGCCGGTCCAGGAGCTCGATGGCTACTGGCCACAGCTGTGGAGCCAGGTTCTGCGCTGAGGCAAGTGCTAATGGCTGCAGAGTATGTACAGTGCTGAGGTGAGTAAAGCCTCCTAGACTAGTGAGCTGCCCTCAGCCTCAACGCCTTAATCTTCTTAATCTGGTTTGGAGCTTAAATCAGCTGAACTTTTGGTCATTATCCGCTCTCAGGCCTGGGCCCTGCCACTTCAGTCCAGCTCCAGTCTGCTCCAACAATGGCCGCCATGGCTGTACCTGCATTCTCGAGTGTCCAGTTCTCCAAATATTTCAGGATACTACAAAAATGCCAGGTCACACAGACATTTCAAAAGAACACCTCCCAGCAGGAAATTTGTCGTCGGCATCAGTATGTTTCGCAAGATGATAGTGTGACACTTTTCTGATGGTTCTTGGGGTTGTAGGCTTGCGGCTAGTTGCACTTTCTAGAGTGGCTGTACAGTTCCACTCTAGAGTAACAGTCTCTTTCACAACGGCTGCAGGTGAAGGAAGAAGGTGATGCTGCTCTGGCTTCTTCTGGCTCTCTTATTGATGAGCACATTGGTCCTTGCTATCTCAGCACGTTGTGCACCACTTTCGACTGCGGCCCTCCATGCTGTCCGGTCTTCAACTGTTTCCTCCTATGTGTTGAGGTCAATGCCTTCCAACTTCATGCCCCACTTAACCTGTAGCGGAGGTATGGTCTTCCTCGTGGGCGGTAATCTTCACTCAGCTTGCCATGCAGTGGGAAATTACAGGCTGCAGATTGCAGTGATCGTAGTCCTGAAAAGGTATATTTAGTAGAATTATTAATAGTTTTGTTTGCTGCCTTAAAAGAGTCACTGTCTCACCAGCGCCATCTTTGCAGCCCAAATACTGGTGCAACTGAATCTGTTATCTTTTATCCTTGTCAGGGTAAACATAAAACAGAATGATACAAGCCCTTTTGTACCTTTTAACCTACCCCAGAATCATTCTAATTCTTTCCACCGATATAGCCCTCTATTTTTCTTTCATCCATGTGCCTATAGACTCATAGAGAAGTACAGCATAGAAACAGGCCTTTTGGCCCATCTAGTCCATGCTGAAACCATTTAAACAGCCTACTCCCATTGACCTGCACCAGAAAATAGAAACATAGAAAACCTACAGCACAGTACAGGCCCTTCGGCCCACAATGCTGTGCCGAACACGTACTTACTTTAGAAATTACCTAGGGTTACCCATAGCCCTCTATTTTTCTAAGCTCCACGTACCTATCTAATTGTCTCTTAAAAGGCCCTATTGTATCTGCCTCCACCACCATCACTGGCATCTCATTCCACACACTTATCATTCTCTGTGTAAAAAAACTTGCCCCTGACATCTCCTTAAAACTGTACCCTCTTGTGTTAGCCATTTCCAGCCCTGGGAAAAAGCCTTTGACTATCCACATGATCAATGCCTCTCATCATCTTATACACCTCTGTCAGGTCACCTCCGTCGTTCCAAGGATAAAAGGCCAAGTTCACTCAACCTATTCTCAAAAGGCATGCTCCCCAATCCAGACAACATCTTTGTAAATCTCCTCTGCACCCTTTCTACAGTTTTCACATCTTTCCTGTAGTGAGGTGATCAGAACTGAGCACAGTACTCCAAGTGGGGCCTGACAGGGTCCTATATAGCTGTAACATTACCTCTCAGCTCTTGAACTCAATCCCATGGTTGATGAAGGCCAATACACTGTATGCCTTCTTAACCACAGAGTCAACCTGCACAGCAGCTTTGAGTGTCCAATGGACTCTGATCCCAAGATCCCTCTGATCCTCCACACTGCCAAGAGTCTTACTATTAATACTATACTCTGCCATCATATTTGACCTACCAAAATGAACCACTTTACACTGGGTTGAACTCCATCTGCCACTTCTCAGCTCAGTTTTGCATCCTATCAATGTCCTACTGTAACCTCTGACAGCCCTCCACACTATCCTTAACATCTCTAACCTTTGTGTCATCAGCAAACTTACTAACCCATCCCTCCACTTCCTCATCCAGGTTATTCATAAAACTCACAAAGAGTAGGGGGTCCCAGAATAGATCCCCAAGGCACACCACTAGTCACTGATCTCCATGCAGAATATAACTCATCTACAACCACTCTTTGCCTTCTGTGGGCAAGCCAATTCTGGATCCACAAAGCAATGTCCCCTTGGATCCCATGCCTCCTTACTTTCTCAATAAGCCTTGCATGGTGTACTTTATCAAATGCCTTGCTGATATCCATATACACTACATCTACGCTCTACCTTCATCAATGTGTTTAGTTACATCCTCAAAAAGTTCAATCAGGCTCATAAGGCACAACCTACCTTTGACAAAGCCATGCTGACTATTCCTAATCATATTATGCCTCTCCAAATGTTCATAAATCCTGCCTCTCAGGATCTTCTCCATCAACTTACCAACCACTGAACTAAGACTCACTGGTCTATAATTTCCAGGGCTATATCTACTCCCTTTCTTGAATAAGGGAACAATATCTGCAAATCACCAATCTTCCGGAACCTCTCCCGTCCCCATTGATGATACAAAGATCATTGCCAGAGGCTCAGCAATCTCCTCCCTCACCTCCCACAGTAGCCTGGGATATATCTTGTCCAGTCCCAGTGACTTATCCAACTTGATGCTTTCCAAAAGCTCTAACACATCCACTTTCTTATTGTCTATATGCTGAAGCTTTTCAGTGCGTTGTAAACCATCCCTACAATCGCTAAGGTCCTTTTCTGTAGTGAATACTAAAGCAAAGTATTCATTAAGTATCTCTGCTACCTCCTCCGTTTCCATACACACTTTTCCACTGTCACACTTGATTGGTCCTATTCTCTCACATCCTTATCCTCTTGCTCTTCATATACTTGGAGAATGCCTTGGGGTTTTCCTTAATTCTGCTTGCCAAGGTCTTCTCATGGAACCTTCTGGCTCTCCTAACTTCATTCTTAATCTCCTTCCTGTTAGCCTTATAATTTTCTAGATCTCTATCATTACCCAGTTTTTTGAACCTTTTGTATTGTTACGTACCCCGTAACTGGGTCACTTACCAGCAAAGATAGAGAGGTCCGTTGAAGTCTGATGGTACTATTTTTAACAGTATTTATGGATAAAAATACACAAAAATAATATCAAGGCAAACATACAGATAATATATGTCGTCAATACTAAATCTAAAAGCGCGGGTATAATAATAATCAACAAGAAATAGCTCTATCATTGTCTTGGGGATAATGTATTGTCCGATGGAAATATAAAAGTCACTCAAGTTCATTCAGGCTGCAGCTTTTGGTTGGAGAGAGAGAGACGGATTTTTAGAACTTGCCCGTTTTCCTTTTTATGATGTCGATCCTTCGAAATGTCGTTGGGGCTGGTTTCTCCTTTTTTAGCTAAACCCGTTCTTCCTTGGTGAGGCCCACCAATTCCGAAGCAAATGGAAAAGGACGCACGTGGGCTCTCCACTGGCTGTCACTATTACGCTGTCACGGGATTTCTAGCGTTTCCCCTGGTGCGTCTGAAGGGGTTGTTCCCTAGACCCTCTTTTATCCTTACTCACGGGGTCTCAGATGTCAATCAGGTTGGGATGAGGCCATCCCTCAACCAGCCCCCTCAGAGTTGTTCCTTGAGGGCTTCACTGAATAGCACAGTACTCAATACACAAGTCCGTCTCCAAGAGACAATGGCCGTTATCCGTGGCTTTGTCTCGCTGAGGGCAGGACACACATTCCAAACCCATGAGGATTCTCTCTCATTTCCTGGGTCTCCAGACCTGAATTAATAGAGATCTGGCGATTCTCAAAAAGGAGGGGGCTACTTTGTACCCTTCGGCCCCTCAGAGTTGGGGCACAGGCGTAACAGTATAGTTCTTTTCTTCTTGACTAGATTTTCAACAGCCTTTGTACACCATGGTTCCTGTATCCAACCATCCTTTCCATGTCTCATTGGAACGTACCTACTCAGAATCCCACGCAAATACCCCCTGAATATTTGCCACATTTCTTCCATACGTTTCCCTGAGAACATGTTTCCAATTTATGCTTCCAAGTTCCTACCTGATAGCTTCATATTACCCCTTACTCCAATTAAATGTTTTCCTAACTTGTCTGCTCCTATCCTTCTTCAATGCTGTAGTAAAGGAGATAGAATTGTGATCACTATCTCCAAAATGCTCTCCCACTGAGAGATCTGACACCTGACCAGGTTCATTTCCCAATACCAGATCAAGTACAGCCTCTCACCTTGTCAACTTATCTACATATTTTGTTGAGAAACCTTCCTGAACACAGCTAACAAACTCCACCCCATCTAAAACCCTTGCTCTCGGGACATGCCGATCAATATTGGGGCTATTAAAATATCCTATCATGAAAACCATGTTATTATTGCACCGATCCAAAATCTGTCTCCCCATCTGTTCCTCAATGTCCCTGTCACTATTGGGAGGCCTATAAAAAACACCCAGTAGAGTTATTGACCCCTTCCTGTTCCTAACTTCCACCCACAGAGACTCAGTAGACAATCCCTTCATGAATTCCTCCTTTTCTGCAGCCATGATACTATCTCTGATCAGCAGTGCTACGCCCCCACCTCTCTTGCCACCTCTCCCTGTCCTTTCTGAAACACCTAAAGCTTGGCACTCGAAGTAACCATTCCTGCCCATGAGCCATCTAAGTCTCTATAATGGCCATAACATCATAGCTCCAAGTACTGATCCACACTCTAAGCTCATCTGTTTTGTTCATGATACTCCTTGCATTAAAATAGACACATCTCAAACCATCAGTCTGAGTGCATCCCTGCCTATCCTCCCTCTCAAACAGCCTACAAGCTTTCTCTATTTGTGAGCCAACCGCCCTTTCCTCCGTCTCTTCAGTTTGGTTCCCACCCCCAGCAATTCTAGTTTAAACTCTCCCCAACAGCATTAGCAAACCTCCCTGCCAGGATATTGGTCCCCCTTGGATTCAAGTGCAACCCATCCTTATTGTACAGGTTATGCCTGGCCCAAAAGAAGACCATTGCTCTCCATACCCCTACCATCCATGTTCCTATCCAAACCACTCTTAAACATTGAAATCATGCTTACCTGTACCACTTGTGGCAGCTTGTTCCACACTCTCACAACTCTCTGAGTGAAGAAATTTCCCCTCATGTTTTCTCTTAAACTTTTCACCTGTCACTCTTAAATCATGACCTCTGCTTGTGGTCTCACCTAACCTCAGTTGGAAAAGCTTGCTTGCATTTACCCTATCATTGCCCCTCATAATTTTGTATAACTATCAAATCTACTCTCAATCTTCTACACTCTAAGAAATATAGTCCTAACCTATTCAATCTTATAACTCAGGTCCTTATAAAGTAACATCCTTATAAATTTTCTCTGCACTCTTTCAACCTTGTTTACATCTTTCCTGTAGGTAGGTAACCAAAACTGCACACAATACTCCAGATTAGGACTCACCAATGTTTTATTGAAGTTCGACATTACAACCCATCTCCTGTACTGATTCCATTGATTTATGAAGGTCAATGTGCCAAAAGCTTTCTTTATGAGTCTACCTACCTGTGATGCCACTTTCAATGAATTATAGACCTGAACTCCCAGATCCCTTTGTTCTGCCACACTCCTTAGTGCCCTATCATACACTGTTTAAGACCACCACTGGTTGGTCCTACCAAAGAGAGAAAACCTTGCATTTGTCTGCATTAAATTCCACCTGCCATTTCTCAGCCCATTTTTCTAGTTGATGCAGATCCCTCTACAAGCTTTGATAGCCTTCCTCACTGTCCACTACACCCCCAATCTTGGTGTCATTCTCAAGTTTGCTGATCCATTTAACCACATCATTGATATAGATGACAAATAACAAAGGACTCAGCACCGATCCCTGCAGCACATCGCTTGTCACAGGCCTCCAGTTAGAGCAGCCACCCTCTACTACCATTCTTTGGCTTCTCCCACAAAGCCAATGTCTAATCCAATTTACTAACTCATCTTAAAGGCCAAGCACTGGACATTCTTGCCCAACCTCCCAAGAGGGACCTTGTCAAATGACTTTCCTACAACTAATGTCAGATTCACCGGCCTGTAATTTCCTGCTTTATGTTTAGAACCTTTTTAAACAACAGAACAACATTGGCAATCCACCAATCTTCTGTTACCTCTCCTGTCGCTAAGGATGATTTAAATATCTCTGCTAGGGCCCTGGAAATTTCTGCACTTGCCTCCCCTAGGGTCTAAGGATTTATCCACCCTGATTTCCACCCCTCAGGATAGCAAACACCTCCTCCTCTGTAATCTGTACAGGTTCTATGAAGTTGATGCCACTTTGCCTAACTTTTATAGACTCTGTATCCATTTCCTGAGTAAATACAGATGCAAAAAAATTTTTAAGATCTCCCCCATCTTTTTGACTCCACACATGGATTATCATTCTTGTCTTCCACAGGACTGATTTGTCCCTTGCAATATCTGTAGAATCCCTTAGGTTTCTACTTCACCTTGTCTACTAGAGTAACTATATGCCTTATTTTAGCCCTTCTGATTTCTTGCATAAGTGTTCTCTTGCATTTCTTATACTCCATGAGCATCTCATTTGTTCCTACCTGCCTCTACCTGCTATGCACTTCCTCTTATCTCTTAACCAGGGCCTTAATATCTCTTGCAAACCAAGGTTCCCTACACTTGTTATCTTTACCTTTTATCCTGACAGACACATATAAGCTTTGTATTCTCAGAATTTCGCTTTTCACTTACCAAGTACAAGCGTGCGTTGCTTAACGTCCACTTGGACAACGTCCGATTGCATATGCATCCGTAGTCCCAATTGGAGAACGTGGCGTAGCGGACGTAACCAGTTTCATGTATCGCGCGACTTTTGAGTGTAGTAGCGTTATCTCTCTGTTTAATTTTCTTTCAAAATATTACCATAAAGTGCATCATGGCTTCCAAACGGAGCAAAACCACTCCTAGTGATAGCAACAGCAAGAGGCATAGTATATAATATGGTGTTCGCACAACGTCCAAATCACATAACGTCTGATTTCACAGAACATATTGTGGACGTTAAGCAACGCATACCAAGTACACCTTTGCCAGAAACCAGCCCGTCCCAATCCACACTTGCCATGCCATCAAAATTGGTCTCTCTCCAATTTAGAATCTCAACCTGCGGACTAGACCTTTCTTTTTGCATATTTACTTTGAAGCTAATGGCATTGTGGTCACTAGATGCAAAGTGTTCCCTTACATAAACTTCTATGACCTACCCTGTCTCATTCCCGAAAAGCAGATCCTGAATAGCATGTTCTCTTGTCGGGACTTCTTTGTGCTGATGAAGGAAACTTTCCTGAACACATTTGACCACTGTATCCCATCTAGTCCTTTTACAGTATGGGATTCCCAGTTATAATGTGAAAAGTTAAAATTACCTACTATAATAACCTTGTGTTTCGTGCAGCAGTCTGCGATCTCTACAAATCTGTTCCTCTAAATCCCTAGGTTTGTTGGGTGGTCTATAATATAGCCCCATTAATATGGTCATACCTCTCTTATTTCTTAGTTCCACCCACAACACCTCACTAGTTGACTTCTCCAGTCTTATTTTTATAGACCACTGCCATGACATTTCCCTGACTCGTCACTCCTCCTTTAATCCCTCTCGCTCGATCATGTCTAGAACAACGGAACCCTCAAATATTCAGCTCCCAGTCCTGCCACTTCTGCAACCAAGTCTCTCTAATGCCTCCAATGTCATAATTCCAGGTGTTGATCCATGCCCTGAGTTCATCCACTTTTTCTACGATACTTCTTGCAAATAAATATACGTAGCTCAGGACACTAGTTGCACCATGCTCACCCTTTTAATTCCTGACTTTGTCTGAGGTCTTACCTACATTTGTCTCCACTAACTGTTTTGGCACTCTGGTTCCCATACCTCTGCAATTCTAATTTAAACCACACTGCAGCATTAGCAAACCTTCCTGCTAGGATATTAGCCCCCTCCAGTTCAGGTGGAAACAAGCTCTTCTGTACAGGTCCCGCCTTCGCTGGAGGAAAGACCAATGATCCAAAGATCTTATGCCCTTCCCCCTACACCAATTCCTTAGCCACGTGTTGAACTACATAACTTTCCTGTTTCTGGCCTCATTAGCACATAGCATGGGTAGCAATCCTGAGAACTCGACCCTGGAGGTCCTGCCCTTTAACAGCACCTAATTCCCTGAACTCCCTCTGCAGAACCTTGTCACTCGTCCTATCCATGTCATTGGTCCCTGTGTGGACCACAACCACTGGCTGTTCACACTCCCTCTTAAGAATGCTGAAGACTTGATCCGAGATGTCCGGTGGTAACATACCATCTAGGAATCTTGTTTTTACCCACAGAACCTCCTTTCCTGTAACTAACAAATCCCCTGTGTCCTAGCGTGCCTCTTCTCCCCACTTCCCTTCTGAGTCACAGAGCCAGACTCAGTGCTAGAGATGTGACTGCTGTGACTTTTCTCTGCTTGGTCACCCACCTCCCCCAAACCCCCAATTTGTTGAGAGGCTTGGCCACAGGGGTTTTCTGCACAGGCTCTTTAATACCTTGCCCCTTCCTGATCATCAGCCAGTTTCCTGTGTCCTGCACCTTAGGTGTAATCACCACTCTATACATCCTGTCTATCAGCCCTTTAGCCTCCCAAATGTTCCGGAGTTCATCCAGTTCCAGCTCCAGCTCCAACTCCTTAATGTGGATGGTTAGAAGCTGCAGTGGGATGCACTTTTCACAGTTGTTGTCATCAGGAACATTGGTGTCCCTACCGTCCCAAATCCCACAAGTGGAGTATTCCACCCTCCTGCTTGACCATCTAAGAGTCTTTTAAATGTCTATAATGTGCCTGCCTCTACCACCACCCAGCAGTGCGTTCTGTGCACTTATCATTCTCTGTCTAAAACAAAACTACCTCTGTTATTGCCCTCTATACTTACCTCTTATCACCTTAAAATTATGCTCCCTTGTCTCAGCCATTTCTGTCCTGGGAAAATGGTCTCAGGCTGTCCAGTTGATCTATACCTCTGATCAACTTGTACATTCCATCAAAAGTTACCTCTCATCCTCCTTTGTTTCAAAGAAAAAAGCCCTAACTCACTCAAACTATCCTCATAAGACATGCTCTCTAATCCAGGCAGTGTCCTAGTATATCTCCTTTGCACCCTCTAAAGCTTCCACATATTTCCTATAGTGAGAGAACCAAACTGAACACAATACTCCTAGTGTGATCTAACCATTGCTTTATAGAACTGCAACATTACATCATGGCTCTTCAACTCAATCCCCCAACTAATGAAGGCCAATACACCATACACTTCCTTGACTACCCAATTAACTTTGAGGAATCTATGGACATGGACTCCAAGATCCCTCTGTTCTTTCACATTAATCTTGTACTCAGCCTTCATGTTCGACCTTCCAAAGTGAAACACTTGACTTTTCCAGATTGAACTCCATCTGCCACTTCTCAGCCCA